>NC_086124.1:31760202-32135202 GCF_963921235.1 Mobula hypostoma
GGAGGGCCGTGCAGTGGGAGTGACGGTGAGGGAGGGCCGTGCTGTGGGAGGGACAGTGAGGGAGGGCTGTGCTGTGGGAGGGGCGGTGAGGGAGGGCCGTGCTGTGGGACGTGGCGGTGAGGGAGGGCCGTGCTGTGGGACGGTGACGGTGAGGGAGGGCCGTGCTGTGGGGTGGGGTGGTGAGGTGGGGCTGTGCTGTGGGAGGGAGGGCCGTGGTGAGGTGAGGGCCGTGCTGTGGGGGACGGTGAGGGGGGCCGTGGTGGGAGTGAGGTGAGGGCCGTGCTGTGGGACGGGGCGGTGAGGGAGGGCCGTGCTGTGGGACGGGGCGGTGAGGGAGGGCCGTGCAGTGGGACGGGACGGTTAGGAAGGGCCGTGCTGTGGGGTGGGGTGGTGAGGGAGGGCCGTGCTGTGGGACGGGGTGGTGAGGGAGAGCCGTGCTGTGGGACGGGACGGTGAGGGAGGGCCGTGCTGTGGGACGGGGTGGTGAGGGAGGGCCGTGCTGTGGGACGGGACGGTGAGGGAGGGCCGTGCTGTGGGGTGGGGTGGTGAGGGAGGGCCGTGCTGTGGGACGGGGTGGTGAGGGAGGGCCGTGCTGTGGGAGTGGGGTGGTGAGGGAGGGCCGTGCTGTGGGACGGGGCGGTGAGGGAGGGCCGTGCTGTGGGACGGGGCGGTGAGGGAGGGCCGTGCTGTGGGGTGGGGTGGTGATGGAGGGCCGTGCTGTGGGGTGGGGTGATGAGGGAGGGCCGTGCTGTGGGAGTGACGGTGAGGGAGGGCCGTGCTGTGGGGTGGGGTGGTGAGGGAGGGCCATGCAGTGGGAGTGACGGTGAGGTGGGGCCGTGCTGTGGGAGTGACAGTGAGGGAGGGCTGTGCTGTGGGAGGGGCGGTGAGGGAGGGCCGTGCTGTGGGACGGGGCGGTGAGGGAGGGCCGTGCAGTGGGACGGGACGGTGAGGGAGGGCCGTGCTGTGGGGTGGGGTGGTGAGGGAGGGCCGTGCTGTGGGACGGGGTGGTGAGGGAGGGCCGTGCTGTGGGACGGGGCGGTGAGGGAGGGCCGTGCTGTGGGACGGGGTGGTGAGGGAGGGCCGTGCTGTGGGACGGGGTGGTGAGGGAGGGCCGTGCAGTGGGACGGGACGGTGAGGGAGGTGCCGTGCTGTGGGGTGGGGTGGTGGGGGAGGGCCGTGCTGTGGGACGGGCGGTGAGGGAGGGCCGTGCTGTGGGTGCTGGGGGTGGGGTGGTGAGGGAGGGCCGTGCTGTGGGGTGGGGTGGTGAGGAGGGCCGTGCTGTGGGGTGGTGTGAGGAGGGCCGTGCTGTGGGGTGGGGGTGAGGGAGGGCCGTGCTGTGGGAGTGACGGTGAGGGAGGGCCGTGCTGTGGGAGTGACGGTGAGGTGGGGCCGTGCTGTGGGAGTGACAGTGAGGGAGGGCTGTGCTGTGGGAGGGGCGGTGAGGGAGGGCCGTGCTGTGGGACGGGGCGGTGAGGGAGGGCCGTGCAGTGGGGGACGGGAGGGGCCGGTGAGGGAGGGCCGTGCTGTGGGACGGGACGGTGAGGGAGGGCCGTGCTGTGGGACGGGGTGGTGAGGGAGGGCCGTGCTGTGGGACGGGGCGGTGAGGGAGGGCCGTGCTGTGGGACGGGGTGGTGAGGGAGGGCCGTGCTGTGGGCCGGGACGGTGAGGGAGGGCCGTGCTGTGGGGTGGGGTGGTGAGGGCCGTGCTGTGAGACGGCGGTGAGGGGGCCGTGCTGTGGGGTGTGGTGTGGGAGGGCGTGCTGTGGGACGGGGCGGTGAGGGAGGGCCGTGCTGTGGGGTGGGACGGTGAGGAGGGCCGTGCTGTGGGGTGGGGTGGTGAGGGAGGGCCGTGCTGTGGGGGGGGTGGATGAGGGAGGGCCGTGCTGTGGGAGGGACGGTGAGGGAGGGCCGTGCTGTGGGGTGGGGTGGTGAGGGAGGGCCTGCAGTGGGAGTGACGGTGAGGTGGGGCCGTGCTGTGGGAGTGACAGTGAGGGAGGGCTGTGCTGTGGGAGGGGCGGTGAGGGAGGTCCGTGCTGTGGGAGGCGGTGAGGGAGGGCCGTGCTGTGGGAGGGGCAGTGAGGGGGGCCGTGGGAGTGAGGGAGGCCGGGTGGGACGGTGAGGGAGGGCCGTGCTGTGGGAGGGGCGGTGAGGGAGGGCCGTGCTGTGGGAGTGACGGTGAGGGAGGGCGTGCTGTGGAGGGCGGTGAGGGAGGTCCGTGCGGTGGGGGAGGGCCGTGCTGTGGGAGTGACGGTGAGGGAGGGCCGTGCAGTGGGAGTGACGGTGAGGTGGGGCCGTGCTGTGGGAGTGACGGTGAGGGAGGGCCGTGCTGTGGGAGGGGGAGGGAGGGCCGTGCTGTGGGAGTGAGGTGAGGGGGGCCGTGCTGTGGGAGACGGGGCGGTGAGGGAGGGCCGTGCTGTGGGAGGGACGGTGAGGGAGGGCCGTGCTGTGGGACGGTGAGGGAGGGCCGTGCTGTGGGAGGCGGTGAGGGAGGGCCGTGCAGTGGGAGTGACGGTGAGGAGGGCGTGTGTGGGGCGTGCTGTGGGAGACGGGAGGGAGGGCCGTGCGTGGGAGGAGGTGAGGGGGGCCGTGCTGTGGGAGTGACGGTGATGGAGGGCGTGCTGTGGGCGGGGTGGTGAGGGAGGGCCGTGCTGTGGGACGGGGCGGTGAGGGAGGGCCGTGCTGTGGGAGGTGAGGGAGGGCCGGTGGGAGGTGAGGGAGGGCCGTGCTGAGTGGGAGGGGCGGTGAGGGAGGGCCGTGCTGTGGGAGTGAGGGCGGTGGGAGGGGCGGTGAGGGAGGGCCGTGCAGTGGGAGTGACGGTGAGGTGGGGCAGTTCTGTGGGAGTGATGGTGAGGTGGGGCTGTGCTGTGGGACGGGGTGGTGAGGGAGGGCCGTGCTGTGGGACGGGGCGGTGAGGGAGGGCCGTGCTGTGGGACGGGGCGGTGAGGGAGGGCCGTGCTGTGGGACGGGGCGGTGAGGGAGGGCCGTGCTGTGGGACGGGACGGTGAGGGAGGTCTGTGCTGTGGGACGGGGCGGTGAGGGAGGGCTGTGCTGTGGGACTGACGGTGAGGGAGGGCCGTGCTGTGGGACTGACGGTGAGATGGGGCCGTGCTGTGGGAGGGGGTGGTGAGGTGGGTCCATGCTGTGGGGGGGGCGGTGAGGTGGGTCCATGCTGTGGGACGGGGCGGTGAGGTGGGGCCGTGCTGTGGGAGTGATGGTGAGGTGGGGCCATGCTGTGGGACGGGGTGGTGAGGGAGGGCTGTGCTGTGGGACGGGACGGTGAGGGAGGGCCGTGCTGTGGGGTGGGGTGGTGGGAGGGGAGGTGGGGCCGTGCTGTGGGACGGGGTGGTGAGGGAGGGCCGTGCTGTGGGACGGGGTGGTGAGGGAGGGCCGGTGCCGTGTGGGACGGGACGGTGAGGGAGGGCCGTGCTGTGGGGTGGGGTGGTGAGGGAGGGCCGTGCTGTGGGACGGGGTGGTGAGGGAGGGCCGTGCTGTGGGATGGGACGCAGGGAGGGCCGTGCAGTGGACGGGACGGGGAGCAGTACGGGGCGGTGAGGGAGGGCCGTGCTGTGGGACGGGGCGGTGAGGGAGGGCCGTGCAGTGGGACGGGACGGTTAGGAAGGGCCGTGCTGTGGGGTGGGGTGGTGAGGGAGGGCCGTGCTGTGGGACGGGGTGGTGAGGGAGAGCCGTGCTGTGGGACGGGACGGTGAGGGAGGGCCGTGCTGTGGGACGGGGTGGTGAGGGAGGGCCGTGCTGTGGGACGGGACGGTGAGGGAGGGCCGTGCTGTGGGACGGGGTGGTGAGGGAGGGCCGTGCAGTGGGACCGGGTGGTGAGGGAGGGCCGTGCTGTGGGACGGGGCGGTGAGGGAGGGCCGTGCAGTGGGACGGGACGGTGAGGGAGGGCCGTGCTGTGGAGTGGGGTGGTGAGGGAGGGCCGTGCTGTGGGAGTGATGGTGAGGGAGGGCCGTGCTGTGGGACGGGGCGGTGAGGGAGGGCCGTGCAGTGGGACGGGACAGTGAGGGAGGGCTGTGCTGTGGGGTGGGGTGGTGGGGGAGGGCCGTGCTGTGAGACGGGGCGGTGAGGGAGGTCCGTGCTGTGGGGTGGGGTGGTGGGGGAGGGCTGTGCTGTGAGACGGGGCGGTGAGGGAGGTCCGTGCTGTGGGGTGGGGTGGTGATGGAGGGCCGTGCTGTGGGGTGGGGTGATGAGGGAGGGCCGTGCTGTGGGAGTGACGGTGAGGGAGGGCCGTGCTGTGGGGTGGGGTGGTGAGGGAGGGCCATGCAGTGGGAGTGACGGTGAGGTGGGGCCGTGCTGTGGGAGTGACAGTGAGGGAGGGCTGTGCTGTGGGAGGGGCGGTGAGGGAGGGCCGTGCTGTGGGACGGGGCGGTGAGGGAGGGCCGTGCAGTGGGACGGGACGGTTAGGAAGGGCCGTGCTGTGGGGTGGGGTGGTGAGGGAGGGCCGTGCTGTGGGACGGGGTGGTGAGGGAGAGCCGTGCTGTGGGACGGGACGGTGAGGGAGGGCCGTGCTGTGGGACGGGGTGGTGAGGGAGGGCCGTGCTGTGGGACGGGACGGTGAGGGAGGGCCGTGCTGTGGAGTGGGGTGGTGAGGGAGGGCCGTGCAGTGGGACAGGGTGGTGAGGGAGGGCCGTGCTGTGGGACGGGGCGGTGAGGGAGGGCCGTGCAGTGGGACGGGACGGTGAGGGAGGGCCGTGCTGTGGAGTGGGGTGGTGAGGGAGGGCCGTGCTGTGGGAGTGATGGTGAGGGAGGGCCGTGCTGTGGGACGGGGCGGTGAGGGAGGGCCGTGCAGTGGGACGGGACAGTGAGGGAGGGCTGTGCTGCGGGGTGGGGTGGTGGGGGAGGGCCGTGCTGTGAGACGGGGCGGTGAGGGAGGTCCGTGCTGTGGGGTGGGGTGGTGGGGGAGGGCTGTGCTGTGAGACGGGGCGGTGAGGGAGGTCCGTGCTGTGGGGTGGGGTGGTGATGGAGGGCCGTGCTGTGGGGTGGGGTGATGAGGGAGGGCCGTGCTGTGGGAGTGACGGTGAGGGAGGGCCGTGCTGTGGGGTGGGGTGGTGAGGGAGGGCCATGCAGTGGGAGTGACGGTGAGGTGGGGCCGTGCTGTGGGAGTGACAGTGAGGGAGGGCTGTGCTGTGGGAGGGGCGGTGAGGGAGGTCCGTGCTGTGGGAGGTCCGGTGAGGGAGGGCCGTGCTGTGGGAGGGGCAGTGAGGGTGGGCCGTGCAGCGGGAGTGACGGTGAGGTGGGGCCGTGCTGTGGGAGTGACGGTGAGGTGGGGCCGTGCTGTGGGAGTGACGGGGAGGGAGGGCCGTGCTGTGGGAGGTCCGGTGAGGGAAGGCCGTGCTGTGGGAGTGACGGTGAGGGAGGGCCGTGCAGTGGGACGTGACGGTGAGGGAGGGCCGTGCTGTGGGAGTGGGGTGGTGAGGGAGGGCCGTGCTGTGGGAGTGACGGGGAGGTGGGGCCGTGCTGTGGGAGTGACGGGGAGGGAGGGCCGTGCAGTGGGAGTGATGGTGAGGGAGGGCCGTGCTGTGGGAGTGACGGTGATGTGGGGCTGTGCTGTGGGACGGGGTGGTGAGGGAGGGCCGTGTTGTGGGACGGGGCGGTGAGGGAGGGCCATGCTGTGGGAGGGGCGGCGAGGGAGGGCCGTGTAGTGGGAGGGGCGGTGAGGGAGGGCCGTGCTGTGGGAGTGACGGTGAGCGAGGGCCGTGCAGTGGGAGTGACGGTGAGGTGGGGCAGTTCTGTGGGAGTGATGGTGAGGTGGGGCTGTGCTGTGGGACGGGGTGGTGAGGGAGGGCCGTGCTGTGGGACGGGGCGGTGAGGGAGGGCCGTGCTGTGGGACGGGACGGTGAGGGAGGGCCGTGCTGTGGGACGGGGCGGTGAGGGAGGGCCGTGCAGTGGGACGGGGCGGTGAGGGAGGGCCGTGCAGTGGGACGGGACGGTGAGGGAGGTCTGTGCTGTGGGACGGGGCGGTGAGGGAGGGCTGTGCTGTGGGAGGGACGGTGAGGGAGGGCCGTGCTGTGGGACTGACGGTGAGATGGGGCCGTGCTGTGGGAGGGGGTGGTGAGGTGGGTCCATGCTGTGGGGGGGGCGGTGAGGTGGGTCCATGCTGTGGGACGGGGCGGTGAGGTGGGGCCGTGCTGTGGGAGTGATGGTGAGGTGGGGCCGTGCTGTGGGACGGGGTGGTGAGGGAGGGCTGTGCTGTGGGACGGGACGGTGAGGGAGGGCCGTGCTGTGGGGTGGGGTGGTGAGGGGAGGGCCGTGCTGTGGGACGGGGTGGTGAGGGAGGGCCGTGCTGTGGGACGGGACGGTGAGGGAGGGCCGTGCTGTGGGACGGGACGGTGAGGGAGGGCCGTGCTGTGGGACGGGGTGGTGAGGGAGGGCCGTGCTGTGGGACGGGGCGGTGAGGGAGGGCCGTGCAGTGGGACGGGACGGTGAGGGAGGGCCGTGCTGTGGGGTGGGGTGGTGAGGGAGGGCCGTGCTGTGGGGTGGGGTGGTGAGGGAGGGCCGTGCTGTGGGACGGGGTGGTGAGGGAGAGCCGTGCTGTGGGACGGGACGGTGAGGGAGGGCCGTGCTGTGGGACGGGGTGGTGAGGGAGGGCCGTGCTGTGGGACGGGACGGTGAGGGAGGGCCGTGCTGTGGAGTGGGGTGGTGAGGGAGGGCCGTGCAGTTGGACAGGGTGGTGAGGGAGGGCCGTGCTGTGGGACGGGGCGGTGAGGGAGGGCCGTGCAGTGGGACGGGACGGTGAGGGAGGGCCGTGCTGTGGAGTGGGGTGGTGAGGGAGGGCCGTGCTGTGGGAGTGATGGTGAGGGGAGGGCCGTGCTGTGGGACGGGGCGGTGAGGGAGGGCCGTGCTGTGGGACGGGACGGTGAGGGAGGGCCGTCCTGTGGGACGGGGTGGTGAGGGAGGGCCGTGCTGTGGGACGGGGCGGTGAGGGAGGGCCGTGCAGTGGGACGGGACAGTGAGGGAGGGCTGTGCTGTGGGGTGGGGTGGGGTGGTGGGGGAGGGCCGTGCTGTGAGACGGGGCGGTGAGGGAGGTCCGTGCTGTGGGGTGGGGTGGTGATGGAGGGCCGTGCTGTGGGGTGGGGTGATGAGGGAGGGCCGTGCTGTGGGAGTGACGGTGAGGGAGGGCCGTGCTGTGGGGTGGGGTGGTGAGGGAGGGCCATGCAGTGGGAGTGACGGTGAGGTGGGGCCGTGCTGTGGGAGTGACAGTGAGGGAGGGCTGTGCTGTGGGAGGGGCGGTGAGGGAGGTCCGTGCTGTGGGAGGTCCGGTGAGGGAGGGCCGTGCTGTGGGAGGGGCAGTGAGGGTGGGCCGTGCAGCGGGAGTGATGGTGAGGTGGGGCCGTGCTGTGGGAGTGACAGTGAGGGAGGGCTGTGCTGTGGGAGGGGCGGTGAGGGAGGGCCGTGCTGTGGGAGTGACGGTGAGGTGGGGCCGTGCTGTGGGAGTGACGGTGAGGTGGGGCCGTGCTGTGGGAGTGACGGGGAGGGAGGGCCGTGCTGTGGGAGTGACGGTGAGGTGGGGCCGTGCTGTGGGAGTGACGGTGAGGTGGGGCCGTGCTGTGGGAGTGACGGGGAGGGAGGGCCGTGCTGTGGGAGGTCCGGTGAGGGAAGGCCGTGCTGTGGGAGTGACGGTGAGGGAGGGCCGTGCAGTGGGAGTGACGGTGAGGTGGGGCCGTGCTGTGGGAGTGACGGGGAGGTGGGGCCGTGCTGTGGGAGTGATGGTGAGGGAGGGCCGTGCTGTGGGAGTGACGGTGATGTGGGGCTGTGCTGTGGGACGGGGTGGTGAGGGAGGGCCGTGTAGTGGGACGGGGCGGTGAGGGAGGGCCATGCTGTGGGAGGGGCGGCGAGGGAGGGCCGTGTAGTGGGACGGGACGGTGAGGGAGGGCCGTGCTGTGGAGTGGGGTGGTGAGGGAGGGCCGTGTTGTGGGAGTGATGGTGAGGGAGGGCCGTCCTGTGGGACGGGGTGGTGAGGGAGGGCCGTGCTGTGGGACGGGGCGGTGAGGGAGGGCCGTGCAGTGGGACGGGACAGTGAGGGAGGGCTGTGCTGTGGGGTGGGGTGGTGAGGGAGGACCGTGCTGTGAGACGGGGCGGTGAGGGAGGTCCGTGCTGTGGGGTGGGGTGGTGGGGGAGGGCTGTGCTGTGAGACGGGGCGGTGAGGGAGGTCCGTGCTGTGGGGTGGGGTGGTGATGGAGGGCCGTGCTGTGGGGTGGGGTGATGAGGGAGGGCCGTGCTGTGGGAGTGACGGTGAGGGAGGGCCGTGCTGTGGGGTGGGGTGGTGAGGGAGGGCCATGCAGTGGGAGTGACGGTGAGGTGGGGCCGTGCTGTGGGAGTGACAGTGAGGGAGGGCTGTGCTGTGGGAGGGGCGGTGAGGGAGGGCCGTGCTGTGGGAGGTCCGGTGAGGGAGGGCCGTGCTGTGGGAGGGGCAGTGAGGGTGGGCCGTGCAGCGGGAGTGATGGTGAGGTGGGGCCGTGCTGTGGGAGTGACAGTGAGGGAGGGCTGTGCTGTGGGAGGGGCGGTGAGGGAGGGCCGTGCTGTGGGAGTGACGGTGAGGTGGGGCCGTGCTGTGGGAGTGACGGTGAGGTGGGGCCGTGCTGTGGGAGTGACGGGGAGGGAGGGCCGTGCTGTGGGAGTGACGGTGAGGTGGGGCCGTGCTGTGGGAGTGACGGGGAGGGAGGGCCGTGCTGTGGGAGGTCCGGTGAGGGAGGGCCGTGCTGTGGGAGTGACGGTGAGGGAGGGCCGTGCAGTGGGAGTGACGGTGAGGTGGGGCCGTGCTGTGGGAGTGACGGGGAGGTGGGGCCATGCTGTGGGAGTGACGGGGAGGGAGGGCCGTGCAGTGGGAGTGATGGTGAGGGAGGGCCGTGCTGTGGGAGTGACGGTGATGTGGGGCTGTGCTGTGGGACGGGGTGGTGAGGGAGGGCCGTGTAGTGGGACGGGGCGGTGAGGGAGGGCCATGCTGTGGGAGGGGCGGCGAGGGAGGGCCGTGTAGTGGGACGGGGCGGTGAGGGAGGGCCGTGCTGTGGGAGGGGCGGGGAGGGAGGGCCGTGCTTTGGGAGTGACGGTGAGGGAGGGCCGTGCTGTGGGACTGACGGTGAGGGAGGGCCGTGCTGTGGGACGGGGCGGTGAGGGAGGGCCGTGCTGTGGGAGTGACAGTGAGGGAGGGCCGTGCTGTGGGAGTGACAGTGAGGGAGGGCCGTGCAGTGGGGTGGGGTGGTGAGGTGGGGCTGTGCTGTGGGAGTGACAGTGAGGGAGGGTTGTGCTGTGGGACGGGACGGTGAGGGAGGGCCGTGCAGTGGGGTGGGGTGGTGAGGTGGGGCTGTGCTGTGGGAGGGGCGGGGAGGGAGGGCCGTGCTGTGGGAAGGGCGGGGAGGGAGGGCCGTGCTGTGGGAGGGGCGGGGAGGGAGGGCCGTGCTGTGGGACGGGGTGGTGAGGGAGGGCCGTGCAGTGGGAGTGACGGGGAGGTGGGGCCGTGCTGTGGGAATGACGGTGAGGTGGGGCCGTGCTGTGGGAGTGACGGTGAGGTGGGGCCGTGCTGTGGGACGGGATGTTGAAGGAGGGCCGTGTTGTGGGACGGGGCGGTGAGGGAGGGCCGTGCTGTGGGAGGGGCGGTGAGGGAGGGCCGTCCTGTGGGGTGGGGCGGTAAGGGAGGGCCGTGTTGTGGGACGGGGCGGTGAGGGAGGGCCATGCTGTGGGAGGGGTGGTGGTGAGGGAGGTCTGTGCTGTGGGACGGGGCGGTGAGGGAGTGCCGTGCTGTGGGAGGGGTGGTGAGGGAGGGCCGTCCTGTGGGGTGGGGCGGTAAGGGAGGGCCGTGTTGTGGGAGGGGTGGTGAGGGAGGTCCGTGCTGTGGGACGGGGCGGTGAGGGAGGGCTGTGCTGTGGGAGTGACGGTGAGGGAGGGCCGTGCTGTCGGAGTGACGGTGAGGGAGGGCCGTGCTGTGGGAGGGGTGGTGAGGGAGGTCCGTGCTGTGGGACGGGGCAGTGAGGGAGGTCCGTGCTGTGGGACGGGGTGGTGAGGGAGGGCCGTGCTGTGGGACGGGGCGGTGAGGGAGGGCCGTGCTGTAGGAGTGACGGTGAGGGAGGGCTGTGCTGTGGGAGGGACGGGGAGGTGGGAACACCGTGCTCTCAGTGTGGGGGTGGTGAGGAGTTCGGTGTGAGTGGTGCATTAACTGAGAATCTGGCCCTTGCGAACAGGACTGGGCTTTGCCTCGATGGTGATCGTCTTCTTCTGTAACACGTACTATATAATGATCCTGAGCTGGGGCTCGTTCTACCTGGTGAACTCGTTCTCCACCCCCCTGCCCTGGGCCTCCTGCAACAACACGTGGAACACCGACGCGTGCTCCGAAGGCTGTGGCATCTCTGGCGACGCCAACGTCAGCGCCTGCACCCCCCAGGGGCAGGCACAGTCCTCTATCGTCGAGTTCTGGGAGTAAGTCGCGTCACAGCGAGGGTGGGGTTGGGGATGGCGAGTAGATCCCGGTCTGAGGCTTTAAAGGCCTTCTCTTCCAGACTGTACGTTCACGATGGGCTGACTGGTCTCGGTGCAACAATCAGAGTAGTCTGAATGCTCTCCCAGTCCCTTTGGGCTAACATAGATGGACTGAATGGTCTCCTTGTCCTCATGGTAAAAAAACCTCAGTAGAGTTAGTGGTCTCCCTGACCCCTTGGAACAGCCTCGATGGGCTGAGTGGCCTGCAGCTGCAGCCTCCATGATGACCAGCCGAGCCTCTTGCTGCGAGGCCACGTGCTCAGACTCTGCACCGTGCCGGTGTCATGCCTACCCCGGTTAACCAGCCACGGCCTCTCTTACAGGAGGAGAGTGCTGCGGCTGTCGAGCGGACTGGCAGAGATGGGCGAGGTCAGCTGGCAGGTGACGCTCTGCCTCGTCGCCACGTGGCTCCTCGTCTACTTCTGCATCTGGAAGGGCGTGAAGTGCACAGGGAAGGTAATGAGAACTGAGCCGGCGTGGGGGGAGTGACCGGGGCAAAACGGAATCATTGGGGTGGACGGACATGACCCTCACTGACAAGTCACTTCAATCCCCAACCCCGTCACCAAATCTCCTCAAACTCCTCTGCCATGCCTTCTGTGAAACTGCAGCGATATGTTGGGCCCAGGATGGACCCTCAGAGATGTTGACACCCAGGGTCAATGCACACCCATTTGCTGCCTACCTCCCCTCTCATCTGACCATCCGAAGTGCAACACCTCACACTTGTACAAATTAAACTTCACCTGCCATTCCTCCACTCAGACCCACCACCTTCTTCACAGTCCACAAGCTCACCAAACTTTGTGTTACTAATCAGCCCAACAACAGAGGTCCCAGCACAGATCCCTGTGGACCGTGACTGGCTCACTACCACCGGTCATGAATCGCCACCCTCCGATGTCTATGGGCAAGCCAGTCTTGCATCCAATCGACCAAGTCACCCTGGGTCCCCTGCATCTTAATCTTCTGGATGAACTAACCACGAGGGACCTTGTCGAATGTCCATTTTGGCATCTTACAATGTCCAGCACTCATCAATGGTCACCTCCTCAAAACACATACAGAACTGTGCAAAGGTCTCAGGCAAATATATGTAGGGTACCTAGGACTTTTGCACAATACTGTATTTGTCAGCGTGGAGTGGAGAAAGAGTTTGTAAATCTGGAAGGGAGCAAAGGATGTTGGGGAGGTGAGGGTGGAGCGTCGTGGGAGGGGTGTGAGACAGGCGGCAGAGAAGGTGTGCCAGGGTGAGGGACACACCCGGCCCCAAGACACCAGGCAAGGTTATTTGATTCCAAACAATTGGTTTACTGATCAGAACGCTTCCTGATCCACCTCCTCTCCTCTCCCCTTTTCCCAGCCGTGATTCCCTGACTGTTTTTGCGGTGACAGAGCTCTAGGGCCCAGGTTCTCAGTGAGCCCGCTCTCGGCTTTGTTCTCGCGGCGGGCCGCTGCCAACGCGGCCACTCTCAGAGGGATGGAGGCTGGTTGCCATGGACACCGTTGTAGGCCCAGCCGGTATCCAGGGAGCCTGAAGACTTGTTGGGTCCCCGGGTCACTCGGACAAAGGCAGCGTCAGTCCCAGCCATCTCCTGGGCAACGTCACAGAGTCGCCACGAGCTCCCAGAGGGAGGCCGTCCCATCGTCCGAATCTAGTTCAACTCCTCCTCACTCCTTTGCCACCTCCCCCCCTCGTCTCCCCCCTGCACCGCCTCTCCCCTTTCAGTGAGCCGTCTGTCCTCAGTGCCTGGGTGACAGGGAGCTGTCTGTGTGTAGGGATGGGGCCCCGGGTGTGCAGCTCGCTCGAGGGTGGGCGGGGGTCGCAGGCCGTCCGCTCACTGCTTTCCTTCTGCCCACAGATTGTCTACTTCACGGCCACGTTCCCCTACATTATCCTGACCATCCTGCTGATCCGCGGGGCCACGCTCCCCGGAGCTGTTCAAGGCATCATCTACTACCTGCAGCCTGACTGGAGCAAGCTGGGAGAGCCTCAGGTGAGCGGCGGGGGGATGGAGGGGTGAGGGGGCAAGAGGGACGATATAGGGGTCAGGGGAGAGGGAGGAGGCATCTATCCAGTGGGTCCGCACAGACACCCAAGGCTACAACCACCACCCAGATGCAATCACAAGCCACTTCTGCCAGCACCTTCACCAGCTCTCGTTCACTCAAGGGGCCATGGGGAGAATTAGGATTAATACCTCATCCCAGTGTATTTCACTGGAACGTGGGATGGGGTGAGGTGTGGTTTCAGTGTATCTCATAGAAGCACATAAAGCCTGCAGCACAATACAGGCCCTTCGGCCCACAATGCTGTGCCAAACATGTACTTACTTCAGAAATTACCTGTGGTTACCCATAGCCCTCTGTTTTTCTAAGCTCCATGTACCCATCCACGAGTCTCCTAAAAGACCCTATCCTATCCACCTCCACCACCGTTGCCGGCAGCCCATTCCACACACTCACCGCTGTCTGCGTAAAAAAACTTACCCCTGACGTCTCCTCTGTACCTAGTTCCAAGCTCCTTAAAACTGTGCCCTCTCATGTTAGCCATTTCAGCCCTGGGAAAAAGCCTCTGACTATCCACACGATCAATGCCTCTCATCATCTTGTACACTCCTCTCATCCTCCGTCGCTCCAAGGAGAAAAGCCCGAGTTCACTCAACCTATTCTCGTAAGGCATGCTCCCCAATCCAGGCAACGTCCTTCTAAATCTCCTTTGCATCCTTTCTATGGCTTCCACATCCTTCCTGTAGTGAGGTGACCAGAACTGAGCACAGTACTCCAAGTGGGGTCTGGCCAGGGTCCTATATAGCTGCAACATTACCTCTTGGCTCTTAAACTCAATCCCACAATTGATGGAGGCCAATGCCTTAACCACAGAGTCAACCTGCACAGCAGCTTTGAGTGTCCTATGGACTCGGACCCCAAGATCCCTCTGATCCTCTACACTGCCAAGAGTCTTGCCATTAATGCTATATTCTGCCATCATATTTGACCTACCAAAATGAACCACCTCACACTTCTCAGCCCAGTTTTGCATCCTATCAATGTCCTGCTGTAACCTCTGACAGCCCTCCACACTATCCACAACACCCCCAACCTTTGTGTCATCAGCAAATTTACTAACCCATCCCTTCACTTCCTCATCCAGGTCATTTATAAAAATCACGAAGAGTAAGGGTCCTAGACAGATCCCTGAGACACACCACTGGTCACCGACCTCCATGCAGAATATGACCCGTCTACAACCACTCTTTGCCTTCTGTGG
This sequence comes from Mobula hypostoma, assembly GCF_963921235.1. NCBI lineage: Eukaryota > Metazoa > Chordata > Chondrichthyes > Myliobatiformes > Myliobatidae > Mobula > Mobula hypostoma. The sequence continues at coordinate 31,773,958 of NC_086124.1, forward strand.
GCAAGCCCATTCTGGATCCACAAAGCAATGTCCCCTTGGATCCCATACCTCCTCACTTTCTCAATAATCCTTGCATGGGGTGCCTTATCAAATGCCTTGCTGAAATCCATATACACTACACCTACTGCTCTTCCTTCATCAACGTGTTTAGTCACATCCTCAGAAAATTCAACTAGGCTCGTAAGGCATGAGGTGTGGATCCTGAGGGGAGGGCTGTGAGCCATTTAACCAGGTTTGTCCCCACACCCCCTCTCTGACTGCTCCTCCCTCCACAGGTATGGATTGACGCCGGTACACAGATTTTCTTCTCATACGCCATCGGGCTTGGGGCCCTCACCGCTCTGGGCAGCTACAACCAGTTCCACAATGACTGCTACAAGTAAGGACGGGGGTCACAGGGCAGGTCGGGGTCAGGGGTCAGGGGTCAGGAGGTGGCCAGCAGACTCTCGGTGGCAGGGCTGGGGTTAGTAGTCGGGGCACCTGTTGGCCAGGTTAAAGGTTACAGGTCAGGGGGTGGAGCTGGTGGTCAGGCACAAGCTGGGGCTGGGGGTCCGAGGGAGGATTTAAGGTCGAAGGTAGTCACTTAATGGTTGGCCTGGACAGGATGAAGGGCCTACCTCCAAGTTCAACCCTTCAATCCACTTTCTAAGCTGAGAAGGATGTTCCTGCGCTGCGGGAGTCTACGACCAGAGGGCACTGCCTCAGACGAGAGCGATGTCCATGTGGAATGGAGATGATGGGGAAATTCTTTGGCATCTGCGGGATTCATGTCTACAGGTAGCTGTGGAGGCCATTAATAGAACATAGAAAACCTACAGCACAATACAGGCCCTTCGTCCCACAAACATGTCCCTACCTTAGAAATTACTAGGCTTTCCCATAGCCCTCTATTTACTAAGCTCCTTGTACCTTTCCAAAAATCTCTTAAAAGACATTTAAGGCAGAGGTTGATTGGCTCTTGATGCGCAGGGGCGTGAAAGGTTACAGGGAGAAGGCACAACAATGGGGGTGAGACGGAATTGGATTGCCATGATGGAATGCACTGCCTGGTATGGTGATAGCAGCAAATACAACGGAGGCTTTTAAGAGACATTGGGACAGGCACATGGAGGTGAGGAAGGCGGAGGGATACGGACATTGTGTTGGTAGGAGAGATTGGTGTTTGGGGTCTTTTTTTAAAATTTACTTTTGAACTCGCCCAGCACAACAATGTGGGCCGAAGGGCCTGTGCTGTGCTGTACTACGTTTAGACTCGATGGGCCAAGTGGCCGAATTCTGCTCCCGTATCTTCTGGCCTTACGAGTAACAGCCATACAAGATGACGAACTCAACCATGTCTCTGTAGTCTCTCTCTCTCTCCTGACCCACATCTGATCAGAATACTCAGTGTGCTGGTGATTTGTTTGCTATGGTCACGTGTCCGGGGACACAGTGGCAGGCTCTGTTTGTGAGCCATCCACACGGAACATTCCAGACACCAGAACTTTGTGGCTGCAGAAGGGAAAAACCGTATCAGAGTCCAGCATATAGTGTTACACTCACAGAGAATGTGCCAGCGATCAGTTCATCTTTATCCAACAATATAACTCATTGAGAGCAGGGTAGATAGAGCTGTTCTTTTTATAAAAAAAAAAGCTTTTACCACATCGCCCTTCACAAATGGAAATACTGAGTACAGCAGATGGGATGTTATGTTGAAGTTGTATAAGATGTTGGTGAAGCCTAATTTGGAGTTTTGTGTGCAGTTTTCATCACCTCCCTACAGGAAAGATGTAAATAATGTTGAAAGAACGCAGAGAGAATTTACAAGGATATTGTCGAGTCTGGAGGGAAAGATTGAATAGATTGGGGCTTTATTCCTTGGAATGTAGAGGACTGAGAGATTCGACAGAGGTATACGGAATTATGAGGGGTAGGGATTGGGGGTAAATGCAGGCAGGCTTTTTCCACTGAGGTTGGGTGGGACGGCAGCTAGAGGTCATGGGTTAAGGGTGAAAGGCGAATTGTTTGAGGAGAACTTCTTCTCTCAGAGGGTCGTGAGGAGGTGGGATGAGCTACCTGCGCAGGTGGTGCATGTGAGCGCAGTTTCTACGTTTAAGGGACGTTTGGATAGGTACATGGATGGGAGGGTTATGGTCCCGGTGCAGGTCGATGGGAGTGGGCAGCTTAAACGGTTTGGCAAGGACTAGATGGGCCGGAGAGCCTGTTTCTGTGCTGTACTTTATGGCCGTTCAGGTTCCCTAGGTTGTTATAACTGGCTCCCACTACCTCTTAAAATGGTATGCGTCTCAAATAGCTTCTGACAACCAAGTCCAGCCCCTGGCCTTCGTGTGTGGCTTAGCTACTGACCTAGCAGAAACATCTCTACTGACAGGAGGAAGGGCAAAGGTGGGTCATAAAGCCAGTCGTTTCAAGTAGATGGGGCTCATCGTTCATGTTTGGCAGCTCACCATTGCCCAAGGGTGACCCGCAGGGTAGCAGAGGGAAAGGGCGCCTTACACCTCTTCTGTCGGAGACATACCTCCACCCCGGCAACCAAGTGCAGCTCTCTTTAACTTACTTTGCACAGTGGGACCACAACCAGAGGTTAAGGGTGAAAGGTGAAATGTTTAAGGGGAACCATGATTGCCCACATCATACAACACGGCATATAATGTTGATGTCATAGAAGGCTCATAATGATGATGTCATACGGACACAGCACGTGATGATGGTGATGTAGGATTTCCCCAATTGCAAATTGTTGTTTGTTGAATCGTTCAGCCCCAAGAGAAGATTTCTCCTTGTGGACCTTGTTCCACTTCAACCCCTGAACATGTTAAATCGCCATCTCACAGTAGGCTGCCAGAGAACTGCGTGATTCCAGACATCTCTCCCTCTTACAATTCACCAGACATCGTCAGCACTTCCGAGAGAACAAGCTGCCGCTTGGCCTAACTTGTTTAGAATTAAACAACTTGAACAAAAGAGCTGTCAGGGACGAGGATAACAGCTCTGTTGGTTTGGCCTCTCCGGCTGAATTTCAACTCGTTGACCTGCAGACGTTTCAACTTCTTTCATTCTCCAGTTCCGAAGCTCTCACGGCCGTTGCTCAAACAGTGTGTCAGAGACCGGGGAGAGATGTCAGCGAGCAGAGGACATGCTTTTTGAGGCCTGTGGGGAGGTGACGTGAGGGTCAAGATTTTGTTTACGTAGGGCGGTCTGGAATGCGTGACCGGGGTGGAAGTAGGTGTAAAAAAAGTGAAGTTTAAGGGTCTTTCGGATTGAAAATGATCAGGAATGTAGGGATGTGAACATACCGGTCAACTGAGGCAGCCCGTGGGATTATGGGAAAGATACCAGCATGGCAGAGGTGGCTGAGCGGCAGGAGGCAAAGCGTGGGGACGAAGGGAGCCTTTTCTGGTCGTCTGCCAGTGACTAGTGGTGTTCCCCGGGGGCCTGTGCTGAGACCGATCCGGTTTATGTTGTACGTCAGTGATCTGGATAATGGCTCCATGGCCAAGTTTGTGGACGATCCGGTTTATGTTGTACGTCAGTGATCTGGATAATGGCTCCATGGCCAAGTTTGTGGACGATCCGGTTTATGTTGTACGTCAGTGATCTGGATAATGGCTCCATGGCCAAGTTTGTGGACGATAGGAAGATAAGGTGGAGGGGCAGGTAGTGTTGGAGAAGCAGACAGACTACAGAAGGACTTGGGCAGATCAGGAGAATGGGCAAAGAAGCAGCAGATGAAACACAGGGCCAGTCACGCACTTTGGTAGAAGAAACAACAGTGTGGACTGTTTTCTAAATGGAGAGAAAACTCAAAAATCTGAGGAGCAAAAGGATTTGTGAATCAGTTTGCGGGAATCCCTGAAGTTTCATTTCCATATTGAGTTGGTGGTGAGGAGGCAAATGTGATGTTGACATTCATTTCAAGAGGACTAGAATATAAAAGCAAGGATGTAATGTTGGGACTTTATAAAGCGGTGAGGCCTCACTTGGAGTATTGTGAGTGGTTTTGGGCCCTTTATGTAAGAAGAAAGGTGCTGATATTGGAGAGGGTCCAGGAGTTCAGGAGAATGATTCTGGGAATGAAAGGGTTATCAATATGATCCTCTCCTCTCAGTAGAAATGGTCCTGCCAGACTCAGTGGCGAATTAATTAATAAATTGTAATTAATACCCCTATTAATCAGAGTTAAATCACGCTAGTGTAGCGGTTAGCACAACATTATTACAGCTCAGAGCATCGGAGTTCAGAGTTCAATTCTGATGTCCTCTATAAGGAGTTTGTACATTCTCCCCGTGACTGAGTGGGTTTCCTCCCACAGTCCAAAGTCGTGCTGGTTGGGAGGTTAATTGGTCACGGTAAACTGTCCCGTGGTTAGGCTAGTGTTAATTCCCGGGCTGCTGGGTGGCGTGATTCAAAGCTTAACTCACAGATAAACAGTTCATTCCTGTGGTGAAGCTTGTACCAGAGATCACAGGGAACGAGAAGTGGGCAGGGCATTGTAACGTTTACAGAGGAACTCACACAAGTCGCTGCAGGAACTCAGCAGGTCAGGCAGCACCTGTGGAAACGGACGAACAGACGGCGTTCCGGGCCGAGACCCTCCTTCGGGCAGGAGGGGGAGGGGGAGGAGGACAAGCTGGCAGCTGATGGGTGAGGCTGACACGAGGAGCTGGGAGTAGATAGGTGAAAGAGGTAAAGGAGGAATCCGACGCGAAAGGTCATGGACCGAGGGTCGTAACCTGGGGTCCGCGGACCCCTCGGCTATCGGTAACGGTCGTGGCATCAAACAGGTTGGGAAACCCCTGGACTGGCAGCGAGGCGGAGGAGAGCCAGAGGGAGGAAGGTGATGGGCCAAAGTGGGGAGGGGAAAGAAAAGAGGTTGTGGGGTTGGGGAGGCTGGTGTACACCAAAAACTGGATGTTGTCGCGAAGCTTTGAAAGCCACTCAATCTCTGCTGCATCACCTCGAACCATCTTATAGGTCCGAAGTACTGTGGCACTTTCGGAGTGACCCTGTATAACGTTCCTCACGACTATACCTCACCAGACTGCCAGGACCGGGGGTGGCACAGAGGGTAGGACCCTCCTCCTTCTCCCCCCACTCCTCACTGCCTCCCAGCTCCAGCGAGCTCGGTTCCATTCTCGCTGTGTGGGGTTTGTTCGTTCGCCCCTGAGACAGTGTGGGTCGTCCTCTGGGCTCCCCCCAGGTCTCAAACATGAGCAGGGTCGTTAGGTCGCGCGTGTAGATGTGGAGGTGGAAGAGGAGGTCAGTGGTTCCCTGTCAGTTGGTCCATGTCAGGGAGAAGGTCGAGACTGGTGTAGGTGTCTGTTTGATAGCACAGACTCGGTGGAGCGAAAGGCCAGAGAATTCATTTATTGAGATACAGCGTGGAATTCTTTCTGCCTAGCAACCTGTGACTTAATCCTAGTCCAATCACGGGACAATTTACAGTGACCAATTCACCTACCAACTGGTCCGTCTTTGGGCTGTGGGAGGAAACCGGAGCACACGGGGGAAACCCACGCAGTCACGGGGAGAACGTACAAACTCCTTACAGACAGCGGTGGGAAATGAACCCCCGTCGCTGGCACGGTAAAGCATTTGTGCTTCCCGCCACGCCACCATGACGCAGTGAGGTATTAAACTTATCGAAAGAAAGGTCGCTTCATAACTTTCAGGGAGAATTAAGCGAGGAAGCGAGGAAGACGGTCAGCGTTTGCAGTGGAATGTGGCAGGCTGGAAAAATGTGCTGAACAACGGCAGAAGGGATTTAGTGCCGACAAGTGTGAGGTGTTGCATTTTGTCAGAGAGAGAACAGGCCCTTCGGCCCATCTAGTTTTGTGAGGACCAACCAGGGAAGGTCTTGCTTAGTGAATGGTAGAGCACTGAGGAGTGTGGTAGAACAATGGGATCTAATTTACAGATTCAAAACTCCTTGAAAGTGGCGTCACAGGTGGAGAGGCTCATAAAGAAACCTTCTGACACAATGGCCTTTTTTTGTAATTTATTTTTTTATTGAATTTCATCATCAAACAAACATTTCCATAAGATGTATTTCAGACACTGTACATATAGCTCATATAATCATATTTGTCAGAAATCTCCACATAATATTTATCTGAGGTATACACTTATAGAAAGGAGGAAAGAAAGAACAATCGAAAGAAGAAATCTATGTACAGAGTAGGGAGTGATCTTTTTTTAAACAACATATTCATTGACTTGTGAGAATAAAATCAGGTCTATGAGGTGTTATGTAGTTAAACCATATTTCCCAGTATGAATAAAATTGTTCCAACTTATGATTAACAGATGCTGTTATCTTCTCCATTTTGTAAATGTCCATTGTAATTTCCATCCACACATTTAAAGTCGGGCTCTCCTGTGATAACCATTGCCTGGTTAGGGGTCTTTTTACCAGCCACCAGCAGTACATTCATTAAATATTTATCTCTTTTCAAGTTCAAAGTATTGAGTACATGAGATGGGATGTTATGCTGACATTGTATAAGACATTGGTGAGGCCCGATTTGGACCACTGCGCACAGTTGTGGTCACCTCCCCAGAGGAAGGTATCAGTAAGATTGAAAGAGTGCAGAGAAAATTTACAAGGATGTTGCTGGGTCTTGAGGACCTGAGTTGTCGGGAATGTTGACTAGGTTAGACTTTATTCCCTGGAGTGGAGGAGACTGAGGAGAGATTTTATGAGGGGTACAGCTAGGGTAAATGCAAGCAAGGCACTGACAGGGCCATTAATTCTCAAGTCAACTTCTGCTCCACTGGGTGAGGATGGCAGCTCTCTCAGTGGGTGCTGAGAAATCAGGACACTAATAGTGAAACTCCCTCCATAGAGGGTTGGCCTACAGGCTGCACAGAGGGGTCTCCATCACCCCAGCAATCCAATTGCCAATCGCAGCAGTCCCCACTGACCACCAGCTCCGTGACTGTGAGCACTGGACAGGCTGCTCTTCAGTACAATGCAGTCTGTCATCATCAGACAATGACTTCAGTAACACACTGGGGCAGGCTGTTGGCGAGCTGGCCCTCCACCATCTTATGTACAGAGAATCACTCCATATCTGACCCTGGGAGTGTGGAGGGAGCTTCACTCTGTGTCTGACCCCGGGAGTGTGTGATGGGACGGTGTGGAGGGAGATTCACTCTGTGTCTGACCCCGGGAGTGTGTGATGGGACGGTGTGGAGGGAGTTTCACTCTGTGTCTGACCCCGGGAGTGTGTGATGGGACGGTGTGGAGGGAGATTCACTCTGTATCTGACCCCGGGAGTGTGTGATGGGACAGTGTGGAGGGAGCTTCACTCTGTGTCTGACCCCGGGAGTGTGTGATGGGACAGTGTGGAGGGAGCTTCACTCTGTGTCTGATCCCGGGAGTGTGTGATGGGACAGTGTGGAGGGAGCTTCACTCTGTGTCTGATCCCGGGAGTGTGTGATGGGACGGTGTGGAGGGAGTTTCACTCTGTGTCTGACCCCGGGAGTGTGTGATGGCCTATTTCAGCGTCTCCCTCTGTGTCTGTTCTGATTCACACAGAGACACCTTCATCCTGTCGCTGGTGAACAGCGGCACCAGTTTTTTTGCGGGCCTGGTTGTCTTTTCGATCCTGGGATTCATGGCGGAGGAGCAGGGAGTGGACATCTCCGAGGTGGCTGAGTCAGGTAAGGAAGGTCATTGAGGGAACTGACGGCAGGGAGGCCCCGTGTCCCTCACTGACCTCAGCACCGTCCCCTGTCCCTGGGGGCTGGGGAGGGGTGGTATTCAGGACTGAGGGAGGAAGAGACTGAATAATTAATGGTTCAGGGGGCGCTGAGGGTCCAGGGTTTAGTGCGAGGCTGAGTAAGGCTTTTGGTTGGCCGAATGGCCTCTCCTGTTCCCTCATGGAATCCTTCCGGGGGGGGGGGCCGCCGCAAACCGAGAGGGTAAATGTCGTCACAGAATACGCCCTGACCCAGGAGCCGTGTATGTAGTAGCCTGTCATGGTCTAGTTCCAGGGCGGGGGGGTAGATTTTACATTGTCTGGGGGGCTTCTGTGTTTCGTTGTGGCAATGCACTGGCCCTCCACTCTGTCCCGGTAACGTGCGCTCCGCTCCGTGTCGGTAACGAGGTCTGCACCGTCCCGGTAACGTGCGCTCTGGTCCATCCCGGGAACAGGGTCCGCACCGTCCCGGTAACGTGCACTCCGTGCCGGTAACGAGGTCTGCACCGTCCCGGTAACGTGCGCTCCGTGCCGGTAACGAGGTCTGCACCGTCCCGGTAACGTGCGCTCTGGTCCATCCTAGGGCCCGGCCTGGCCTTCATTGCCTACCCGAAAGCTGTAACCCTCATGCCGCTGCCTCAGGTGTGGGCCGCACTCTTCTTCATTATGCTGCTCTTCCTTGGCCTCGGCAGCCAGGTACCGAGTGGGGGGGGGGGGCAGAATGGGGAGCAGCGAATAGAGACGGGGGGGGAGGGGGGAGGGGGAAGGGGAGAGGGGAGGGGGAAGAGAGGAGGTGAGAGGGAGGAGGGGGAGAGGGAAGAGGAGGGTGGGGAGAAGAAAGGAGGGAGAGGAGGGAGGGGAGGGAAGAGAGGAGGGGAGAGGGAAGAGGAGGGAGGGGGAAGAGGGAAGAGAGGCGGGAGGGAGGGAGGGGGAAGAGAGGCGGGAGGGAGGGAGGGGAAGAGAGGAGGTGGTGGAGGGAGGTAGAGAGGAGGGAGGGGGAGGGAAAGAGGAGGTGGTGGAGGAGGGAAGAGAGGAGGTGGTGGAGGAGGGTAGAGAGGAGGTGGTGGAGGGGGGTAGAGAGGAGGTGGTGGAGGGGAATAAACAGTAGAATTCAGTCCATCTGCCTCTCAGGGACAGTCCTGTCCGCATCTCCCAACCCTGATCATATTTCACTCAATGTTCTTCTCCCCATCTGTGGACCCCTCCTCAATTCCATGACCCCGTCAACTCCTCTCCCCATCTTGCGACCCTCCCATGGCCCCTACACATCTTCTGATCGGTGACCCCCTACAACGCCATCTCTGTGACCCTCCACAGGCCCCTAAACCCCTCCCCATCTCTATGACCCCCTCCCTCCCCATCTCTGTGACCCCCCCTCAGGCCCCTAAACCCCTCCCCATCTCTGTGACCCCCTCCCTCCCCATCTCTGCCCCCTCCAGCCGCTGTACGGAGAAAGGGAGCCCACTGAAGATTATAGTGTATGGGCCGAGCGAGGGGCTGTCTTGTTCACGTTCTGGCCTGCTTGTCGCCCCCAGTTTGTGGGTGTGGAGGGATTCGTCACTGGGATTCTCGACCTGCTGCCTGTCAAGTGCTCCTGCCGCTACCAGAGGGAAGTTTTAGTGGCCGTCATCATCACCATTACCTTCGTCATCGACCTCTCCATGGTCACCCAGGTGAGCCTCGGCACCTCACACCTTCCACTCTCACCTCAGGTCTCTCTGTGCCTTCCTCCCTCTCCTCTTGGGCCTCAGCGCATTGCACTAGTCCAACCAGCTACCTACGGGCTGTGAGAGGGGCAGAGAGGGGGGAGTGCCGCGCTGGAGGGAGCTCTAAGACCATAAGACACAGGAGCAGAATTAGACTCTTTGGCCAATTAAGTCTGCTGCACCGTTTCATAATGACTGAACTGATTCCTTCTCAACCCCAGTCTCTTGCCTTCTCCCAGTATCCCTTCATACCCTGAATCCATCAACCTCTGCCTTAAATCTACCCAAAAAAGACGTGGCCTCCACAGCTGTCTGCGGAAATGAATTCCACAGATTCACCACTCTGTGGCTAAAGAAATTCCTCCTCATCTCCGTTCTAAATGGACATCCCTCTATTCCGCATCTGTGCCCTCTGGTCCTGGCCTCCCCCACACAGGAAACATCCCTGTACATCCACTCTATCCAGGTCTTTTAACGTTCGATAGGTTTCAATGAAAATCCCCCTCTCATTCTTCTGAATACCAGCGAGTACAGGCCCAGAACCATCAATCAGTAATCATAAGGTAATCTTTTCAATCTCTGGACCCTCTCCAATGCCAGCACATCCTTTCCTAGATATGGGGCCCAAAACTGCTCACAATACTCCAAGCGAGGCCTCACTAGTGCTTTATGAAGTCTCAACATTATATCCTTGCTTTTATATTCTAGTCCTCTCAAAAGTAATGCTAAAATTGCATTTGCCTTCCTCAGCACTGACTGAACCAGCAAATTAACCTTAAGGGAGTCCTCATGGAGTCCTCGAATCCCCTCAAGTCCCCTTTGTACCTCAAATTTTTGAATTTCTCTCTATTTAGAAAATAGGCAACCTTTTCATTTCTTGTAACAAAGTGCATGATACACTTCCCAACACTGTATTCCATCTGCCACTTCTTTGCACATTCTCCTAATCTGTCCAAGTCCTTCAGTAGCCCCTCTATTTCCTCAAAACTACTTGCCCCTCCATCTATTTTTGTATTATCTGCAAACTTGGCCACAAAGCCATCAATTCCGTCATCCAGATCATTGAGATACAATAAAAATGAAGTGGTCCCAACACAGACCCCTGTGGAAAAGGTCTCCTTTATTTCCACTCTTTGCCTGCTGCCAATCAGCCGATATTCTATCCATGTTAGTATCTTTTCTGCAACATCACGGGTTAACTTGTTAAGCAGCCTCATGTGAAACACCTTGTCAAAATCCTTCTGAAAATCCAAGTACTCTATTCTGTAATTGCCCTCTGTCTATTCTGCTTGAATTCCAACAGATTTGTCATGCAAGATTTTCCCTAAAGGAAACGATGCTGACTGCAGCCTGTTTTTACCATGTGCCTTCAAGTATTCCAAAACCTCATAAGAAATAGAATCAGGAGTAGGCAATCTGGCCCGTCGAGCCTGCTCTGCCATTCAATAAGATCATGGCTGATTTGGCCATGGACTCATCTCTACCTACCTGCCTTTTCCCCATAAATCTCAATTCCCCTACTATGCAAAAATCTATCCAACTGTGTTTTAAATATATTTACTGAGGTAGCCTCCACTGCTTCATTGGGCAGAGAATTCCACAGATTCTACACTCTTTAGGAAAAGTAGTTCCTCCTCATCTCCATTCTAAATTTACTCCCACAGATCTTGAGGCTAGTTCTAGTCTCACCTACCAGTGGAAACAATTTTCCTGTCTCTGTCTTATCTATCCCTGTCATAATTTTATGTTTCTATAAGATCTCTCACCCTTCTCAATTCCAGTGAGTACAGTCCCAGGTGATTCAGTCTCCCCTCATCTCTGGAATCAACCTGGTGAACCTCCTCTGCACCGCCTCCAAAACCAGTATATCCGTCCTCAAGTAAGGAGACCAGAACTGCACGCAGTACTCCAGGTGCAGCCTCGCCAGTACCCTGTACAGTTGCAGCATAACCTCCCTGCTCTTAAATTCAATCCCTCTAGCAATGAAGGCCAACATCCCATTTGCCTTTTTGATAGCCTGCTACACCTGCAAACCAACCTTTTGCAATTCAAGCACAAGCACTCCCCAGTCCCTCTCCACTTCAATACTCCAATCTTCCGTTTTTCCTTCCAAAGTGGATGGCCTCGCATTTACTAACATTGTACACCATCTGCCAGACCCTTGCCCACTCACATAACCAATCTATATCTCCCTGCAGGCTCTCTGTATCCTCTGCACAATTTGCTTTTCCACTCAATTTAGTATCATCAGCAAACTTGGATACACTACACTCGGTCCCCTCTTCCAGATTGTTAACGTAGATCATGAACAGTTGTAGGCCCAGCACCAACGCCTGCAGCACACCACCCACCACTGACTGCCAACCAGAGTAACACCAACTCTGCTTTCTACTGGTTAACCAATTCTCTAACCATGCTGATACATCACCCCCAACTCTGTGCATCCTTATCTTATGGATAAGTCTTTTATGTGGCACCTTATCTGGAAATCCATAAACAACGTCCATCTGTTCCCCTCTATCCACTACCTTTGTTATATTCTCAAAGAACTCCAGTAAGTTTGTCAAACAGGACCTGCCTTTGCTGAATCCATGCTTCATCTGCTTGATGGATCCATTTCTTTCCAGATGTCTCGCTATTTCGTCTTTAGTGATGGCTTCAAGCATTTTCCCAACCACAGATGTTAAACTAACAGCCCTATAGTTACCTGCTTTTGGCCTACATCTTTTTTTCAACGGTGGCATGACATTTGCAGACTTCCAATCCGCCGGGACCGTTCAGCAGTCTTATCACAGTTGGAAAGAAGCTGTTTCCAAATCTGGCCATATGAGTCTTCAAGCTCCTGAGCCTTCTCCCGGAGGGAAGAGGGACGAAAAGTGTGTTGGCTGGGTGGGTCGTGTCCTTGATTATCCTGGCAGCACTGCTCCAACAGCGTGAGGTGTAAAGTGAGTCCAAGGACGGAAGATTTGTTTGTGTGATGTGCTAGGCCGTGTTCATGATCTTCTGCAGCTTCTTCCAGTCTTGGACAGGACAACTTCCACATATTTTGTGCTAGTTTATTTTCATAATCTATCTTCCCTTTCTTTATTGCTCGCTTCAGGTGAAGCCCGTCCTATTGGTACAGCTCCCTCCTTCCCCAATATTGGTGCCAGTTCCCCATGAATTCAGATCCACTTCTCCCACACCAGTCCTGAGCTACGCACTTAACTCTAATCTTAACCCAATTTGCACAGGCTCGGGTAGTAATCCAGAGATTACCACCTTTTCGGTTCTGCTTTTTAATTTAGTCCCTAGCTGCTCAAATTCCCTCAGCAGAACCCATTTTCTCTTTCATCCTCAACAATTGACTCCCAACATCTTCCCAACCGCTGAGGTCATATTAACTGGTCTATAACTTCCTTTCTTCTGCCTCTCTCCCCTCTTTCAGAGTGGAGTGATGTTGCAATTTTTCAGTCCTCCACAATCAATAGATTCTTGAAAGATCATTACTAATGCTTCCACAGTCTGCAGCCACCTCTTTCAGAACTCTGGGTGTAGACCGTCTGTTCCCGGTGACTTATCTACCTTCAGACCTTTCAGTTTCCTGAGAACCTTATCCCTAGTAATGGCAACCTCTCTCACTTCTGCCCCGACACTCGAATTTCTGGCATCCTGGCACTGTCTTCCAGAGTGTAGACTGATGCAAAATTCTCAAATTCATCTGCCATTTCCTTGTCCCCCATTACCACTTCTCTAGCATCATTTTCCAGTAATCCAATATCTATTCTCCCCTCTCTTTTACTCTTTATGTATCTGAAGAAACTTTTGGTATCCTCTTTAACTAGCTAGTTAACCTACATGTTCCAGCTTTTCCCTCTCCGAATTTTGTTTAAGTTGCTGTCTGTTGGTTTTTTAAAAGATTCTCAATCCTCTAACTTCCCACTAATTTTTGCTCTATTATATGTCCTCTCTTTGGCTTTTCTGCAGGCTTTGACTTCTCATGTCAGCCACAGCTATATCACCCTGCCTTTAGAACACCTTCTTTGGGTTGCATCTGTCCTGTACCTTCTGAATTGCTCCCAGAAAGTCCAGCCGTTGCTGCTCTGCCGTCATCCCTGCTAGTGTCCCTTTGCAATCAACTTTGGCCAGCTCCTCTCTCATGCCTCTTTACTCCATTGTAACACCAATAGATCTTGACTTTAGCTTCTCCCTCTCAAATTTTTAGGATGAATTCTATTTTATGATTACTGTCTCCTAAGGGTTCCTTGATCTTAAGCTCTAATCAATTCTGGTTCATCCCATCCAGAATAGTTGATCCCCCAGTGGACTTATCCACAAGCTATTCTAAAAGCCATCTCATAGGTATTCAACAAATTGAGTACCAACCTGATTTTCCCCAATCTACCTGCATATTGAAATCCCCCATGACAACCATGACATTGCCCTTTTGACATGCCTTTTCTATCCCCTGCTATAATTTGCATTTCAAGTTGGTGAGACATTAACCCATAGCTCCCTCTGCCCCTGTGGGTGGGGTGTAACCCCTCAGATGGGAGGTTGGGAAATGAATCTCCCCAGAGTGAGATCTTGTTGTGCACGAGTAGGGATGTGCAGAATCAGCTTCAAATCCCAATTGGTTGACCACCCCACAAGCTCTAAATCCTGATTGGTTGACCACACCACAGCCCTAAATCCTGATTGGTTGACCACCCCACAACATCTGGACAGATCTCCTGGTGCCTGCAGGAATCTGGAGGTAGAGAGCTTCTGACTGGGTGGGGAAGGTACACTTATGTGTAGCACGTAGCAATGCAATGTGTTTATAGCGGGTGCTGTGTTAGTGACATCTCCTTTCACTCTTCTCCTGCCCAGGCCGGCATGTTCATCTTCCAGCTCTTCGATTACTACTCGGCCAGTGGGATGACGCTGCTTTGGCAAGCCTTCTGGGAGTGTGTGGTGGTGGCCTGGGTGTACGGTGAGTGTCACTGACTCTCCCCTCCCTGTGCAGGAACCCACTGTGACCCATTCAGGTGTGATGGTGGTGGCCTGGGTGTACGGTGAGAGTCACTGACTCTCCCCTCCCTCTGCGCTGGGAGGAATGGGCCAGGAGCACACTGTGAGCTGTCGTAGAGATGGCGAGAGGGTGTGGGAGGGGGTTAATGATGGTGGAACTCTCCATCGCCCACCATCCCCCCCCATCCTTAGCCGGTGTTAACCCCCATGTCTGTCCCTGCAGGTGGAGACCGATTTATGGGTGACCTGGTGTGTATGTTGGGGTACCGACCCTGTGTGATGATAAAGTGGTGCTGGTCATTCATCACTCCTCTGATCTGCGTGGTGAGGACACGGGACATCCCATGGGGGTGGGGCAGAGAGAGATGGGACATCCCATGGGGGTGGGGCAGAGAGAGATGGGACATCCCATGGGGGGTGGCGGTGGCAGTGAGGTGAGGAGGGGTGACGGGGTGAGACGGGAAGGGGAGGGGTGACGGGAGGGGGCGAGACGGGGAGGGGTGACGGGAGGGGGCGAGACGGGGAGGGGAGAGACAGGGTGACGGGAGGGGCAGGGGTGACTCGGGGGGGGAGGAGGGGGCGAGATGGGGTGACTCAGGGGGGAGGAGGGGGTGAGACAGGGTGACTTGGGGGTGGGGAGGGGGCAAGACAGGGTGGAGGAGGGGGTGAGGTGGGAGTGACTCGGGGGGGGGAGGAGGAGGTGAGATGGGGAGGTGGTGAGGTGGCATGGGCATGGGGAACATGGGGGTGGGTGGGCGGGCAGACCCTCTGTGTCTGCTCCCGTCCAGCTCACTCTGTTTCCTCTCCGACTCCAGGGAATCTTCACCTTCCACCTGGTGAACTACCGGCCCCTGACGTACAACAAGACGTACACCTACCCCTGGTGGGGCGAGGCCATCGGCTGGAGTCTTGCCCTGGCCTCCATGCTCTGCATCCCCACCACCGTCCTCTACAAACTCACCCAAAGCAGGGGCTCCCTGAAAGAGGTCAGTACGGGGCAGGGAGCGAGGGGTGTCCCGGGTGGAGAGGGTGGGAGAGACACCGGTGTAGGAACAGCGGGTGGCAGGAGATGGTGAGTGAGTCTTGGACAGGATGACAGTCCCACACTGAAGTTCTGGTCATTAAAACCATCAGAGGTGGTGCGTGGGGGGGCTCCCTCACACGGTGATGTGGTTAGCACAACGCTTTACAGTCCAGACAACCCGGGTTCAATTCCCACCACTGCCTGTAAGGAGTTTGTACGTCCCCGCCCCCCCGCCCCCGTGACTGTGTGGGTGTTATCCCACAGTCCTGGTTGTTAAGTTAATTGGTCATTGTAAATTGTCCTGTGATTCAGCTGGGGTAAATCAAGGGTTGCTTTGCGGTGCGGCTCAGAAAGCTGATTCTGTGCTGCAATATCAATAAATAAATGAATTCGGAGATCCCTCCCCTTATCCTCTCAGTACCTGCAGTATTTTGCGTGCGTGTGTGGTGCTCTTTTCTGTGTAAAGAAATGGGTTGCTGTGACATTGTTGACTGACGTTGCGCATTGCTCCCCTCAGCGGTGGCGGGAGCTGACCAGGCCCGTGTGGGGGAACCATCACCTGATCTACCAGGCTGCCGAGGCAGACCTCAAGCAACCGTGCCAGGAGGCTTCCTCCTCCCACGAGAAGGTGGTCATCTACGAGAGCGTGATGTGAGTGCGCACCACTCACGGTGGCGGTCCCGCATGGGACCCCCCCACTTCAACTCCAGTCTGGGGTCAGCCCAAGCACCCCAGGGACGGTCTTCCAGAACATTCTGCTGGTGTGTGTGTGTGTGTGTGTGTGTGTGTGTGTGTGGTTTCGCAGGGGAGGGGGTAGGGGTGAAGGGTGGGAGGGGCTACTGACTTTGCGAATGCCATGACTGCAGAGGCCGTCTCAAAGGACAGTGGGTCTATTAATGAAGGGATGCAATTTCTATGTATCCACCCCACCCAGGGGGGAGGACACTGTGACCCTCTCTGAGTGGTGGGTGTGTACACCCACTGTCCTCTGGGAATCTGTGATCGGACGGGAGGTGGGGTGAGGTGATGGTCGGTCCGAATCTGATAAAACCTGCACAGTGTGTCTGATCTCCAACCACAACAGTTTCTGCTGATTGCCAACCGAGCACTCCCCTCGGCGGATTCTGCAGGCTGGGATAATTTTGGTGTCTTCCCCCTCCTCAACCCCACCCTTCATCTCAAAGTGCCTCCTCCTGAACCTCAGGCCGAATTAGTGTCCTCTGATTATTTATTATATAACATATAATTAATATGTTAAACTTTGGAAAAGACGCACTTCATACCAACTGTCAGCTCCTTGCTGGTTCCACTTGGACAATGCTCGCCCACCTCCTCGCACTCTGCAAACACAGTTCAAATGGCACCCCGAGACCCACCCCCAGGCAGGAGAACATTCTTCCAAATTCCTCCTTGGATTGAATTGGGGACTGTGTAAATCAGGGTAGAGAGACTGGAACCATGTTCCTGCTGCTGGGAATGGAGACAGGAACTGTGCACGGTGCTCCTGGTGAGGGTCTGACCCAGGGATACGGAGACGGGAACTGTGCACAGTGTTCCCTGTGTGGGTCTGACCCAGGGATACAGAGACAGGAACTGTGCACGGTGCTCCTGGTGAGGGTCTGATCCAGGGATACGGAGACGGGAACTGTGCACGGTGCTCCCGGTGTGGGTCTGACCCAGGGATACGGAGACGGGAACTGTGCACGGTGCTCCCGGTGTGGGTCTGACCCAGGGATACGGAGACGGGAACTGTGCACGGTGCTCCCGGTGTGGGTCTGACCCAGGGATACGGAGACGGGAACTGTGCACGGTGCTCCCGGTGTGGGTCTGACCCAGGGATACGGAGACGGGAACTGTGCACGGTGCTCCCGGTGTGGTCTGACCCAGTCTGTAGGGGGTGGAATTGAACGAGAGTTTGTACAGAGTTAATGGGGGAGGCGGGCCACCGCAGAAGTGCTCATTGTGATTGTGCCAATAACAATAGAATTGATTGTACATCAGAGTGATGTAATCACTTTAAAATAAGCACCTTAACATGATACTGTGATTAACTGCACAAATTAACTGTGTGGTTCCTAGAGCACATCTGAGATTTGTGAGTCTTCTGGATTTTCAGTGTGTGAATTGAAATGAATAAAATCTTTTGTCAACTGGTCTCCATAGCAATCCGGTGTCTGCTTTCGGCCTAGGCTGTGCAGCCTGTTTCACAGGGCCTGGTGCTGGACGTTCACTCCTGGCACAACTACTGCCGATCTGCCACTCTCACCCAGCCTGTGGGTGGTTTGTGTAAACACCACGCCCTCCCCCCACCCCGGCCTGCCCGACTTGCCCATTCTCAGCTCCAACTTGAAGCATTCGGGCCGGAAAGACTCCTGATGTTGAGGGGCAGGGTGGAAGAGGGTACTGGTGGAAGGTGGTAGGGAGAGAGGGGGCTCCCAAGAACTGGCCACTGCCTTGTCAGCCTCAAAGCCCTCGCTCACTCCCCAGAGGCCAGGGATGGAGGACGGGCAGGAGTGAGAGGGCTACTGCCCACCCCTCGGTCAGAGGCCCCGGAGAGAAGCAGTTTAGATGTTGTCCAATGAGACTCTCCATCACTGGTTCAAACCCAGGTGGTGGTGGCTGTGATTTTACTGCCCTGACAAACAGGCTCCTATTGAGGGGTGCCCAGGAGGGGAGAGGCCCCCTCAGCCAGTGTCTCAGGAGTATTCAGTGTCATCATTGGACCCACGCTGGGCCGAGAAACCTCACCCCACGCAGGCCTCAAGCTGAGACCAGCAGGCTGCAGCTTTCTGCCACAAAGGCGGTTGCCAGGGAAGAAGCTCTCAGGCATAGCCTGGCACCTACCCTGCTCGGGGTGGGGGAGCTGCATTGTGCTCACAGTCAACCGCTGGCTCCAGGCTAACCACAGTCCAACAGGGGCCCCCCTCAGCCTGGCACAGGAACAGGGCCCCTTTGTCCACTGTATCAGTGCCAACCACAATGCCAAACTAAACCTTCCCTCCAGTCTGTCTCACCTAAACACTGCTGTCATATCTGTTTCTGCCACCACCTCTGGAAACCCATTCGAGGTACCCTGGGTAAAAGCAGACCTTACTGCAGCACAATACAGGCCCTTCAGCCTAAAATCTTGTGCCAACCTTTTGATCTACTCTGTGATCAATCTAGCCCTTCCCTCCTAGACCAGTCAGTGGGTGCTGGGTGCCGTCCCGAATCTGGGGTTGGCGGCTATGTACCTCCATCTTCTTCGATCTTCCAATAGCATCGAGTACAGCCTCTCCTCCAGTTTGTTCTTGCTGGCCGCCTTGGCACCTAGACCAAACCACTGTGTAAAAACACTGGACATATCCCCTAAATTTTCCTTCACTCCGCATAAACCAGGGGTTCCCAATCTGGGGTCCACGACCCTTCAGTTAATGGTAGAGGTCCATGGTATTAAAAAGGGTAGGAACTCCTGCCTTAAACTGATGCCCTCTGGTATTGGCCATCTCTGCCCTGGCTGTCCACTCAATCTGTGCCTCCTATCATCAAGTCATCTCACTTCCTCCTTTGCTCCAAAGAGACAAGCTCTAGCTCATTCAACCTATCCTCATACAGACATGCTCTCTAATCTGGGCAGCACCCTGGTAAATCTCCTCTGCACCTTCTCTAAAGCCTCCACATCCTTACTATAATGAGGTGAGCAGAACTGAACATAATATTCCAGGTGTGGTCTAACCAGGGTTTTATACAGCTGCTATGTTACCCTAAGACATAGGAACAGAATCAGGCCATTCAGCCCATCGAGTCTGCTCTACCATTCCACCATGGCTGATTTATTATCCCTCACAACCTCATTCCCCTGCCTTCTCCTGTAACTAACCTTTGACGCCCTGACTAATCAAGAACCTATCAACTTCCGCTTTAAATATACCCAGTGACTTGGCCTCCACAGCTGTCCATGGCGATGGATTCCACAGATTTGCACCCTCTAAGGAAATTCCTCATCATCTGTTCTGAAGGGGCATGCTTCTATTTTGAGATTGAGCTCTCTTGGTCCTGGACTCCCCCCACTAAAGGAAACATCCTCTCCACACCCCCTCTATTTGGACCTTCCAGTGTTTGATAGGTGTCAATGAGATTCCCCTCGCCATCATTCTTTTAAACTCCAACAAATACAGGCCCAGAGCCATCAAACGCTCCTCATAAATTAACCCTTTCATTCTTAGGATCATTCTTGTGAACCTCCTCTGGACCCTCTCCAATGGGTTCACCCACAAGCTGCTCTAGAAAGCCATCCCATAGGCATTCTACAGACTCTCCCTCTTGGGATCCAGCACCAACCTGATGTTCCCAACCTTCCTGCATATTGAAGTAATGTTGCCCTTTTGACATGCAGTTTTCATCTCCCGTTGTAATTTGTCGACTACAGTCAGAGGCCCATAGACAACTTCCATCAGCGTCTTCTTACCCTTGCCGCTCCTTAACTCTGCCCACAAGGATTCTACCTCTTCCGATCCTATGTCACCTCTAAGGATTTGATTTCATTTTTTAACAGAACCACACAACTCCATCTACCTGCCTGTCCTTTTGAAACAATCTGTATCCTTAAATGTTAAGCTCCCAACTATAATCTTTCAGCCTTGACTCAGTGATGCCCACGTTGTACCTGCCAGTCTCTAACTGTGCTACAAGATCTACCTTATTCCGTATACCGCATGCTTTCAAATATTACACTTTGTCCTGTATTCATCACCCTGTTCGATTTTGCAATACATCCCACCGACTGCAATTTTCCCATCTGCCTGTCCCTCCTTACAGTCTCACTACACTCTGCATGTACTTGAATACAAAGTGCCCCCTCAGTCTTGTGACCCCAAGTTCCCATCCCACTGCCAACTTAGTTTAAACCTTCCACAGCAGCTCCAGCAAACCTGCCCACTGGGATATTGGTCCCCCACTGGTTCAGGTGTAATCTGCCCTTTTTGTACAGGTCATACCTTCTCCAGGCTATTGAACTCAGTCGCTGCTCTTGAACTCAATCCGACTAACAAAGGTCAACAAATCATATGTCTCCTTTACAACCCTATCAATTCATGTGACAATTCTGTGGTATCTATGGATGTGGAAATCAAGATTTCCCTTTGCTCCACACTGCCACGAATCTGGTCTTTAACCCTGTGCTTTGATTTTATCTCCCTGAAACTTTGCCACTCTGTTCGGCCCTGTGTTCCTTCACATTTCTTACCTGGGAGAAGGGTTTGACTATCTTCCCCATTCATGACCCTCATAGATGTCAGATCTCTCCTCAGCATCCACCGCTCCACAGGAATCAACCCAAGTTTGTCCAGCCTCTCCTTATAGCCCACAGGCAGCATCCTGGAGAACCTCGTCTGCACCCTCGCCAGATCCTTCACTACTGGGGCATTAGAGTCAAAGGCACATCAATCCCCAGAGGCTGCTGACAAGAACAGATACTGAACAGTGGGGGGGTTTCTGCCGAGTGCCCGCACTGACTAAACCTGTGGGAATGCAGCAATCATCCCAACGACACTTTGGGGAATGGGTTGGTGGGTGCGAGCCTCCTGTCGTGGAGCGGTCAGGCTGCGATGGCAACAGGCAAGTCCTTGCAGCTCAAGGACTGAGGCTGGCTCAAAGGTGGTTCAGGCGAGCCAGCTGGCGGGACGCCAGCCTGTAATCTAATCACAGCTGTTACTTGTGAAACGTTACCAAGGGTCAAGGCCAGATAAAGCTCTCAGCAGTTACAACCCGCCTGACCTTGCCCGAGGGTTAATGACAGGGTTCATGAGCTCTTGCACGTCTCCGGGCTGCCAGAAACTCGGAACCCACAACGCAGGCCTCTCACAGGAGCTGGGGACCCACGCACAGCAAGCTCCCACGGGAGGAGGGTCACGACCAAGTGACGGGAAAGAGCGTGGAGGGCTGTGTGAAGGTGCCACGCTGGACTCGGGGTTGCGCCCTGCTGGACGGCAGCGTGCAGCACGACTGCAAAGGTGCTGTGCAGCAGCTGACATCAGGGAATGACAGTCATGCACTACTGCGAAGGTGCCATACAGGAGCTAACATCTGACAGGGAGACAGGACAGACCCACGTTACAGTGAGATGCTGTACGGGATCTGACATCTGACACAAAGACAGGACGGTCCCACCTTACAGTCCAAAACCATTTATTATTCCCACAAGAGCAAATGTGTAAACACCTTTTCTGTGAGATTACAAAAGAACAGAGACCTTCAGCCCAGAGACGAGGTGGGCATCTGGTAACCACTGGCCTCACACCCAGTGAGCGGCAGGCGATATCGCACAGCAAACATTTACAAGCCCAGTTGCCGACTGTGTCCTCGTTTCACACACACGTCCCGACCAGAGCTCCCTCAACCACCACAGCACTCCACACGGAGAGGAGAAAGGGGAGAAAAGGGGTGGGGGGTGAGGGGTGAGGGGTGGAGAGAATGGTCTGACAGAGGGGAGGTGCTGAGGGAGGCCAGAAGGGACAGGGGTCCCAGGGCTCGACTCTTTCCCCCAACCCCCAACCCACAGCACGCAGGCACCTGAGGAGCTGCAGGTGGGAGGTGGGGAGAAGGGCCGGGTCTCGGTAGCCAGTGCGACGTGGAGCGAGTGGGGCAGGGGAACCCACTGAGGGACAGAAACGCATTGGGGAGGGGAGGTAGTGACAGGGTGCCTGAGGGGAGGTGCTGGCCGTCCCGGGATGGAAGAGCCAAGCATCAGGCCGGGGGACCGGTCCTCAGCACCAGAAGCCACAGACACGTCTACTCCTCCTTCTTGTGGGTCGGTCTGTCAACCTCCGACTGTGTGGGGAGAGGAAGGGAGAGGGGGTCAGCAAGAAACAGACGCTGGGAATCTCCTCCCTTCACCCTCCATTCCCTACCCCCTCTCTCACCCCTGGTTTCCTCCCCTCCCCACTCCTCTTCCAAGGTATCCCCCCCTAAATACCCCCCACCCATCTTCAGGATCCCCACTTCCCCCTTCCCATCACCCCTCTGCCCTTCCCACCGGACAACCCCCACCCAGGATACCCATCGCCATCACTCCTCAACCTGGGATATCCCGCACTGCCACTTCTCCTAGACGAACCCACTCAGAAACAACCCCCCACCCTAGTCCACCCCTTTCCCAACCCAATCCCTGCCTGGACGAGAACCCGTCGTTTCTCGGCGAGGGCCAGACCCACCTGGAGCCGGGAATGCTCCTCCAGCAGCCGATCGTACTCCTTTGTCAGACCCTCCGCCTGTCGCTTCATCGCTGTCAGCTCGTTCTCCGAACGCTGCAGGGCTGCGGGGAGCAGAGATGTAAGTCTACGGAATACCCTCGTCTGGAAAAACAGCCCCTGGTCCCGGAGCTCTCCACCTCCTCGCCACGAGAACATCGCACCCCAGCCCCCCAGCCCATCCCCGACTCCAGAAACCACAATTTGAAATAGTGACAGAGCGTGACATGTTGAAGGGTGGGACACATTCGAAAAGAACAAGTCTTTTCTGGCAACACACATCAAAGTTGCTGGTGAACACAGCAGGCCAGGCAGCATCTCTAGGAAGATCTCTTACTAGCTCTTCTTTCAGTTAGTCCTGACGAAGGGTCTCGGCCCGAAACGTCAACAGTACCTCTTCCTAGAGATGCTGCCTGGCCTGCTGCGTACACCAGCAACTCTGATGTGTGTTGCTTGAATTTCCAGCATCTGCAGATTTCTTCGTGTTTAAGTCTTTTCTGGAGCAAGTTTTATTATTTGCCAATAAAAAGAAGGGAGGCGTAAGCAGAGCAGCTGTTGTTGAAGTGGGCCGGTGTTAGAATGGCCAGGCTTGGGAAAGCACAGGCAGAGGTTCCATTTTGTTTGCACAAAGCTAGTGCGCTGAGAATCGGTCCAGAGTCGTGGTATCTCCTTCGTGCGAGATGTGGGAACTCTGGGAGACCTCCGGTCTCACTGATAACTAAATCTGCACAAAATGCAGCTCCTTAGAGACCATGTTAAGGAACTGGATCTTTGTCTCATATGGGAGACTGAGGAAGTGACAGAGAGGGGCTGCACAAGGAAGTAGTCACCCCCACGTTGCAGGAGACAGGTTCCTGGGTGACAGTCAGGAGAGGGAAAGGGCAGAGTACCCCTGCGGCCATTCCCCTCAATTAGATTATACTGTTTTGAGTACTGTTGGGGGAAAACGACCTACCAGGACGAGCCCATAGCAAGCAAGTCTCTGGCACTGAGTCTAGCTCTGTAGCTCGGAAGTGAAGAGGGGAGAGGAGGAGTACAGTAGTGATAGGGCGATTCCGTAGTTACAGGAGCAGGCGGGAGATTCTGTGGAGGTGAAAGAGGCACCTGGATGAGATTTTGCCTCCAGGTGCCAGGGATGTCTTGGATCGGGTCCACAAGGTGGGAGGGTGAGCAGCCAGAAGGCATGGCACATATTAGCACCAACAACAACTGTAGGAAAAGGGAGGAGGTCCTGAAGAGAGAAAATAGGGAGTTAGGTAGGAAGCTGAAAAACAGGACCAAGGGTAGTAATCTCTGGATTATTCTGCCACACGCCATTGAGGGCAAGAATAGGATGATTTGGCAGACGAATGTGTGGTTGAGGAATTGGTGCAAGGACAGGGTTTCAGATTTCTGTATCATTGGGATCTCTTCTGGGTAAAAAAAACAGAAGGTTACAAATGAACCTGAGGGGGACCAATATCCAGGTGGGCAGGTTTGCTGGAGCTGTTGGGGAGGTGTATTAAGACTGTAAGTAAGGACAGGTAGATGATAGGGCAAAATTGCAGTCAGTGGGATGAGTTGAAGTGTAACAGGGCTAAAATCAAAAAGTGTGATGAATATAGGACTGAAGGTGTTACATATTTGAATGCATGCAGTGGACATAATTGTAATGCAGTTAGGCATCACTGAATCGTAGCTTAAAGATCATAGTGGGAGCTTAAAATCCAAGGATACACATTCTATCGAAAGGCAGGAGACCAGAGGGGGTGGGGTGGCTCTGTTGGTAAAAAAAAAGAGGTGATATAGGATCAGATGATACAGAATTTTTGTGGGTGGAATTAAGAAACTGCATGGGTAAAAAGACCCTGATGGGATTATATACAGGCTCCCAAAGACTAGCCAGGATGTGGGCAGGTATTTTGGGAAAATCAGGTTGGTGGTGGATCCCAGAAAAGAATCTGTAGAATGCCTATGCGATGGCTTTTTAGAGGAAGTCAATTGGGTAAAGGCAATTCTGGCTTGGGTGTTGTGTAATGAACCAAATTTGATTAGGGAACTTAAGGTAAATGAACTCTTTGGAGGCCGTAAACATAGATGATAAGAGTTCATCTTGCAACTTGAGAGGGAGGAGCAAGTCAGATGTATCAGTATTACACTGGAGTAAAGGGAACCACAGAGGCACAAGAGAGGAGTTGGCCAAAGTTGACCAGAAGGGGACACTAGCAGGGATGACGGCATAACAGCGATGTCTGGAGTTTCTGGGGTCAATTGGGATGGTGCAGAATAGATACATCCAGAAGATGAAGTAGGATTCCAGCGGGAGGATGAGGCATCTGTGGGTGACAAGGGAAGCCAAGGACAACGTAAAAGCAAAAGAGAGGGCAAATAATAGAGCAAAATTTAGTGGGCAGTTAGAGGATTGGGAAAAACAATAGAAGGCAACTAAAAAAGCCGTAAGGAGAAAGAAGATGAAATATGACGGGAGGCTAGCCAGTAATATCAAAGAGGATACCAAAAGTCTTTTTTCAGATATATAAAGAATGGATATCAGACTGCCGGTAAATGACATTGGAGAGGCAGTAATGGCAGACAAACTTAATAAGTATTTTCCATCAGCTTTCACTGTGGAAGACACTAGCAGTATGCCAGAATTTCAAGAGTGTCAGGGAGCAGAAATGAGTGTAGTTGCTATTACTAAAGAGAAGGTACTCGGGAAGCTGTAAGGTCTGATGGTAGATAAGTCATCTGGACCTGACAGACAGATGACAGACAGACAGACAGACAGAACCACAGGGTTCTGAAAGAGGTAGCTGAAGAGATTGTGGCAGCATTGGTAATAATCTTTCAAGAATCACCAGATTCTGGAATGGTTCTGGAGATTTGTAGACTGACTACAAACTTGCAAATGTCAACTCCACTTCTTCAGAAGGGAGGGATGCAGAAGGCAGTTATAGGCCAGCTAGCCTGACATCAGTAGTTGGGAAGATGCTGGAGTCCATCATTAAGGATGATGTTTTGGGGGTACTTTGAGGCAGATAATAAAATAAGCCAAAGTCAGCATTGTTTCTTTAAGGGGAAATCTTGCCTGACAAATCTGTTGGAATTCTTCTGAGGAAGTAACAAGCAGGACAGACAACGGAGAATCAGTGGATGTTGTGTACTTGGATTTTCAGAATGCCTTTGACAAGGTGCCGCACATGAGGCTACTAAGCAAGATAATAGTATTATAGGAAAGACATTAACACGGATAGAGCATTGGCTGACTGGTAGGATGCAAAGAGTGGGAATAAAGGGGGCCTTTTCTGGGTGGCTGATGGTGACTAGTGGTGTTCCACTGGGGTTGGTACTGGGACCAATTCTTTTCACTTTATATGTCAATGATTTGGATGACGAAATTGATGGCTTTGTGGCCAAGTCTGCGGACAATAGGAAGATGGTGGAGGGGCGTGGGGCGTTGAAGGAGTAGAGTGACTGCAGAAGGACTGAGATTGGGAGAATAGGCAAATGGAATTCATTGCAGGGAAGTGTGTGGTCATGTACTTTGATGGAAGGAATAAAAGCGTAGATAGGGAGAAAATTCAAAAGATCAGAAGTACAAAGATTCCCTAAAGTTGGGTCGGCGGTAAAGAAGGCAAATACAATGTTAGCATTCTTTTGGAGAGGACAGAACACAAGAGGAAGAATGTGTTGCTGAAGCTTTCTAAGGCACTCGTTAGACTGCACTTGGACTACGAGGAGCAGTTTCAGGCCCCAAATCGAAGAGAATACGTGTTGGCATGAGGGGGGCCCAGAGGAGGCTCACGAGAATGATTCCAGGAATGACAGGGTTAATGTACGAGAAGCATTTGATGGCGCTGGGCTGTAGTTTAGATGATGGTGGGGAGGGGATCTCAATGAAACCCATTGCCTAGATAGAGTGGCTGTGGAAGGGTT
This sequence comes from Mobula hypostoma, assembly GCF_963921235.1. Classification (NCBI taxonomy): domain Eukaryota; kingdom Metazoa; phylum Chordata; class Chondrichthyes; order Myliobatiformes; family Myliobatidae; genus Mobula; species Mobula hypostoma. The sequence goes on from NC_086124.1 coordinate 31,800,527, forward strand.
GTTTTCTGTAGTAGGGGAGTCTAAGACCAGAGGACACGGCCTCAGAATAGAAGGACGTCCATTTAGAACTTAGGTGAAGAAAAACTTCTTTAGCCAGAGGGTGGTGAATCTGTGGAATTCACGCCACCAATGGCTGTGGAGACCATATCACTGAGTGCATTTAAAGTGCAGGTTGAGAGGTTCCTGATATGTAAGGATGTTAAAGGTTACGGGCAGAAGCAAGAGAATGGAGTTGAGAGGGAAATGGATCAGCCATGATGGAATGGCGGAGCCAGCTCGATGGGCCGAATGGCCTAATTCTGCTCTCATGTCTTATGACCTAAACCGGACCCAGGTCCCACCTCCGCACCGCCAGAACGGACCCAGGTCCCACCTCCGCACCGCCAGAACGGACCCAGGTCCCACCTCCGCACCGCCAGAACGGACCCAGGTCCCACCTCCGCACCGCCAGAACGGACCCAGGTCCCACCTCCGCACCGCCAGAACGGACCCAGGTCCCACCTCCGCACCGCCAGAACGGACCCAGGTCCCACCAGAACAAACTCACATCCCACCCCACAGTGCCCTCCCCGAGAAACCATCAGACCCAGTTTCCTCCCCCCAGAAGCAACCTTCAAACCCAGTAGCCCCACTCCAGCCTCCCAGAAACAATCGCTGGACCCAGCTTCCTCCCCCACAAGAATAAACAGCCAGACCAAGAGAGGGCAGGAAGCGCAGAGGGAAGGTGGATTTGGGGTCTAGGAGCACTGAGCGTGGGGTGGGGTGTGGTGTGGTGTCTGCTAACCTCTCTGGGCAGTTGCTGCCTCCTCCTTCAGGAGGCTCAGCTTGGCCTGGAGGCTCTGGTTCTCTTCCTCCAGCTGACTGGCCTCTCGGGTCACTGGCTCCACCCCAGCCTCCTTCAGGGCCTGGAACAGACACACCGTGAGCACCAGCTCAAACCCCCACCAAACCTGGCACTCCCACCTTCCTCCTCACACCTACCACCAAACCCACACCCAACCCAGCACTCCCTCCTCACCCCTATCCCATACCCAACCCAGCCCGGGCCTGGGCCCACACCCAACCCAGCACTCCCTCCTCACCCCTATCCCATACCCAGCCCGGGCCTGGGCCCACACCCAAACCAGCACTCCGTCCTCCCACCCCCTCCCCCCCCCACCAAACCCAGCCCAGGCCTGTGCCCACACCCAAACATAGAACATAGAATAGTACAGCGCAGTACAGGTCCTTCGGCCCACAATGTTGTGCCGACCCTCAAACCCTGCCTCCCATATAAGCCCCCACCTTAGATTCCTCCATATACCTGTCTAGTAGTCTCTTAAACTTCACTAGTGGACTAGTGAATTAATGGGCCCACACCCAAACCAGCACTCCCTCCTTCTCAAACACCCTCCACCAAACCCAGCCCGGGCCTGGGCCCACACACAAACCAGCACTCCCTCCTCACCCCCAACCCCCACCAAAACCCAGCCCGGGCCTGGACTCACACCCAACCCAGCACTCCCTCCTCACCCCCATCCCCCACCAAACCCAGCCCAGGCCTGGACCTACACCCAACCCAGCACTCCCTCCTCCTCAAACACCCCACCAAACCGAGCCCAGGCCTGGACCCACACCCAAACCAGCACTCCCTCCTCACCCCCACCACCAAACCCACCCTCCAACAGAAGGCTGGCTTCCAGTCCCACCTCCTTCCGGGCCCAAAATAGAGCCACCACCAGCACTGGCCCAGGCCCCTCGCCAACCCGTGACTGTCAGCTGCCAGCAGCGGGCTGGGGTTCTGAATCTCCCAGGCCCTCGTGAGAAAATGTCTCTGAACTTCACCATGGGGAGCCCAGATCTCGCTTACATCAAAGCTAGCAACAGCAGTCAACTATTTCTGGCAGATACTCTGGAGACATTTAAGCTCTTGGATAGGTACTCTGATGATGGAAAAGTGGAGGGGAATGTTAGAATGATTTTTAGAGTAGGTTAGAAGGTTAGCACACCGCTCTGTACTGTCCAGTGTTCTATCCGAGTCAAGACCGCTGCACCATTCAGTAAGATCATGGCTGCTCGGGCCATGGACTCACTTCCCCAGAGTTTCACAACGTCAGTGACAGGAAACCTAATTCCGATTCTGAACAATGTCTTAAAATCTATTTAATGAGGTCACCTTCACTGCTTCCCAAAGCAGAGAGTTTCACAGGGTCACGACTCACTGAGAAAAGCCGGTCCTCCTCATCTCTGTCCTAATTCCACTCCCCCCAATCTTGAGGCGATGTCCCCTAGTTTCAGTCCCACCCACCAGTGGAAACAACTTTCCTGTCTCTATCTATCTCTTACTGATTTTAAACATTTCTACAACATCCCCTCTCATTCTTCTGATTTCAGAAAGTACAGTCTTAGGCAGTTCACCGTCTCATGGGCCAACAGCCCTCATCTCCGGAATCAACCCGGTGAAAGTCCTCTGCACCATCTCCAAAATCAGAAAGACGAGGTTGAAAGAGTGCAGAGAAAACTTACAAGGTTGTTGCTGGGTCTGGAGGACCCGATTTTTAGGAAAGATTGAATAGGTTAGGACTGTATTCTTTAGAAAGTAGAATACTGTGAGAAGATTATACAAAATTATGGTAGATAGGGTAAATGCAAGCAGGCTTTTTCCAGAGGTCATTGGTTCAGGGTGAAAGGTGAGAAGTTTAAGGGGAACATGAGGGGAAAGTTCTTCGCTCAGCACCATGAGAGTGTGGAATGAGCTAGTGGTGCATGCGAGCTCGATTTCAACATTTAAGAGAAGTTTGGACAGGCACATGGATGTTAGGGGTATGGAGAGCTATGGTCCTGGTGCAGGTCGATGGGAACAGGCAGTTTAAGTGGTTTAAGGGGGGACCGTAGGGCCTGTTTCTGTGCTGTAGTCCTCTGTGACTATCTTACCTCAAGTAAAGAGACCAGAACTGCCTTACTCCCTCCCTCCCTCACCATACCCTGGACAGTTGCTGCATAACCTGCTGCCCTTAAATCCAATTTCCCTGGCAATTAAGGCCAACTTTATGCAGTAACAAATTTTTGGCTCCTCTGATCCGTCCCCGTCACAGGAGACTCTTCATCCCAGGGAGCCGAACAGTCCTCAGCTCTCCACCCATCTGGGGACCTGAGGCAACCCACCACCCAAGGCCAGAGCAGCAATTGCAAGTCTTCAGTGTGGCACCAGGGCAGGGTGGGGAGAACGATGAGCCTCATCCTGCCCAGATAGTACCCAATGGTGGGGTTGGGGAGGGGAACACAACGGTGTGGGAGGTGGCGGGTTGGGGGGAGGGGACACAACGGTGTGGGAGGTGGCGGGTTGGGGGGAGGGGACACAACGGTGTGGGAGGTGGCGGGTTGGGGGGAGGGGACACAACGGTGTGGGAGGTGGCGGGTTGGGGGGAGGGGACACAACGGTGTGGGAGGTGGCGGGTTGGGGGGAGGGGACACAACGGTGTGGGAGGTGACGGGTTGGGGGGAGGGGACACAACGGTGTGGGAGGTGACGGGTTGGGGGGAGGGGACAACGGTGTGGGAGGTGGCGGGTTGGGGGGAGGGGACACAACGGTGTGGGAGGTGGCGGGTTGGGGGGAGGGGACACAACGGTGTGGGAGGTGGCGGGTTGGGGGGAGGGGACACAACGGTGTGGGAGGTGGCGGGTTGGGGGGAGGGGACACAACGGTGTGGGAGGTGGCGGGTTGGGGGGAGGGGACACAACGGTGTGGGAGGTGGCGGGTTGGGGGAGGGGACAACGGTGTGGGAGGTGGCGGGTTGGGGTGAGGGGACAACGGTTTGGGAGGTGGCGGGTTGGAGTGAGGGGACAACGGTTTGGGAGGTGGCGGGTTGGGGTGAGGGGACAACGGTTTGGGAGGTGGCGGGTTGGGGTGAGGGGACAACGGTTTGGGAGGTGGCGGGTTGGGGGGGACAATGGGTTGGGAGGTGGTGGGCTGGGGGGACAACGGGTTGGGAGGTGGTGGGCTGGGGGGACAACGGGTTGGGAGGTGGTGGGTTGGGGGGACAATGGGTTGGGAGGTGGGAGGTGGTGGGTTGGGGGACACAACGGATCGAGAGGCCCGGGGGAGAGAGACACGACACTCACCTTCTGCAGCCCATCGTTCTCCTCCATGTACTTTTTGGCCGCCTCGGTGGCACTCTCCGCTTGCTTCTTGAAGGCCTCGTTGGTGGCCAGGAGCGTGGCCTGCTGGGAGATCAGGGTGACCAGTCGCCTCAGGACGCTGTGGGGGAAAGGGGGAGAGACGTCATTCCTCACCGGTCACAAGGCAGGCCTTGTGGCCCATCAGGTTTATGCTGCGGGAAGCAATCCAACAAGTGGCAACCCCTGGAGAACTCAGCAACCCCTCATCTGGATTTACACGAGGATAGACTGAGTGAGCTGGGGCTTTCTTTGGAGTGAAAGAGGATGAGGTGTACAAGAGGCATAGATCAGGTGGACAGCCAGGGTGAAAATGGCCAATACGAAGGAGGAAAGTACAGAGCAGATACCAGAAGTACACAGAGAGTGGCGGGTGGTAGGTGTGTGGAACACTCTGCCACGGTAGCGGTAGAGGCAGACACATACACTGGGTATGCTAAGGACTGGAGTACAAAAGCAAGTATGTAATACTGAGGCTTTATAAGGCACCGGTCAGTCTGCAGTTTTGGGCCCCCTATCCAGGAAAGGATGCTCTGGCATTGGAGTCTCGAGAGGAGGCTCACATGAACTTTCCCAGAAATGAAAAGGTTAATGTACGAGAAACAATTAAGGGCTCTGGGCCTGTAGTCGGAGTTTAGAAGAATGGGGGAGGATCTCATTGAAACCTATCGAATACTGAGAGGCCAAGATAGAGTGGATATTTCTGATAGTGGGGGAGTCCAGGAGCAGAGGGCACAGCTCAGATTAGAGGGACGTCCATGTAGAACAGAGATGAGGAGGGATTTCTTTAGCCACAGGGTGCTGAGTCTGTGGAATTAGTTGGCATGGTCAGCTGAGGAGGCCAAGCCACTGGGTACACTTAAAGCGGAGGTTGATAGGTTCTTGACCTATAACGACGTCAAGGTTACAGGGAGAAGGCAGGAGACTGAGGTTGAGAGGAATAATAAATCAGCCATGACAGGATAGCAGCACAGCCTCAGTGGGACTAATTCTGCTCCTACGGCAGAAAGTCCAATAGGCCCATGGGAAGGGTGAGATTGATCCTGGATTTGTTTGAAAGGTCAGTACAACATTGTACTGAAGGGCTGAAGGGCCTGTATTGGGCTGCAGTGTTCCTCTAAACCCTTGATGGTTCACATCCCTGCATAAGAGTGTAAGCACGAGTCTTTTTCTCAGGGAGGGGGCCATTTTAAACAAAGGGAGCAGTGGTTTTAGATCAGAGAGGAGAAATTTGAAAGGTACCTCGGGGCAGCTTTTTCCACTCAGAGTAGTGTGTGTTTGGAAGGATGGTAGTCCATAATAACATTATTTTAAAAGCCACATGGATCATTCGTCCAATATGTGATGTGTCATATGACGTGGGCAATCATGGTCTTTCCACGATCGCCATTGTTCTTGGCAATTTTTTTTGACAGAAGTGGTTTGCCTTCTCCTGGGCAGTCTTTACAAGACGGGTGACCCCAACCGTTGCCAGTACTGTTCAGAAATTGGCTGGCGTCAGTGGTCGCATAACCAGGACTTGTGATCTGCACCGGCTGCTCGTACGACCATCCACCACCTGCTCCCATGGCTTTACGTGACCATGTTCAGGGGGTGGGGAGGGCTAAGCAGGTGCTACACCTTGCCCAAGGGTGGCCTACAGGCTAGCAGAGGGTCAGAGAGCCTTACACCTCCTTTGGTAGGGACGCATCTCCACCCCGCCACCCGCGTATATGGATAGCAGAGGTTGAGAGGGTAACGGGTCAAAGACGCGCAGATGGGATGAGCTCACTGGGCAGCACGGATGGCATGTGCTAGTCAGGCTGAAGGGCCTGTTTCTGTGCAGCAAGGCTGTGAGATGCTGCCTGGCCCGAGTTCCCTCTAGCCTCTTGCTCCAACGTCTGCAGCCTCTCGTGTCTCCGGTCAACATTACCCCAAAAAGCTAGTCTTCCCACAGATTCTACCCCTCACCCATACGCCAGGAGGCCATCAGAATCAGAATCCGGTTTAGTATCACTGGCATATGTCGCGAAATTTGCGGCAGCAGTACAATGCAATACCTGATAGTAGAGAGAAAAACTGGATTACAGTAAACATGTTAAATAGTTAAATTCAATAAGTTGTGCAAAAAGAGGGAAAGAAAGTCGTGAGGAAGTGTCCATTCAGAAATCGGATGGCGGAAGGGAAGAAGCTGTTCCTGGATCATCGAGAATGTCTTCAGGCTCCTGTACCTCCTCCCGGGTGGTAGCAGTGCAATAAGAAGAGGGCATGTCCTGGGTGATGGGGGTCCCTAATGATGGACGCTGCCTTAAGGCACCGCTCCTTGGAGATATTTTGGATACTACAGAGGCAAGTACTCATGGTAGAGCTGACTAGTTTTACAACATGCTGCAGCTTAGTTCGGTCCTGTGCAGCAGCCCCCCCCCGCCCCCCATACCAGACAGTGATGCAGCCTGTCAGAATGCTCTCCACAGTACCTCTATAGAAGTTTTTGAGTGTATTAGATGATAAACCAAATCCCTTTAAACTCCTAACGACGTATCTCGCCTTCCTCATAGCTGCATCGATATGTTGCAACCAGGTTAGAGCTTCCAAGATAGTGACACCCAGGAACTCTCCACTTCTGATCCCTCTATAAGGATTGGTCCGTGTTCCGTAACCTTACCCTTCCTGAAGTCCACGAAGAGCTCTTTCGTCTTACTGACAGAGTGCACCATCAGCAAATCTAGAGATGTCATTTGAGCTGTACCTTGCCACACAGTCATAGTAGAGCAGTGGGCTAAGCACACAGCCCTGAGGTACGGCAGTGGTTGATCATCAGTGAGGTGGAGATGTTATTACCAATCAATGAGGACTGTAAGAATGATGGTGTTAAACACTGGACTATAATCAATGAACAGCATCCTGACACAGGTATTTGTATTGTCCAGGTGATCCAAGGCTACATGGAGTGTCATTGAGGTCGCAACTACTGTGGACCTATTGTGGCGATAGGCAAATTGCAGTGGGTCTAGGTCCTTCCTGAGACAGGTGTTGATTCTGAGCCTGACCAACCTCTCAAAGAATTTCATCACTGCGGATGCAAGTACTACTGGACAGTAGTCATTAAGGCAGCTCACATGATTCTTCCTGGGCACTGGTATAAACGTTGTTTGTTTTGAAGCAGGTGGAAACTTCCAACCATGGCAATGAGAGGTTGAAATATCCTTCGATGCTCCTACCAGTTGATTGGTACAAGTTTTGAAAGCCTTAGCTGGTACTCCAGAGGCTGGCCCTCCTGAAAGCCAGCCTGGCGTCAGCCTCTGAGAATGAGATCACAGGGTCATTGGGTACAGCAGGGATCTTCACAGCTGTCGTTAAGAGTCTCACTTTTAGTATTGATCTCATCTGGGAGTGAAGCCATTCATGCTATTGGGTTTCACTTTGTAGAAGTAATGTTTTGCAAACCCTGTCAGAGTTCGCCTCCAACCTCACTCGGAATTGTTTACTCACTCTTGAAACAGCCCTCCGCAGGCAATACCTGGTTTCCTTGTACAGACCAGGGTCACCAGACGTAAACGCCACAGATCTAACCGTCAGCAGACAACAAACCTCCTGGTTTATCCATGGTTTTTCGTTTGGGAATGTGCAGCAAGTTTTCATCCACACAGGTTTTAATGAATGTTGCTAACAATTGCAGCATTCTCACACAAAGTCGAAAATTAATCCCTGAATACAGTCCAGTCCAAGGATTCAAAGCGCTCCTCTGCCTCCCTTTGTCTAGACCCTCTTGGGCCTCAGTCTTCAGTCTCTGCCTATGCTTAGGGAGTAGTACTGCCAGGTGATCAGACTTTCTGAAGTGTAGGTGTGAAACAGCATGGTAAGCACTCTTGATGGTGACATAACAGTGGTCCAGCGTGTTGTCTTCTCTGGCGATTTATTGATAATAATTATTTAGTGACTTTTTTCAAGCTGTCCTGCTTAAAATCTCCCATGATGATGGGGGAGGCATCAGGATGTGCTGTTTCATACCAGTTGATGAGATCGCTCCAGAGCCTGTTTGACATTAGCCTGTTCACGAGGAAATCTGCAGATGCTGGAATTTCAAACAACACACATAAAAGTTGCTGGTGAGTGCAGCAGGCCAGGCAGCATCTCTAGGAAGAGGTACAGTCGACGTTTCTGGCCGAGACCCTTCGTCAGGACTAACAAAGAAGAGCTAGTAAGAGATTTGAAAGAGATCTGATATGTCTATCTACGGCCTCCTCTACTGTAAAGATGAAGCCACACTCAGGTTGGAGGAACAACACCTTATATTCCGTCTGGGTAGCCTCCAACCTGATGGCATGAACATCGACTTCTCAAACTTCCGCTAATGCCCCACCTCCCCCTCGTACCCGATCCGTTACTTATTTATATACACACTTTCTTTTTTCTCTCTCTTTTTTCTCCCTCTGTCCCTCTCATTATATCCCTTGCCCATCCTCTGGGCTTCCCCCCTCCCCCTTCCTTTCTCCCTAGGCCTCCTGTCCTATGATCCTCTCATATCCCCTTTGCCAACCACCTGTCCAGCTCTTGGCTCCATTCCTCCCCCTCCTGTCTTTTCCTATCATTTTGGATCTCCCCCTCCCCCTCCCACTTTCAAATCTCTTACTATCTCTTCTTTCAGTTAGTCCTGACGAAGGGTCTCGGCCCGAAACGTCGACTGTACCTCTTCCTATAGATGCTGCCTGGCCTGCTGCGTTCACCAGCAACTTTTGTGTGTGTTGCTTGATAGTAGCCTGTGGTGGGATGGGTTCCTGATCTGGTGAATAAGACTGGGACAGCACCACCTCGAGGAATTGATCATAAATCAAGCCACCCCCCCTCCCCGCACCCCCCCCCCCGGCTTTAAAAGACTCAGTAGTCCTGTCTGGGTGGTGTATTGTGAACCTGCCAATCCAAGTCACTGTGTTCGAACGGAAGGGGTGAAACAAGATTTCATGAAGCAAAATACACAAGGAGTCCTGATGTCTGCCTGATACCGTACCCTAGCTCAGAGATCTTCAGTTCTACTTACCAGAGACTGTATGTTTTGGTATTGACAGTTGAAAACCGTTTTTTTAAATTAAAAAAACAATTAGCCCACCGCGATGACCTCATTTCCACCACCGTCTCAAGGGGACAGTCCGCCAGCCAAAGTCTGATCTATTTCCATCGGTTTTAAGCAGCAATGGATGCTTTAATCATATTAAAAAGTCATTACTGACTGTATAGACCTTAGATGCGGTTGTGATTCTCAGCTGCAGTAAGCTGAAACAGGAATATTTGATCACTTCTATTGAGCTGAGTGCCTTCGAGTTGGCTTAATTGGCATCCCGGAAGTAAGAGAAGCCACCAATCCGGCACGTCATCGGGGTCAGGGGGAGGAAGAGCGTGCCAACTCCACACAGACAGGCAGAGACACAGCGGCAGAGGTGGAAATGGTACCTGGTCCCTGGGGCTGTGAGACTGCAGCACCACTTGTCGTGACTCTGACTCATGGGACCAGCGTCACGAGTCACCAGAGGCTTGACCACACTGTGCAGGAAGCTGGCCCTACAATTGGGGGCGGGAGGAAGAGGAGAGAGGAGGAGGGCGTTCTCAATGAACCCAATGACTCCTCGTTAACCAATGGCAGCTCTTCCTTCAGTGGGCAGCCCGGGAAATACTGCCTCCTCCACGGCCCAACAGTGGAGCACTGCTGCCCACTTGTGGGATTGATCGGTACTGCTGGGGCAGGAAACCATACAAATTCAGCCAGAGGTCAACCACAGTCACAGAGACAGAAGCTCCCTCCACACAATCCAATCACACACTCCCGGGGTCAGACACAGAGTGAAGCTCCCTCCACACTGTCCCATCACACACTCCCGGGGTCAGACACAGAGTGAAGCTATTTCCACACTGTCCCATCACACACTCCCGGGGTCAGACACAGAGTGAAGCTATTTCCACACTGTCCCATCACACACTCCCGGGGTCAGACACAGAGTGAAGCTCCCTCCATACCGTCCCATCACACACTCCCGGGGTCAGACACAGAGTGAAGCTCCCTCCACACAATCCCATCACACACTCCCGGGGTCAGACACAGAGTGAAGCTCCCTCCACACTGTCCCATCACACACTCCCGGGGTCAGACACAGAGTGAAGCTCCCTCCACACTGTCCCATCACACACTCCCAGGGTCAGACACAGAGTGAATCTCCCTCCACACCGTCCCATCACACACTCCTGGGGTCAGACACAGAGTGAATCTCCCTCCACACCGTCCCATCACACACTCCTGGGGTCAGACACAGAGTGAAGCTCCCTCCACACAATCCCATCACACACTCCCGGGGTCAGACACAGAGTGAAGCTCCCTCCACACTGTCCCATCACACACTCCCGGGGTCAGACACAGAGTGAAGCTCCCTCCACACTGTCCCATCACACACTCCCGGGGTCAGACACAGAGTGAAGCTATTTCCACACTGTCCCATCACACACTCCCGGGGTCAGACACAGAGTGAAGCTATTTCCACACTGTCCCATCACACACTCCCGGGGTCAGACACAGAGTGAAGCTATTTCCACACTGTCCCATCACACACTCCCGGGGTCAGACACAGAGTGAAGCTCCCTCCACACCGTCCCATCACACACTCCCGGGGTCAGACACAGAGTGAAGCTCCCTCCACACAATCCCATCACACACTCCCGGGGTCAGACACAGAGTGAAGCTATTTTCACACCGTCCCATCACACACTCCCGGGGTCAGACACAGAGTGAATCACCCTTCACACAATCCCATCACACACTCCCGGGGTCAGACACAGAGTGAAGCTCCCTCCACACTGTCCCATCACACACTCCCGGGGTCAGACAGAGAGTGAATCTCCCTCCACACAATCCCATCACACACTCCCGGGGTCAGACACAGAGTAAAGCTATTTCCACACTGTCCCATCACACACTCCCGGGGTCAGACACAGAGTGAAGCTATTTCCACACTGTCCCATCACACACTCCCGGGGTCAGACACAGAGTGAAGCTATTTCCACACTGTCCCATCACACACTCCCGGGGTCAGACACAGAGTGAAGCTCCCTCCACACCGTCCCATCACACACTCCCGGGGTCAGACACAGAGTGAAGCTATTTCCACACTGTCCCATCACACACTCCCGGGGTCAGACACAGAGTGAAGCTATTTCCACACTGTCCCATCACACACTCCCGGGGTCAGACACAGAGTGAAACTCCCTCCACACCGTCCCGTCACACACTCCCGGGGTCAGACACAGAGTGAAGCTCCCTCCACACAATCCCATCACACACTCCCGGGGTCAGACACAGAGTGAAGCTATTTCCACACCGTCCCATCACACACTCCCGGGGTCAGACACAGAGTGAAGCTCCCTCCACACCGTCCCATCACACACTCCCGGGGTCAGACACAGAGTGAAGCTCCCTCCACACTGTCCCATCACACACTCCCGGGGTCAGACATAGAGTGAAGCTATTTCCACACTGTCCCATCACACACTCCCGGGGTCAGACACAGAGTGAATCTCCCTCCACACTGTCCCATCACACACTCCCGGGGTCAGACACAGAGTGAAGCTCCCTCCACACCGTCCCATCACACACTCCCGGGGTCAGACACAGAGTGAAGCTATTTCCACACTGTCCCATCACACACTCCCGGGGTCAGACACAGAGAGGAGCTGTGCTGACTGAGCTGGGAGAAATCGAAGGAAAATTACTGGATAAAGTTCGTGGAATACTTTGGAGGTGGCTCTAAAAGTCTCTTGGACAACTGAGTGAGTGACGGCGTTGGCGTGGAAGCTCGGTGTGGAGTTTTTGCTGCCGGTTTGGACTGGGTTTGTTGGCGGCTGCTTACTGCGTAGCTCCCAGCTGCGGCCGCTGGCAACTCGCCAGTAAGCCGGTTCGCTCCAAAACCGGAGGCAAACGCCGTCGTTTTTCCCCCCATTGACATCGGGGCAACGTTCCTCCTCCATTGTTTTCCTGATTTTTCGTCCGGTGTCGGTGCCGGTGCCGGAGCATCTGGAAGGACGTTTCGGCCTCTCCCGGCCTGGGTCTCTGCAAGTCCGACGGAGCCTTTCCTGGCGCCGAGCCAGCGAGGAACTGTCGACTGCAAACTTTCCCGGCCAGTTATTCGACTCGCTCCAGGACTTCTAACTGGCACCGCCGCAAAATTCTCGGACTGGAAAGAGCGCCAGCATGCCGGACCGGTCTCCAGGGAGTCGCGGGCCTTCGGGGAGTTACGCAAGGGCGGCTGCCTCCCCGGCCTCGGACAACGCCCTGTTTCGGTCGGTGAAGGTGGAACGTGGGGTGCAATGTATTTTGCGCCCTGGAATGACACTAGAAAAGTGTACGGAGGCAATGGAGGACCTTGTGGGGAAAGGTGGTATTCTGGCCACCGAGAAGGAGTTCGGAAAGGCGGTGTTCTATCTGGTGAATGAAGAGCTAGTGCACCGGGCCCTAAGCAGGGGAGTCACGGTGGACACCATCTTTTTACCTATGGAGCTGGTGACGGCCCCCACGCAACGTATCGTGCTTGGGCATGTTAAGCCTTTCATTCCAAATGAGGACTTGCTTCCCCCACTGGCCCGTTTAGGGCAAGTAAGGTCGGAGATTACTGCCATCCGACACAAATTTAAGAGACGCACCCTCCGCACCGTAATCTCTTTCCGGCGTCAGGTTTTCATGCAGCTGGAAAGGGAGGACGATGTTGAGGGCCGCTTTACTGTCCGGCACGAGGGAGTAGATTATCAGGTGTACTGGAGCTCCGAGCGCCCACGGTGCCATGCGTGCAGGGAGGTGGGGCACTTTCGGAGGGACTGTCCTGCCGCCCGGAACCCGAGGGAGCCCACTTCGGGCACCAGTGCCGCAGCTACCTCTGCCCCTGATCCTACTCCTGCGCGTGCGCCTGCACCTGCATCTGACCCTGCCCCCGCCCGTGATCCTGCCCCAGCCCCTCACCCTGCCCCTACCCCTACCCCTGTCCCTACTTCTACGGTTGGGTCGGTCCCTGCTCCTCTCCCTGTAGTTCAGGTGGGGGACGGGGTGGAGTCTGTGCGGAGTAAGAAGGCAAAGGGGAAATCTAAACATAGTAAGAAGCGGGCCTTTGAGGCCGCAGAGCTCACACCCATTTCGTCTGAAGTGGAGCGTGGGGCTCGGGGAGGTGCGCAAGCAGACGGGGCGATGGAAACAGAAGGCGCCGCCCCATCGGTGAAGCCTGCACCTGTGTGCTCCTCCAGCGTGAAGAGGAGAAGGGAACGTTCCCGCAAGAGGGCAGGGGATGTAGATGCGGGGGAGTCCCAGGAAGGGGTGGGAATCCGGGTAGGGGTTGGTTCTAAACCTGAGTCCTCAGATGTAGCCACCAGTCCTGGGGTAGATGGTGTGGTTGTGCAAAAGGCTTGTGATAGGCCTGTTTGCACAAATGAGGCAGCCCTGGAGGCCTCCACCCAGGACCTACAAGTCAGCGCCTCTCTGGAGGCCAGTGTACCGAATAGTGTAATAGGAGACGAGGCAAAGCTCTCTCATTCTCAGCACCAGGCGGCTTATGAATCCCTTGGACCAAAGGTGCCGGATTCCCCTCTATGCCTGCCCCCTAGGGAGGACGATATTCTGTGCACATCGACCCCAGCAATAAATGACTTGCAGGGAGTCCCTGGGGATTGTCTCTCCACTGTCGCAAATGTGGATGAGGCTGATGCGACGGTGGAGAAGGCAGGTAAGAGCGAGGTGCCCGCTGCGCGGTGTGGGTCGCAGGCGCAGCCATCTATTGGAACATGCGGGGAGGCCGATGGGGATTCTGTCTGCAGTGACAGGTTGGAGGGGGACTCTTTCGATAGTGAAACAATGGACATCCTCACCCCTCCTGAGAAATCCCCATTGATACCTGTAGAGGAAATTAAGCATTTCATTCTCACCTCTGAGGGTGCCAAGCACCGGCCTCAGCTAGCCTCGCTTCGCTGGCCCAGCATGCCGAGGCTGGTGAGGTCCCTGCGAGTCATCCTCAGACGAAAGGGAAAGGGAAAGAGGAATGCGGTGGTGGGGAACGACAGACGGCAACTAAAATCTTTCCTGGATGACCTAGTAAGGGACATCAGAGGGAGAAGCAGCCTCGCTCCTACGGGGGATGGTGGGTCACAGGGTGTTGCTGGTACCGCTCGAGCCCGGAAAGCAAAAGGTATCCTTGCTTTCTTTCCGGACAGTGTGGTGGAAGGCGCCTCCGCTCTCACCGAAATGGGCGCAGCTGCTGAGACCTAGTGTGTTCCCGCCATGAAGCTTACCATAGCTAGTCTCAATGTAAACGGCAGCAGGGGTCCTCTTCGCAGGCATAACAATCTCTCAGTCCTCAGGGATGGGCGGTATACGGTGAGTTTCCTGCAGGAAACCCATACCATCCCTGGGGACGAGTCTGCTTGGCTCCTGGAGTGGCAGGGCGGGGTCTACATGAGCCACCTCAGCTCCATTTCTAGCGGGGTGGCGATCCTGTTGGCCCCGACCTTCCAGCCAGTAATTGAAAGAGTCCAAGACGTTGTGCCCGGCCGTCTGCTCCACCTGGTTGTGCGCCTGGATGGCGTACCATTGCATTTTATCAATGTGTACGCTCCCAGGCGCGGTGTGATGCAGACGCGCCTATTCTGTCAGCTGTCCACCCTGCTGAGCTCCATCGATCCTGGGGACTGCGTCATCCTCGGGGGAGATTTCAATTGTACCCTCGAGGCGGAGGACCGTTCGGGCCTCCAACGCGACCCAGCATCGGCAAAAAAGTTAAAGGAGCTAGTCGGCTCCTTTGACTTGGTGGACAGCTGGCGGAATTTTCACCCCAACTCTAGCGCCTTCTCGAGAAGGTCTAGAGAAGGAGGTTCCAGGATAGACCGCATTTACATCTCTCGGGCCTACGCCTCCCGCGTGTCGGCGTCCTCCATGCGGCCAGTGTCGTGCTCGGATCATCACCTTGTGTGGATGGAATTTATTCCACTACACCCTCGGGTGGGATCCGGGTATTGGCATTTTAACAACCGGCTGCTGGAGGACAGCCGTTTCCGGGATTCGTTCCGAGCGTTCTGGGTCTCCTGGAAGGAGAGGCGGAGAGAGTTCTGCTCCCTACGGCTATGGTGGGATGTGGGCAAAGCCCACATCCGGTTTTTATGTCGGGAGTACACTAGGGGGTCGACCAAAGGGCGGGGCTCTGAGATTGAGCGGCTTGAGAGAGCGTTGCTTGACCTGGAGTCCCGCCTCGGTCCGACCACTGGAGACCAGCAGCTGTGGCAGGAATACCAGGAGAAGAAGGACGCACTAAGGGACTTGCAGCTTCAGCAGTCCCGAGGTGCGTACGTGAGGTCACGGATCCAAATGCTGCAGGATTTGGACCGTGGCTCACCCTTCTTCTACTCGTTGGAGAGGTGGCGGGGAGTTCAAAAGCAGCTAGTGGAATTGCTGGCTGCCGATGGCTCCTCCATCACGGACCCTGATGGAATTAACAACGAGGTCCGTTCATTCTATCGGTCCTTATTCTCGCCTGATCCGTCAAATGCGGAGGCGTGCAATGAGGTCTGGAAGGATTTGCCTAAGGTCAGTCCAGAGGATGCAGTGCGTCTGGATGCCCCCCTGACTCGGGAGGAGCTGTCCACTGCCCTTCGGCAACTCCGGAGGGGCAAGTCCCCTGGTTTGGATGGACTGAGTGTTGAGTTTTATCAGGCTTTTTGGGATGTCCTGGGGGATGATTACAGCCTTGTCCTAGGGGAGAGCCTAGCCACCGGAGAAATGCCCCTCTCATGGCGAAGAGCTGTTGTGGTCCTACTGCCCAAGAAGGGAGACCTCCGCCTGCTAAAGAACTGGCGGCCGGTCTCCCTCTTGTGCGCGGACTACAAGATCTTCGCCCGAGCAATGGCCAACCGTCTGGGTTCGGTAATTGGACAGGTGGTCCATCCTGACCAATCTTACACGGTCCCGGGCCGCTCCATCCAGGACAATGTCCACCTAGTACGGGACCTGATCCACCTGCTCCAGGAGACTGGGACCCCGGCGGCGTTTCTTTCTCTTGACCAGGAGAAGGCGTTTGACCGGGTGGACCACAGTTTCCTGCTGGGCACCCTGCAGGCTTTTGGGCTCGGACCACACTTTGTGGCCCGAGTTCGGCTCCTGTACTCTGCCGCAGAGTGCCTAGTTAAGATCAACGGATCACTGACAGGACCTATCCACTTCCGAAGAGGAGTGCGTCAAGGGTGCCCCATGTCCGGTCAACTGTATGCGATCTGTGTCGAGCCATTCCTCGGCCTTCTTCGGCGAAGGCTGACAGGTCTGGTTCTGCGCGAACCGGACATGGGGGTCGTCCTCTCGGCCTACGCCGATGACGTACTCCTCATGATGACAGACCCCTGTGACCTGCGGAGGATGCGCGAGTGCCAAGATGTTTTCTCGGCGGCATCCTCCGCCAGGATCAACTGGGCGAAATGTTCCGGACTCTTAGTAGGCCAGTGGCAGGTGGACTCCCTGCCGGAGGAGATGAGAGCTTTTGAGTGGAGCACCAGACGTCTTCTCTATCTGGGAGTCTACCTGAGTCCTTCTGGGGAGACCTGGCTGGCGAACTGGCAGGACCTGGAGACAAAGGTCATGGCCCGGCTAGGGCGCTGGTCAGGCCTTCTCAGGGTGCTTTCCTATCGAGGCAGGGTGGTGGTCATAAACCAGCTGGTGGCCTCCATGTTGTGGTACCGGATGGTCACCTTGGCCCCCCCTGCCCCTTTTGTTGCGAGAATGCAGAGGAAGCTGGTGGACTTCTTCTGGGGAAACAGGAAACACTGGGTCTCTGCAGCGGTTCTGAGTCTCCCAGTAGGAGAGGGCGGACAGTCGCTGGTGTGTGTACGCACACGACTGGCGGCTCTCCGCCTCAGGACTCTGCAGAGATTCCTGTACGCCGAGCGCCCTCCCAGGTGGCACGTGTTGGCGACTTTCTTCCTCCGGAGGGGCTGCTGCCTTCACGAAGATATGCAGCTACCACCGGCAGGCGTCAGCCGTGCTGCTTTGCAGAGGCTGCCCGGCTTCTATCAGGACCTACTGAGAGTCTGGAACATGGTTGCCTCAGGCCGGGAATCCCCTCCTCTGGCAGAGGGCGGGGTCCTGGCCGACCCTTGCCCTGCCTCAGCGGATGTCGGTGCGGCTCAGGTGTGTGGATCGACTCAAGCTGAGCTGCTCGTCGGGCCCAGGCCCCGCAGCCTTACCCGAGAGACGAATCCACACAACTTGAGCCGTCTTTCATCGACACCCACAATCCCATTCAGGGATGCAGGCAGGAGGTACCTTTATGGGCTGCTGCTCCACACCCTCCACTTCCTCGCCTTTGTCCACCGTCCCGACACGCCATGGCGGTCGGTCTTTCCACCTGGAGGTGAGGGGGGTCCCCAATGGAAGTCCCTTTACAAGGGAGTCCTCCCCATGCACCTTGGGGATCTCGGCTGGAGGGTGCTGCATAAAGCGGTGCCCTGCAATAAGTTCTTCAGTCTGTACACGGATCTCCCAGCCGCGTGTCACTTCTGCGGGCTGGAGGAGACCGTGTACCACATGTACGTGGAGTGTGTGAGGCTGCAGCCCCTTTTCGCGTTTTTGCGTGGGCTGCTTCTCGCCTTCTGGTTGCATTTCAGTCCCACCCTATTTATATATGGTCATCCAGTAAGGAGGGGGGCACAGAGGGATGAGGATGTCCTTGTCAACTTGCTCCTGGGGCTGGCGAAAATTGCCATCCGTGGCTCCTGGAAAAGGGTGGCAGGAGGTTCTCCCCGGGCGGACTGCCTGGCTATGTTTAGGGGGTATGTTCGTGCCCGGGTGAACATTGAAAAGGAATACGCACAGTCCACGGCGACCGTAGAGGTGTTCCGGGACCGTTGGGCTCCGCGGGGTGTAAATGCCATCATTGATGAGGATGGCAATATATTGGTTTAAGATGTATTGTCTGTTTGTAGTGTAGTAAATATGTTAGTCACTGGGTTTGTAAATATTGTATAGCACCGACATTTGTAATAAAGAATTTTGTAAAATTTAAAAAGAAAGAAAAAAAAAAAGGGGTCAGACACAGAGTGAATCTCCCTCCACACAATCCCATCACACACTCCCGGGGTCAGACACAGAGTGAAGCTATTTCCACACTGTCCCATCACACACTCCCGGGGTCAGACACAGAGTGAATCTCCCTCCACACTGTCCCATCACACACTCCCGGGGTTATTTGGGGTTAGACGCAGAGTGAATCTCCCTCCACACTGTCCCATCACACACTCCTGGGGTCAGATGCAAAGTGAATCTCCCTCCACACCGTCCCATCACATACTCCCGGGGTCAGACGCAGAGTGAATCTCCCTCCACACCGTCCCATCACACACTCCTAGGGTCAGATGCAGAGTGAATCTTCCTCCACACTGTCCCATCACACACTCCCGGGGTTATTTGGGGTTAGACGCAGAGTGAACCTCACTCCACACTGTCCCATCACACACTCCCGGGGTTAGACGCAGAGTGAAGCTCCCTCCACACAACCCCATCACACATTCCGGGTGTCTGGGTTTCCGGACTGCCTTGTCTGCCAGCGCAAGGGCTATCCTGACCTGCTGTCGCCCCCAGTGAGACCATTATCCCTCAAAACCGCGGACTGGGGAAGAAACTGGCACAGGTACTCACAACCACAGGAGGAGGGAGAAGCCGGCGATGTAGAGGTTCCTCTGTGCACGGAACAGCTTCATGTGGATGTGGTCCTCAGCCGTGGGCAGGTGCTTGAGGTCCACCTTGTCTGGAACATTGTATTTCTGAACCTCACGGATGGCATCTGAAACAGGTCAACGCAAATCCCTTCATTAGCTCCACTGGCCACTGGATCACAGCCAGTCTAACCGTGGCCCCACCCGAGTGGAGCACTACATCACAGGAAAAGGCTTGTTGGCCCCAAGTATGTGTGTTAAACATGATGTCAAATGCCTTCCATCTAACAACATTGCATCCGCTTCCTGCACCAGCCCTGGTAGCTAGTGTGCAGCACCCTCCACTGGATACAGAAATAGTTCTCTCTCTCTCTCACTTTAAACGTATGCCCTCTACTATGCAACACTTCTTGCCTGCAATCGAGATTCTGACCATCTACCCAATACGGCAGACAATTTAATTATCGGCCAATCTACATTTTCATCCAGGCCATTCATGTGCATCTCAGCAACTGATGGCCCAGCACTGATCCCTGCCAAACACCACTGGCCATAGACCTCTAGCCAGAAGACCACTACACTCACTTTCCACGGACTAGCCAATTCTGAAACCAAACTACCATCACCATTCATCTCCTGCACCTTTATGTTCCGGATCAGCTAACCATGGAAAACTTTTGTCAAGTGCCTCAAAGTCCATGTCATGAACATCCACTGCCCCATGCTCATCACTCCTCTTTGTCACCTCCTCTAAATATAAAGTTCAAAGTTAATTTATTATCAAAGTACTTACTTGTCACCATACACAGCCCTGAGATTCATTTTCCTGCAGGCATACTCAGCAAACCTATAGAATAACTACATTAGAATCAGAGAACGACCACACCAATTTGAGCATTCAAACAGTGCAGAAGTGGGAAAACTGTGCAAAAACAAAATAATAATAAATAAAGAGACAAGACGAAGAGTCCTTGAAAAAGAGTCCACAGGTTGTGGGAACAGTTCAGTGATGGGGAAAGTGCTTGACTGAAGTTATCCCCTCTGGTTCAAGAGCCTGATGGTTGAGGGGTAATAACTGCTCCTGCACCTGGTGTTGAGAGTCCCGAGGCTCCTGAACCTTCTTCCTGATGGCAGCAGTGAGACTAGAGCATCACCTGGGTGGAGGGAGTCCCTGATAATAGATGCTGCACTCCGTGTAGACATGCTAAATGGTGGGGAGGGTTTTATCTCTAATGGACTGTGCCATATCCAGCCAGTCCATATACTCTCCACTACACATTTATAGAAGTTTGTCTAATCTATAATCTATTATTAAATCCATAAACCTTGACCTGTCCCTAATCAGGCCACACTTTTCCAAATGTGGCTACATCCTATTCTCTCCGTACTACTACTACGTCGACTCAGGCCTAGGGGGCCGGCGTCGGGCACGATGACGGACTCTCCACTTCTCCCTCATCAGTGTGTTCAGTTCATCTACATTAGCCGCGCCGCTGTCTTCTAGGAGTGTGTTGACCATAGTCTTGGGAGGGCGCCCAGGGTTCATCCTCCCGTGCTTGGGCTCCCATATGATGACTAGGCTGGCAGGTAGCTCGGGGTGGCGTAGACAGTGCCCCGCTAGTTGCAGTCTTCTCACCTCGATTTTAGTGGAGAGCATCGGTAGGTTGTTATAGAGCTCAATGTTCGTCATGTGCTGTTGCCAACACACGTCAAGAGCCATCTGGAGCATTCGTGTATAGCAACCATCTAGAGACTTTCCCATAGTCTTGGTGAGTGTCCACGTCTCACATCCATACGTGAGAATGGGCTCTATGACTGCTATGAAAATCCTCTTTTTAAGCCCCCTGGTCAGGTTTGACTTCTTATTATCCATAGAATACATAGAAATGTTCGATTTGGATAGGTACGTAGATGGGAAGGACACTGATGGCTATGATCCGAGTGCAGGTCGATGGGACTAAGCAGATCAATGGATTGACACAGTAGATGGGCCAAAGGGCCAGTTTCTGTTCTGTGGTGTCCCACAACTCTCCCCCTGCAACTGGAATCTTTGACATCCTCCCCAGGAGCCACAGTCAGTGCAGATTGGAAATAACATTTCCTCCTCACTGACAAAGGCGCACCACAAGGATGTGTGCTTAGCCGACAGCTTCTCTGCATCCGCATTCGCGACTGTAGCTGGGCACTGCTGTTGTTGGTAGGATCTCAGATGGCAACAAGACGTACAAGAGAGAGCTGGATGGGCTGGTTGAGTGGTGTCACAACAGCAACCTTACACTCAGCATCAGTAAGAGCAAGGAACGGATTGTGGACTTCAGGACAGAGAAGCCGAGGGAACACACACCAGTCCGCATCAAGGCTCGGCAGTGCAAAGGTGAACAGTTTCCACATTGGAGGGCATCGACGTCACGATTCATCCATCCTGGGCCCAGCACACTGATGCAATCATGAACGTGAGGAGTCTGAGGAGATTTGGTACGTCAAAGACTTTTGGAAATTTCTACAGATGTACGGGGGCAAGCTCCATGCCCCGTGCCTCCTCTTTACTGGAATGTGCCAGTCCTGAGGTCTGATTAGCTGGCCTTTAAGCAACTGTGCTCTCCCAATTAGCTCCTGTCTAGTAACGTCATAATTTACTCCAACTCATCCCTTTTCTCACCTGTGCTGCGTAAAAGTCTTCAGCACAATACAACAAGGGTGCAGAAGACCTCTGGACAGTACTGCATTTGTCAACACAGAACAGAGCGTTTGCAAATCTGCCGGGAGCAAAGGATGTTGGGGATGGTGAAGGTGTGGGAGAGGTGACAAAAGGAGTGCCGGGGCGAGGGTCGGCATGGGTGCAGACACAGACCCGAGACACCAGACAAGGTCATTTGATTCCAAAGAATTGATCATTTACAGAACGTCTCTCTGGTGCTTCCTGCTCCCTCCCTGCCCCTTGCCCACACTGTCCACAATAGAGGCCCACATCAGAATTTTAGGGTGTCAAGGTGGGGGTACTACAGGAGGTACAAGGAGCTCCCTCCTTCCGCTAGCCTGCAGTCACACTTGGGCACCCCACCACCCCACAGATCAAGGTCGTGTGAAGCCATGGGAGCAGGTGGTGGATGGTCGTACGAGCGGCTGGTGAATATCACAAGTCCTGGTTATGTAACCACTGATGCCAGGCAAACAGTCTCTGAAGTGAATCGATAATGGCTGGGGGGTCACCCGTCTTGTAAAGACACTGCCCAGAAGGCGGCAATGGCAAACCACTTCTGTAGGAACATTTGCCAAGAACAATCATGGTCGCGAAAGCTCGGCATATAGTGACTGAATGAGCAGCTGCTTTTGGGTTGGACAACCAACCCCCCGCTAGCCAGCGGAGAACACAGGAATGAGACGTAGACAGATCATGGAATGATGTAGAAAAAACAGGTTTTGTTGTAGTGGGAGAATGTCACTTCCCCATTATTAACTGTGGCCTTAGTGCAAGAGGTGTAGACTTGTGCTTCACGGTGCACACAAGTTCCTTAAAACAGTCTGTAATTCACAGAGAGGCCATACTGGGAGAATATTACTGCTGCGTTTAGAGAGGACACATCCACAGAGGCAGTGTGAGTAGAGCTTAGGAACCAGGGTATCAGCGGTTACAGGGAGAAGCAGAATAAATCAGCCATGATGAAATAGCAGAGCAGACTCGATGGGCTGAGTGGCCTAATTCTGCTCCTGTGTTTTACGGTCTTATTAGAAAGCTCAGTAATTCTGCTGCGATTATACTCTGGGTTGGGCGCCACGATAGTGTAGGAGGTTAGCACGATGCTATTACAGCTCAGGGCATCAGGGTTCAGAGTTCAATTCCAGAGCCCTCTGAGAAAAAAACAGTTCTTCCCATGTGTGTACAAGTTTTCTCTGGGTGCTCCGATTTCCTCCCAACCATCCAGACATACCAATTAGCAGGTTAATTGGTCATTGTAAATTGTCCTGAGATTAGACTAGGACTAAATCGGGGACTACTGGGTGGCCTGTATCACGAGAATAAAATACGATGCACCACCCTGTCGTCACTGGGAAATGAGGGAGCAGATGTGCAGACGTTACGGAAAATGTAAAAGCGACACTGTTGTTGCAGTGATTTTAACTTCCCCAATAGTTTTGTGCAGGAGGAGGGATTTTTTTTGGGGGGGTGTCAATGTACCCATTCCGTTTTGTTCATTTTTTGTACAGGAGGAGGGATTTGGGGATCGATGTGCCAAATCCCTTTTGCTGGTTTTTTTTGTGTGTTGGAGCTGGGATTTCAGGGTTGCTGATCTTTCTTTTCTCTCGTTTCCAGAGAAGAGGAATTTCAGAGTTGTATACTTTGATAATAAATGAACCTTTGAACTGCTTCACATCCAACACGTTTTATTTCCCCCCCCCCAACACTGTCCCATTAACTGTCCCCTCATCTACAGGTGGGAGAGATGGGGGGTGGGGGGACTTACAGTGGCCGATTAGCTCACTGACCCCTACACATTGTGGGTGAGGACTGGAGCACCAAGCAGAAGCCCACGTGGACATGGGGAAAAGGTCACAACCCCACACAGTGGTAGAGGTGGGAATCGAACCTGGGCTCTATCCACTGAGCCCTGCAGACGATGTTGGGGGGTTGGGAAAGGACTGAAGGAGTGCAGATAGAAAACAGAAACAGAAAACCTACAGCACAATACAGGCCCTTCAGCCCACAAAGCTGTGCTGAACATGTCCCTATCTTAGAAATTACCTAGGGTTACCCATAGCCCTCTATTTTACTAAGCTCCATGTACCTATCCAGGAGTCTCTTAAAAGACCCTATCGTATCCGCCTCCACCACTGTCGCTGGCAGCCCATTCCACGCACTCACCACTCTCTGAGTAAAATACTTACCCCTGACATCTCCTCTGTACCCATTCCCCAGCACCTTAAAACTGTGCCCTCTTGTGGCAACCATTTCAGCCCCGGGAAAAAGCCTCTGACTATCCACACGATCAATGCCTCTCATCATCTTATACACCTCTATCAGGTCACCTCTCGTCCTCCATGACTCCAAGGAGAAAAGGCCGAGTTCACTCAACCTATTCTCATAAGGCATGCTCCCCAATCCAGGAAACATCCTTGGAAATCTCCTCTGCACCCTTCCTGTAGTGAGGTGACCAGAACTGAGCACAGTACTCCAAGTGGGATCTGACCAGAGTCCCATATAGATAGAGTGTAATGAACAGTGAACAATAGCAACCACTGCCAAATCTCCAACTGGGAGCACCAAACTTCAGAGCTGCCAGCACTTACAGCTCGGGGAGCATTTGGTGGCAAAAGGCCGAATTAAAACTGGCCTCCCAGGAGAGAGTCTCGTGGGGGGCACTGGGCACACTGTTGCTCAGCATGTACTGCCCAGCCCGACGTTCAGTTTCTGAACCCCACCACCACCCCATCCCCCCCCAGGAGAGAGTCTCGTGGGGGGCACTGGGGACAATGTTGCTCAGCATGTACTGCCCAGCCCGACGTTCAGTTTCTGAACACCCCCCCGCCGCCACGAGAGAGACTCGCGCCTGTTTGACACGTGATACACCGCTGCTCGGCTCAGCACCCGCCGTCCAGCACTTACTGAACAGCAGGAAGGCCAGGCACTGACCTGTAGGCCCTGGCACATTTGAAATACGATAGAAAGTGTCGAACTCAACTGGCTGCAGGACAGAGAGAGGGAGATGCCCATTTTCTGAGACTGCCCTTGCAGTCCACCCCCACCCCCACATCTTGTGGACTCTGAACTGATCCTTGCTCTGGAGTAATCTAATCAGAGCAACTGAATGTGAACACAAGGCGCTTCAGCTAAAGACCTCTGCTACACTGGAGACCATTCTCAGACAAGTAGCTACTTGTTGTGCCAAGTGATAAGGCCTAGCAAAGAAGCAATCTGTAATCCCAGACTCTGTTTGACTGGTTCGGACCGGTCAGAGTTTCAGAGTTAAAAGGAGCAAATATACACAGCTAGGACGGGGCTGGGGGGTGGTGGTGTGGGTCAGAAAACATAGAACAATGTGCATTGTAACCCTGAACCAGAAACAATAAAAGGGTGTTAAAGGTCAACCAGGTATCGTGAATCCATTTATGCCGTGTAGGAAGAATTCTAATATGTCAGCCAGACAGGGCAGGGAACAACTGCTGGGATGAAATGTGTGGGGTGCGGCGGAAGGGAGACCTGGGTGCACAGTATCCAAGGTGTTGTCTCTGCAACAGACACAAAATGCTGGAGGAGCTCAGCAGGCCAGGCAGCGTCTATGGAAAAGAGTAAACAGTCGATGTTTTAGGCTGAGACACTTCGGCAGGACTGGAGAAAATAAAAAGCTGAGGAGTAGATTTAAAAGGTGGGGAGGGAGGGGAGAGAGAAACACAAGGTGATAGGTGAAACCAGGAGGGGGAGGGATGGAGTAAAGAGCTGGGAAGTTGATTGGTGAAAGAGATATGGGGCTGGAGAAGGGGGAAGTCTGATAGAAGAGGAGAGAAGGCCATGGAAGAAAGAAAAGGGGGGAGGAGCACCAGAGGGAGGCGATGGGCAGGCAAGAAGATAAAGGTCCATCACCAGTGATAGCTCGTGTACTCGTGCTCCAGTCGATGGTACCTACTGGGTATGCGAAAGGAAGTGTACCTCTGGCTTCCTGGAGTGCCGGGCAACCTGTGGGCCTCAGGGCCAGACCCTAAACCCCGGAGAGGGTGCTAATATTTGGCGTATGTAGTATCCCACATGCAGCACCAGAGGAAGAACCCCCACCTGACCTGAGTAAGACAGCCATCACTAAGGCCAAAAGGTTTTGGGTGATGAAGTAGTTATGGCGCCCATCTTCAAAAACAGTTCTAGTTCAATCTTCAATTTTTCCCTTTCAGGGTTCTTTTCAAGACCCTGACCTGGAGTTACACGCTGACTACAGTTCTCTGCGGGAATGGGACCTGCTCGCGGGGTTCCACAGTCAGCCGCTATTCGGCATGCCAAACACTTGACCAAAGATTTTGACTTGGATTCAGGAGCCTGGGATCTCGAGGAACTGGAGACGGGCGAATCAAAGGTCGATGTCGCCACAGAAGATCCGTGTGTCGTTGGGGGGGAGTCGGAACATCTGCTGTGTGCCTGGGGACACAGGATCTTTGCGATCTTCAGGCACAGAGCTTGGAAAAAGCCATGTAACGGACTTTTAACACCGTAAACCAGCGAGTTGTTTGTTATGTCTCCCCGCTTGTTGGAAAACAGAGTCACCTCTTTCTCCCTTATTAGGAGAGAGCGAGCCCGCAGCACGTCGAATTATCGGGAAAACAATGTAGTCTTTGGGGTAACTGTGTCTCTGAGTGCTGGTAGTGGGTACACTTTATTTTAGCTGGTGGGGGGAGGGGGATTGCTGCTTGCTGCCACTTGCACACAGGAGGGAGGGGAGCTGGGGGGGGGACTTCAATGGTTCTAACATTTAACTGTCATTCATTCTTGGGGCACTCCTCTGTTTTTCGTGGATGATTGGGAAGAAAAAGCATTTCAGGATGTATATTGTATATATTTCTCTGACATTAAATTGTACCTTTAAACCTCTAATAGCCTTCCCTGGTGACGGCTGATTAACTTGGCCTTGGCCATAGAAGCTCTTGCAAACAGCAAGGTTAAAGAAGCCCTCACTGAGCTCTCAGCAGAATTAGTAGCCGACCGGACAGTAGCCGTCAGAAGTAGGAGCTGCCCGGACAGTAGCCCTGCAGAACCGGATAGCCACAGACTTCACCATGGCTGTGAAAGGGGGTACGGGTGCATTAATTGGCCAAGAGTGACCTATATTCCCGACAGCTCAGATAATATCACAAACCTGGCTGGCCACATTCAAAGGACAGTGGGAAGATTCACAAGGGTGGGGAACAACATGATGATTATTACACTCCTGGGGACTGGTGGCCCTTTGGAATAATCACTGATCCACTGGGGCCTGACAATAGGGGTAATAATATTGGCTTTCATTTTGCTCCGTTGTAAACGTATGCTAATGAGTAAACCACGGGGCTTATAGGGACTTATGTAATGTATAATGTGGGAATATCTTAGATTGTGTGCGTCCTCTGGCCGAGGGGTGGAAGGTAGTAAGATGCCTAAACTGCTGGCAAGGAACAATTGCTGGGATCCGCAGGGACACTCTGTATACCACTGCTCATCACCCACTGCCAGCACACACCGGCCTGCACGTCAGCACTTACCGAACAGCAGGAAGATCAGCAATGCGATCAGGAAGAAGAAGAACTTGTTTCCATACGACACTGCCAGGGTGAAGAGGCTGGATCGGAAGAGCCTTTGCCATCTGCAAGGAGAGAAAGCCAGCCCCATCAGCAAATGGGTGGCACGACCTCGGGAAGAGGCTCAACGTTCCAGACACAGAATTCCCAGTGGGATTCCCTCATCAATTGCCGTGGACAGCTTCTGAATCAGGGGTGGGGAGGGTGGACGAGCTGGAAGCTGATCTCACTGAGGGGCTTAAGAGACAATACAAACTCAACTTCTCCTTACAAGGGAGCAGGCCTTTTGGCCCATCCAAGTCCATGCTGACCCTAACCAGACATTTTACACTCATTCCATTTCATTCCCTGAAAACTCCATACCACCAAAGATTCCACGGCTCACTTCACAGCAAGGACAGTGCACAGCGACCTCACACGATGTGGGAGGAGACGGAATCTCACAGGAGGGGAAGATGCGTTCAGAGAGAACCTACAAAATGCAAGGACAGGGCAGGAGGTGGGAATTGAACCCAGGCCACTAAAGATAAAATTCATGTGTCGTGTGTACATTGAAACATTGAAGTAAAGAGTGAGATGCAACGTTTGCATCAACAACCCCAGCCCGAGGATTCGCTGAGGGCAGCCCACAAGTGTTTCTGGTGCCAACGTAGCATACCCACAACTCACTAACCCACGGGTTCCCAATCTGTGGTCTACAGACCCCTCAGTTAATGGTAAGGGTCCATGGCATAAAAAAAAGGTTGGAACCCCTGCACTGACCCCAACGCGAGAGGAAACTGGAGCAGCCAGAGGAAATCCCACCGTGGTCTTGAGGGAGAGCATACAAACTCCTTACAGACACCGTAAAGCCAGGCGCTAACCGCTACCCCACCGTGCCTCTCGGGCTGAGAAGGAACGGCTATCCCCAGTACGCCACCAGGATGGGATGCACGAAAGGTCGAAAGGAGGGTGGGAGACACAAAGAACTCACTGCTTTGCCGAAATGAACGGGATGCACATCAACAGCAGGGCAAACACCTCTGCGTACAGGAAGCCCGCCACCGCTGTCCACTGCAGACTCATGCTGACCCCGGCCACGCACTGCGCAGAGGAGAGGGAGGGAGAGAGAGAGAGAGAGAGAGAGAGTGAGTTAGGGCAATCCACACAGTCACTGCTCGCCCCTCCATGTCTGTACCACCCTCAGCCCAGTCTGAAGATCAGAGAAGGGCATGATGCTGACAAAAACAGGCTGCTTGTCCCCAGTCCCATAGTGTGAGATGGAAAGGTACGGAGGAAACTTCACTGTGTCTGACCCCAGGAGTGTGTGATGGGACGGTGTGGAGGGAGCTTCACTGTGTCTGATCCCGGGAGTGTGTGATGGGACAGTCTGGAGGGAGCTTCACTGTGTCTGACCCCAGGAGTGTGTGATGGGACGGTGTAGAGGGAGCTTCGCTCTGTGTCTGACCCCAGGAGTGTGTGATGGGACGGTGTAGAGGGAACTTCACTGTGTCTGACCCCAGGAGTGTGTGATGGGACGGTGTAGAGGGAACTTCACTGTGTCTGACCCCGGGAGTGTGTGATGGGACAGTGTGGAGGGAGATTCACTCTGTGTCCGACGCGGGGAGTATATGATGGGATGGTGTGGAGGGAGATTCACTCTGTGTCTGACCCCGGGAGTGTGTGATGGGACGGTGTGGAGGGAGATTCACTCTGTGTCTGACCCCGGGAGTGTGTGATGGGACAGTGTGGAGGGAGTTTCACTCTGTGTCTGACCCCGGGAGTGTGTGATGGGATAGTGTGGAGGGAGATTCACTCTGTGTCTGACCCCGGGAGTGTGTGATGGGATGGTGTGGAGGGAGCTTCACTGTGTCTGACCTCAGGAACGTGTGATGGGTCAGAGTAGAGAGAGAGTCACTCTGTGTCTGACCCCAGAAGTGTGTGATGGGTCAGTGTAGAGGGAGTCACTCTGTCTGACCCCAGGAGTGTGTCATGGAATGGTCATTTTTCCTATAATGGGGTGAGAAAAACTGTACGCAGTCCTCACTAACAACTTGTACAATAATGACATAATGACTAAAGAGTCAGACAGCATGGGATCAGGCCCTCTGACCCAACTGGTCCGTGCTGAGCACAGCATCCTAACTGCTAGTCCCTGTTGCCCATAACGCTCCCCCCCCACACACACAAGCCCCTCCCTTCCATAGATCTATCCAAATGTCCCTTGAATGTTGCACCTGTCGCTGCCTCGACCACTTTCTCCAGCAGCTGCTTCCAGGTAACCTCTCCCCTCCGTACGACAAGGTTACCTCTCAGGTCTCCTGTAAATCTCCTCCCTCTGACCACTGACCTGCATCTCGATCTAGGCTCCCCACCCCTGGAGAAAATCCACCTTATCCATACCCCCTGTGGTTTTACACATCTTGGCCCATCTGGTCCACGCTGAACCATTTAAACTGCCTACTCCTATTGAACTCCACCGGGACCATAGTCCTCCATACCCCTACCATCCACGTACCCATCCAAACTTCTCTTAAAACACTGAACTCAAACCTGCATGCACCACTTCCACAAGCAGTATGTTCCACACCCTCATCATCCTCTGAGTGGAATAGTTTCCCCTCATGTTCTCTTTGAATTTCTCACAATTTCAAAATTTTACTGTACGAGTAACTTCCAGCTGTGACGCAACAAAGGCTACGTGTGCGGGAACATTTCAGTTACTGCGCAGCGCAGGGGGAACAGAGTTTATCAGATACACAATCCGCCCTGACTGCTGCTAATCTATCCAAGTGAGGGCTGACGTCATCCCTCACGATATCCCCGGTCTCACTAGCCTGCAGTTTCCTGTTAGCATTCTTGGAACAATTAAACATTCGCCACCCATGGATCAGTCTTCCAGAACTTCACCAGTGGTCAACAGCAAAGCAAGCACTCCTACAAGGGCCCTTGTGATTTCTTCAGGAGGGTGCACAGAAATTTATTATCAAGGAACATATACAACCCCAAGATTCATTTTCCTGCGGGCATAGTCAGCAAATCTATAGAACAGCAACTCTGACAGGCACAATGAAAGGTCAACCAGAGTGCAGGTGACGACAAAATGTACCAACATGAAATAATGAGAAGAGATAACAAGGTGAGATCATTGGTTGTGAGAACATTCCAATGATGGGAAAAATGAGTGTAGCTATCCCACTTAGTTCAAGATCCTGACGGTTGAGGGGCAGTAACTGTTCTTGGACCTGGTGGTGCGAGTCCTGAGGCTCCTGTACCTTCTACCTGATGGCAGCAGCATGAAGGGAGCCTGGTCTGGGTGGTAGGGATCCCTGATGATGGATGCCACTTTCCTACGACAGGTCGGGCCCCTGGAGATCTCCCCACCTTAACGGACTTCAAGGCCACAAACACCTCCTTTCCCACGACATGCATCCAAGACATCACTACCTACTACCCTCATTTCGTCAGTACCCAGGAACTGCAGGAAGAAACGGACATTAAAAAGTCTCAGCCATCTCCTGCTGCTCCACACAAAGGGAGCCCTAATGGTCTTTAAGAGGACCTGGTCTCTCCCTAGTCACCCTTTACTGTTAATATACCCGAAGAACTTCTTGGGACTTTTTTTTTTAAAAACGTTGCCTTCCTAATCATTTCATACCCACTTTTTGCCTTCCTAATCATTTCATACCCACTTTTTGCCTTCCTGATCATTTCATACCCACTTTTTGCCTTCCTGATTTAAGCCTGCTCCTGAACTCTGTTCAGTGAAGAATTAATTTGTACCCAGCTGCCGAAACACAAAGCAAGATTCCTTCTTTTTCCTCTTATCAGCCAGGATCCACTGAACTTGTTATGTCTACCATTCAGCCCAAAAGGAATATGACACACCTGGCCTCTTGATATGACCGTTTGAAAAGCCCCCCAACTTCAAACTTTTCCTTCAGATTCAAAATCAGAGTTAATATCACCAGCACGTCTCGAAATGTTAA
Organism: Mobula hypostoma; assembly: GCF_963921235.1. Classification (NCBI taxonomy): domain Eukaryota; kingdom Metazoa; phylum Chordata; class Chondrichthyes; order Myliobatiformes; family Myliobatidae; genus Mobula; species Mobula hypostoma. Next base: position 31,831,591 of record NC_086124.1, read on the forward strand.
CTTTACGGCAGCAGTACAATGAAGTACATGATGAATGAACTGAGTTATATTAAAAAAATGAGTTATATTAAATATATATATATTAAAGAGTTAAGTTAAGACAAGTAGTGCAAAATAAGAAATATAAAAAGTAGTGAGGTAGTGTTCAAGGGTCAATATGCATTTAGGAATGGTATGGCAGAGGGAAGCTGATGTTCCTGAATCGTTGAGCGTGCACCTCAAGGCTCCTGTCCCTCCTTTCTGACAGCAACAATCAGAAGAGGGCATGTCCTGGGTGGTGGGGTTCTTAGTGATGAACGCTGCCTCCCTATAGCACCGCTCCTTGAAGATGTCCTGGATACTATGGAGGCTGGCACCCATGATGGGGCTGAGTAACTCCACAAATTATTTTAATCCTGTGCAGTAGCCCAGCCACCTCCCTCCAGGCCAGACGGTGATGCAGCCTGTCAGGATGCTCTCCATGGTACCCCTGTAGAAGTTTGAGTGTCTTACTTGGCAAACCAAACTCCTAATGAAATATAGCTGCTGTCCTGCCTTCTTTATAGCTGCATCAATAAACCAAGTGGTGTCGGACCACGATAGCAAAAGGCATGGGCCAGATTAAACTGGCTCCACTACACTACCCTATCCGCCATAGCACCCCATACCTCACCCCACAAGACTCCACAACCTTACCTCTCCCAGCCCCACATGTACATCTGCCATTCCTACCCTCAAACCTAATCCTAAGGACCAAGGGGGCACACACCACCACTAAACCAAGGTGCACCCCAATTAACCCTGGCCACACACCCACAAACCAGCAGCCACAACACTACTTTATCCACCAGAGCCCTACATGCTCACCACACAAAACTCCACAACCTGATCTCTCCCAACCCAACATATCCATCCACCAGCCCTACCCTCAAACCTAATCCCAAGGTGCAAGGTGGCACACACCCCCACTAACCCTAGGCACACCCTGGTTAACCCTGGCCACATCCCCACCAAACCTAGGACTTGGGTAAGGAGGGGCAAGATCCAATAAAGGCAAGTGTTGGACCTGGTTAATGAAGGCGTGGGCCAGATCAAAGTGGCAGGGTTGCATAAAACTGAATCTCAAGTGCCGAGGTCAAGAAGCACAAGAGAGCTGATTCACCCAACAGGCGAGAGAGTAACCAGTAAGTTAAATCCAAGCTGGGTCCAAAGAAAACAAGTCACTACTAAACTCAGAATCCCCAGTAAACACTGTCAATTTGACCCATGCAATCCCAGGCATACAGATGCCAGGTAATGATGTTTAAGAATATAATTACCCTCAGAATTACACGCCTCTTAATGTTTTACAAAACCCTATATTCCAAAGTTCCAGGGGGAAGCATAACCCAAATTGACACCTTCCTGAATTCTTTACAGTTACCCACTTTAAGCAAAGAACAAAATAGAACGAAGACTGCTGACATAAATGAAGCTGAACTAGAAACTGCAATTAGTAGGCTTAAATTAAGCAAGTCACCAGGATCAGATGGATATACGGCAGAGTGGTATAAGGAATTTAGAAGTGAGTTAATTCCTGTTTTACTCCCCACACTGAACTGGGCTCTAAGAAAGGCGCAAATGCCCCCCAGCTGGAAGGAGGCGATAATCTCAGCCACACCGAAAGAAGGGAAAGATAAAATGGAATGTGGGTCATTTAGACCAATATCTGTTCTTAATGTGGATTTATAGATTATTTACCTCCATCATGGCCAAACAATTAGAAGGTTTTCTACCCACACTGATACATCATGATCAGACTGGTTTTATGCAACAATGCCACACACAAGACAATATACGAAGGACACTTCACATTGTGGATCATATTTAAAAAAAATGAAATTGAAGCAATAGTGATAAGCATGGACGCTGAAAAGGCATTCGATTAGGTTATTTGGAATTTTCTTTACAGAGTTTTACATAGATTTGGTCTACATGACACAATTACTAAAACTATACAGGCACTATACGACAATCCTACTGCTAGGATTAAAATCAATGGATATTTATCTAATAGTTTTACCCTAGAAAGGGGCACAAGACAGGGTTGTGCATGGTCACCGCTGCTCTTCACATTATATCTGGAACCATTAGCTCAATACATCAGACAAAATGAAGATATCAGGGGAATGACTATTAAAGGGACAGAGCATAAATTGGCCTGTTACACAGATGACATTTTGATCTATCTTGGGCAACCAACATACTCTAAGTAAATTGATGCAATCCTTTGAACAATATGGCCAATTATCAGGATACAAGATCAACATAGACAAAACCCAACTACTTTCATATAACTATAGCCCACCTACAGAAATTCAAAGTAGATATCCTTGTGCATGGCAAACAGAGTCTGTCAAATATTCGGGTATCATTATGCCAAAAGCTTTGGCAAAATTATCAGGATGCAATTATCAGCCTAAATACAAAAAAATTAAGGAAGATATAACAAGATGGAACCTAATTCCTTTTCTTGGTCTCAGTTCAAGGATTGAATCTATTAAAATGACTATACTGCCCAGACTACTATATCTCTTTCAGACCCTACCAACAGAGATTAACCAAAATCAATTCAATGAACGGAACAAGATGCCATCAAGATATATATGGCAAGGTAAAAGGCCTAGGGTTCATCACAAAACTTTGCAGTTAGCCAAGGAAAAGGGGGGGGGGGGGATGGGGACTACCTTCTCTTAGAGATTACTATTTTGCAGCACAGTTGAGAGCTGTGATATGCTGGTGCAACCCATCATATGATGCTCAATGGAAAAACATTGAGGAGGGGATACTTTCCATCCCCATAAAGGCAATTTTGGCTGATAACAACCTACAAAGTTACATAAATACTACTGATAACCCGTGGGTGAAATGGACTCTTAAAATACGGAAAACTATTATAAAAGAATATAAACTAGACACATTGCAATTCTTAAAATGGTGTGCATATGACTTGGATTTTACGCTGAATAAACTGGATTTAAGGACTGGACAGCTAAAGGAATAACAGTTATTTGCAATATAATGAAAGAAGGAACAATGTTCAGTTTTGAAATGCTCAAAGAGAAACACTTATTAGAAAACAAGACTTTTACTGGTATTTACAGATGCGACAGTATGTTAATAAGACGGTTAAAAATGTAAACAAGGGAAGTACATGTCTGATAGAGCTATTTAGAAAAGCATATAATTCGGACAACGGTAGTAGAATAATTTCAAGCGTGTATAAGGGTTTGTCAAATCTTAAAACACATGCGACTTCATACATTAAAACAAAATGGGCGAAGGAAGGAGGGATAATAATATCTGAGGAAGACTGGACAATAACATGGAGGTATCAATGGAAGTGTACCAGTTCACAGAACTGGCGGGAGATCGGGTGGAAAAACTTGATAAAAGTTTTGAAAAACTGGATATTTTATTACACCCTCTCAGAAATCCCATTATGATCGTAACCTCCCTGTTTGCTGGAGAAATTGTGGAAATCAAAATGCAAACCATTAGTATATTTTCTGGGAATGCCCCGTTATAAAAGACTATTGGAGTGGGATACATAATGCCCGACAAGACATCTCTAAATGTGAAATACCCTTAGAGAGTCAGACCATATATTTTGGGTATATACCTCAAGAATAGTTGAAGAGATAAATATTTAATGAATGTACTGCTGGTGGCTGGTAAAAAGACCTTTACCAGGAAATGGTTATCACAGGAGAGCCCAACTTTAAATGTATGAATAGAAATTACAATGGACGTTTACAAAATGGAGACAATAACAGCATCTGTTAATCATAAGTTGGAACAATTTGATGCATATTGGGAAAAATGGTTTAACTACATAACACCTCATAGGCCTGATTTTATTCTCACAAGTTAATGAATATGTTGTTAAAAAAAAGATCACTCCTACTCTGTACATAGTTTTCTTCTTTCGATTGTTCTTTCTTTCCTCTCCTTTCTATAAGTGTATATAAGGCATCTGTTAGTCTTGCGAGACCATGGATCTGCACCTGGAAAGTCTTCACTCTCTAGAGCGCAGGCCTGGGCAAGGTTGTATGGAAGACTGGCAGCTGTCCATGCTGCAAGTCTCCCCTCTCCACACCACCGATGTTGTCCAAGGGAAGGGCATTAGGACCCATACAGCTTGGCACCAGTGTCGTCACAGAGCACTGTGTGGTTAAGTGCCTTGCTCAAGGACACACACGTCGCCTCGGCTGGGGCTCGAACTCACGACCTTCAGATCACTAGTCAAATGCCTCAACCACTTGGCCACGTGCCACAGATAAATATTATCTGGAGATCTGTGACAAATACGATTATATGATATATATGTACAGTATCTGAAATACATCTTCTGGAAGTGTCTGTTTGATGAACTTCAATAAAAAAATAAATTACAAAGAAAAAATATCACACACTTCTCGTTACCTTGCTCCATGGGATAAACATAAGCCGGGCCTGATCAACCCTGGCTGGGTCACCTCAGAGAGGGTGTCTAATGATTAAAAACCCGAAATACCCAATGACCCGAGGTTGCATTACTGATGTGTCCCAGTGCACTGTATCCAGGTTAGGTCCTCAGAGATATCGACACCCAGGAACTTGAAACTGCTCACTCTCCCAACTTCTGATCCCTTTGCCAATCCTGCCCAATACCCTCAACGTTGGCCCAGTTCCAGTTCAGGACTTTATCCTGTTCTGTTTGTCTCCATTGCTATTCTGAAACTAGTAGAATGCCGGTCACTGGATCCAAAGTGCATCCCGACGGCAACTTCAGTTTTCTGGCCCACCTTCTCCTATGAGATTCCTTAAGGCTGTTATCACTGTGGGATGGTAGTGCAGATAAGCTCCTATACTCACTAAATGCTCCCAAAGGCGTGCGTCTGAACTAGCCTCTGACAACCAAGTGCAGCTCCTGGCCTTTGTGTGTGGCTTAGCTCCAGGGAAAGGGGCACAGGCGGGTTACTGGAGGCTTAAAACCAGTCACTTCGGGCAGATGGGGCTCATTCAGTCATGGTTGGCAGCTCATCTAGGAGAGGGAAACCTCTGACCTCAAACCTCCACTGCCTTGTGGCAATACCCACGCACAGGGAAGGTTTTGGGAGTAAACCCCGAGGGAAAAATCCGGAGCTGGAGTCCCTAAGGCAGTCCTAAATTGAGTTCAATGCTGACTCCTGAGATGCTGCTGGTGCCAAATTGTATCGGTCTCTGTCGTTCCTTTGGCACCTCAGGTGTTTGGAGAGGGGGAGCTCATTATCGTACTGCCCAGGATTTCCATCTAGACAGCTAGGACACAACGTCCACAGTTGACCCTGATCGATGGAGGCCTCACTCTCGCTCCCTAGAAGGGGGACTGGTATTGTTGGCCCTGATCCAGCTCAGGATTTTACTCTATTCTGTCTTCACCAGTGGTCACCAGACTGCCATTTCAGTTCCCCAGCCTGCCTGGTTCCCCAAGGGCGGGGCTGGTATAGCTCCTGCCCGAGTACGCTCCCCGGTATAATGCACCAGGAAACTCCTGGATGCACCACACACAAGTCCCCCCACATCGCACTCACGGTGGCCCAGTCGATACTGGGAAACTGAATCCCTGACGAACACTAACCTACAGTTCTCAAAACTACTTGCAGTCTCTCAACAGGTCTGCTCTGAGTGCCTGCTGACTACAGGGCTGGCGATCAGCAATATAGCCCTACCCACGTGACCAGAGCCCCTCTATCTAAATGGCCTCAAGAACATCCCCTCAAAGCAGTGTCTCCACAGCACCCTGTCCCCCTCTCACACCCTGGAACTTTGAGCTGCCAGTCCTGCCCTTCCCTCAGCCACAAGCTGCCGCTCATTCCAGGTACTCCACGCCCTCAGCTCATTCGCCTCACCTGTCTGCCCAGGTGCTCCAAAACAGACCTGACTTAGAGCAGTGGTCCCACCTGCCCGGCGACAGTGCACGCGCTGGCTGCAGCATATTCTCAACGGTCAGTTACAAACATGCCAGCACCACACCCAGGGGAGCGAGAGAGCAACGCAAATCACATCCTCAGCCTGTACAGGCTCCCCGTCTGAAACCCACAGAACACGCCCTCCATTTTGTGCTCTCTGAAACACACCTGCTACTGACACCACTGGGAAGGGGCACAGGTCGCACATTTACCCTCTGCCTTCCTCCACAGACCTCCAAACTGCCTCTGGAGAAAACACCTCAGGCATGTCTAATTCCACTCCCACATGCAGCCAAATCCCCCACCGTCATGCGAATTTCCTGCACACTTCAGCCCATCTGAACTGCGAATTAAGCAAATAGGAAAACACTAGGCGATGGGGACAGAGAGACAAACACACGAGGGGAGCGGAGGCGAGACAGAAACACAGATCGAGGGACACAACCACACACGGGGGTGACAGACAGACAGCGAGACACACACACATGGGGATGATGGACAGAGAGCGAGACAGAAACACAGAGGGGGACACAAACACACACGGGGGTCGGGGGAGAGAGAGAAACACACACACGGGGTGACGGAGACAGAGCGAGAGACACACACACATGGGGGACACAGACACACATACACGGTGAGAAGAGAGGGGATGGAGGGACAGACACACTGTGGGGGGGACAGAGAGACAGACACACACACGGGGGAGAGGGAGGGGGGACAGACAGAGAGCGACACACAAATGGGGGGAGGGGAGAGACACAGACACACACACACACACAGGGAGAGAGAGGGGTCAGATAGAGAGAGACACACACACACACCCACCCACACGGGGGGGGGCAGGAGAGACACAAACACGGGAGGGGGGGGATAGAGACACACACACACACCCGGGGAGGGGACAGGGAGACAGAGACAAACACACACGGGGAGGGGACAGGGAGACAGAGACACACACACGGGGGGGGACAGGGAGACAGAGACACACACACGGGGGGGGACAGGGAGACAGAGAGACACACACACAGGGGGGGACAGGGAGACAGAGACACACACACTCGGGGAGGGGACAGACAGGGAGACAGAGACACACACACGGGGGGGACAGGGAGACAGAGACACACACACGGGGGGAGACAGGGAGACAGAGACACACACTCGGGGAGGGGACAGACAGGGAGACAGAGACACACACACAGGGGGGGACAGGGAGACAGAGACACACACACGGGGGGGACAGGGAGACAGAGACACATACACGGGGGGGACAGGGAGACAGAGACACACACACTCGGGGAGGGGACAGACAGGGAGACAGAGACACACACAGGAGGGGAGGGGACAGGGAGACAGAGACACACACACTCGGGGAGGGGACAGGGAGACAGAGACACACACACAGGGGGGGACAGAGACACACACACGGGGGGGACAGAGACACACACACGGGGGGGGACAGAGACACACACACGGGGGGGGACAGAGACACACACACGGGGGGGGACAGAGACACAGAGACACACACACAGTGGGGGACAGGGAGACAGAGACACACACACAGGGGGGGACAGGGAGACAGAGACACACACACAGGGGGGGGACAGGGAGACAGAGACACACACACAGGGGGGGGACAGGGAGACAGAGACACACACACGGGGGGGGACAGGGAGACAGAGACACACACACGGGGGGGGACAGGGAGACAGAGACACACACACGGGGGGGGACAGGGAGACAGAGACACACACACGGGGGGGGACAGGGAGACAGAGACACACACACGGGGGGGACAGGGAGACAGAGACACACACAGGGGGGGACAGAGACACACACACGGGGGGGACAGGGAGACAGAGACACACACACGAGGGGGACAGACAGGGAGACAGAGACACACACACACACACACGGGGGGGGACAGGGGGACAGACACACACACGGGGGGGACAGACAGGGAGACAGAGACACACACAGGGGGGGACAGAGACACACACACGGGGGGGACAGGGAGACAGAGACACACACACGGGGGGGGACAGGGAGACAGAGACACACACACGGGGGGGACAGAGACACACACACAGGGGGGGACAGAGACACACACACAGGGGGAGACAGAGACACACACACGGGGGGAGACAGAGACACACACACGGGGGGGGACAGAGACACACACACAGGGGGGGACAGAGACACACACACAGGGGGGGACAGACAGGGCGACAGAGACACTTCAAAAACAGACCCCACCCCCACTTCTCACCAGCAGACAAACGACTGCACACCCACTTCCTTTGGCTCCTGACCTTTCACCCTGTCTCCAGGAAGTGGCGTCATATTCCTCCACCTCAAAGGAAAAGTGTTGGGTTTAAGACAGAGCAATAATTCATTGGCTGCCAAGTGCCATTCGCGTCCTATTGGCTCTGTCTGAATTTCTGTTTGCGGCAATTGGATAACGTTGACTCAGAGGAGTCGCCCCTTATTGGCTGGTAGCCATCATCGGCTGGGAGATGTCCGCTTCTCATTGGCCTGTAACCATCATTTGCTGAGGGTGGTCTTCCTCTCATTTTCTACTCTCATTGGCTAGTGACTTTTGTTGACTGGGAGAGTTCTTCCCCTCATTGGCTGGTAGTGTCGTTGCTTGGGCGGTGTCTGCCTCTCATTGGCTGGGATTTGTCCCCACCTCATTGACTGGTAGATAGCTTTGGCTAGGAAGTGTCTGGGTCTCATTGGTTGAGTGGTGTTGGCACCTCATTGGCTGTACTAGGGTCTGGAGCCTCATGAAGGACAGAGTCAAGGTCAGGGTCAGGGTCAGGGTCAAGGTCAGAAAACTGGAGCAGGTTGTCAGCAGCATCGGAGAGAGCAAGGACCCCACTTGAGGTCAGAGTTGACTGTACTGCTAGGGTCAGAATCAAGGTGCAGCCAGGTTCTAGGTCAGGGGTAGAGGTGGGGTCACGGTCAGGATTAGGATTGGGGTGAAGGTGGGGTCACGGTCAAGTTTAGGATCAGGGTGAAGGTGGGGTCAGATTCAGGTTTAGGATCAGGGTGAAGGTGGGGTGACAGTCAGTTTAGGATCGGGGTGAAGGTAGGGTCACGGTCAGGTTTAGGATCGGGGTGAAGGTGGGGTCAGAGTCAGGTTTAGGATCGGGGTGAAGGTGGGGTCAGAGTCAGGTTTAGGATCGGGGTGAAGGTGGGGTCACGGTCAGGTTTAGGATCGGGGTGAAGGTGGGGTCAGATTCAGGTTTAGGATCAGGGTGAAGGTGGGGTGACAGTCAGTTTAGGATTGGGGTGAAGGTGGGGTCACAGTCAGGTTTAGGATCGGGGTGAAGGTGGGGTGACAGTCAGTTTAGTAGGATTGGGGTGCAGGTGGGGTGACAGGTTTAGGATCAGGGTGAAGGTGGGGTCACGGTCAGGTTTAGGATCAGGGTGAAGGTGGGGTCACAGTCAGGTTTAAGATCAGGGTGAAGGTGGGGTCACGGTCAGGTTTAGGATCGGGGTGAAGGTGGGGTGACAGTCAGTTTAGGATCAGGGTGAAGGTGGGGTTACAGTCCGGTTTAGGATTGGGGTGCAGGTGGGGTCCGAGCCAGGCCAGTGTCAGGGTTAGAAACATGAACAGGGTCACCAGCAGTACCAGAGTCAGGGGTAGGGTGGGCTTTAGAGCACAGCTGTGGTCGACGTCAAGGATGCTGGCCCTGATGATTCAGGAACAGCTTCTTCCCCTCTGCCATCCGATTCCTAAATTGACATTGAACCTTTGGACACTAACTCACTTTTTTAAATATACAGTAGTTCTGTTTTTGCACGTTTTTAAAAATCTATTGAATAGATTTACTTGTTTATTTATTATTATTTTTCTCTGCTCGATTATGAACTGCTGCAGTTCACACACATTTCACGTCACATGCCAGTGAGAATAAACCTGATTCTGATCCTGGCAGAGGGGAAGAAGCTGCTCCTGAATCATTGAGTTTACCTCCTCCCTGAAGAGGGCATATGCTGGGTGATGGGGTCTTTAATGACAGACGCTGTCTTCTCCAGCTGTTTATCGATGGTGGAATGGGTTGGGCCACGGAGGAGCTCCCCCAGCTTACAGCTTTTCCCTGATCCTGTGCACCGGAGCTTCCAGAACCAGATGGTGGTGCCACCAGCCTGAATGCTCTCCACTGTACTTCTGTAGAGATTTGCAAGTGTCTTTGGTGTCATACCGAATCTCAAGTTTCCCCTGAGTGAATCCGTCCCCTGTGGGATATTCCTTCTCCCACACGCCTCTGAGTAGACAGGACTGAGACACATTGAGCCACTGCAGAGTGAGAAAGGTTTTCCTCACGGTGCACAGCAGGTTGCTGGCTGTTTCACCTTGGGCACAGCACAACCACGCTCCCTCCCCATGGCTCTGGGCAACCCCACCTTCTGTAGCCCAGGGTAGAGCCTCCTCTTCCAGCCTTGACTGTGGGGCTGGGGAGAGGGTGCACGCCGGGTCTGGGGCCGGGCAGGTGGAACCAGGAAAGGTGGACACAAGAAGCCATAAATATAGTTTATTGGTCTGGAATCACTTACACAGAGACAAACTCAGATTTCCAGTGGGGGGAGGGAGACATCCCTGGCTGGAGGTAGCACCTAAGGGTGCTCTTTTGTCTGCTGATGGCCAGGTTTGTGCTGAGGACTGCCCAACTTCATGAACTTGTGGAAGAGGAATGCCTTGTAGAACATGTCCTGTTGCAGCTCAGCGTAGACGTCCTGCATGTCGGGCTGGGCAACAGGGTCCATCACTTGGGACGGGCCTGCCTCAGGCTCCTCCATCGCCAGGGGCAGCTCGTGCCCTGGGGAGGCAGGGGGCCTTCCAAGCTCAGCTGGCCCAGCGGGTCTGTATGATTCCGCCAGCACCAGGCCCCCACCTTGTGCATCCTCCAAAGGGTCGGTACTCTCGCCCTCCTGGGAGCTCAGTGTAGTGCCACTGCTGTTGTCCTGTGAGTTGGCCAGCAGGTGGCTGCCCTCACCATCCTGGTTAACAGCCATGGAGTCACCATCCTGAGAATCTGCCAGCCGGACACAGGACACAGAGTAGCTATCTTGGGTGTCCCCCATGAAATCACTGGAGCCACCACCTCGGGTGTCCCCCATTAGGTCACTGGAGCTGCCATCTTGGGTGTCCCCCATTAAGTCACTGGAGCCACCACCTTGGGTGTCCCCCATTATGTCACTGGAGCTGCCATCTTGGGTGTCCTCCATTAAATCACTGGAGCCACCATCTTGGGTGTCCTCCATGAAGAAACTGGAGCCACCATCTTGGGTGTCCCCCATGAAGTTATGGGAATCTCCATCTTGGGTGTCCCCCATGAGGTCACTGGAGCCGCCATCTTGACAGTCTGCCAGAAGATCACTGGAGCCACCGTCCTGAGAATCTGCAAGCAGGACACCAGAGCCATCATCTTCCGTCTCCCCCAGGAGGACACTGGAGCCACCATCTTCAATGTCCCCCATGAGGTCACTGCAGCCATCATCTTCGGTGTCCCCCAGGAGGACACTGGAGCCACCATCTTCAATGTCCCCCATGAGGTCGCTGGAGCTGCCATCTTGTGTGTCCTCCATTATGTCACTGGAGCCGCCATCTTGAGTGTCCTCCATTATGTCATTGGAGCCGCCATCTTGTGTGTCCTCCATTATGTCACTGGAGCCGCCATCTAGAGTGTGCATAAGTGGACCTCCGAACCTATCATCCAGGCTGCCCACCACCATGTCAGAGAAGCCATCGTCACCAGTGTCCTCGTCGCCACCGGCCGCCAGACACGGCCGAACCAAGAAGCCTGGGCTGGAACCTCTGCTCTGGCCCCAGGGCTTAGTGAAGCGGGGGAATGCCAGCCTGGGCCCAGGGGGGTGGAGAGAGGAGTGAGGCAGTCCTGAGGGGCTGGGCCTGAAGGAGACCTGGCTTGCTGAGGCCCCAACCTTCCTCAGACAGGAGAAGCCGGGTGCCGGCAGCCGTTCAACCTCAGGGGGAGGCCCATGGGTCACGGGCGGACCAGGGGCAAAGGTCACATGGCTGCCTGTTGTCTTGGTAACCTTGCGGAGATGGGCGACTGAGGTGGACGACGTGGTGGGCTCCAACAGCTCCTCACGGGCCAAGGCTGCCCTGGGCGATTGAATATGAGGCTGCTCCTCATCCCGCCTGGTGGAGCTGGACCCCAGCATGGTGGGGAGATCCAAGCACAGAAAAGGAGCCTCCTTCTGGGGGCTGGAAGTTTCTGGTGCCAACATACCTGGGGGAGAGAGAGAGAGAGAGAGTGAGGCGTTACTCCAGACTGAGGCTGGAGCCTATCCCCCGGGACTGGAGATTGAGGCTGGGGCTTATCCCCGGGACTGGAGACTGAGGCTGGGGCCTATCCCCGGGACTGGAGACTGAGGCTGGGGCCTATCCCCGGGGCTGGAGTCTGAGGCTGGGGCCTATTCCAGGGACCGGACCTCAGACTGAGGCCTATTCCAGGGCCTGGAGCTGTATGCCTTCCGCTAGACCCTGGCCTTTCCCCACTCCCACTCCAGCCTCCGCTCCCTCCTCTTCCTCTGCCCCCTGCTTTCCCTCCTCTCTCTCCAACACCCACTTATCTTCCCTCTGCCATCTCTCTTATCACCTTATTAGGGGCCAGATGGTGTTACAGAGATGGGAAGACATGTCGGAGCCAGAGGGAGTACAGGGATTTGGAGGGTTGGAGGGGTGTAGGGGAAGGGGAGAAGGAGGGAGGGAGGGGGTCACAGAGATGGGGAGGGGTGTACGGGATGGAGGGGTTCACAGATATGGGGAGAGGTGAAGGGGACGGGGGTTCACAGAGATAAGGAGGATTGTAGGGGAGGGAGGGTGTGACAGATGTGGAGGGGTGCAGTGGAGGGAGGGGGTCACGGAGATGGGGAGGGGTGTAGTGGAGGGAGGGGGACACGGAGAAGCGGGTATAGGGGAGCAAGAGAGTCACAGAGACAGGGAGGGGTGTAGGGGAGGGAGGTGGTCACAGAGATGGGTAACGCTGTAGGCAATGGAGGGACAGAGGTCACTGAGAACGGGAGGGTGTGGGTTCTCTGAGTGGGCAGAGAGCCCAGACTCACCATCACTGCCCTGGGCCGTGTCTTCAGCCTGCTGCAGGCTGCTCTCATTCTCCTGGGACCCGCACTCGGACGGTGACTGGGCACCAATGGCAGGACCCCCTCCCACGGTCAGCTCCCGGATCTCGCGCAGTGCCCACAGCCCCCTGGCCTGCAGCCGCCGCGTGTTACGCTCCTCCTCCTCGTCCTGAAAAAGGCCCTGGGAGCCGTGGAGCACGGACACGAGGCCCTGCCCTCTCCCCGGGGTCACACCGAGCTTCACTGCCGTGCAACATCCAATAGACCGGCGATCTTCCTCTGCTGCTTCCCGGCTCCTCACCTCCTCTGTGGAGAGACAGGCGCAAAGCACAGGGTTAGACACCATTGTAGGCTCAGCCTGCCAGTGGATTCCCTCAGCCTGTTTGTCAACGTGATCTTCCCGGGTCACACTACATCCCACTCAAGATTAGAACATCAACATGGATTTGTGCGTAGAAGGTCATGTTTGACAAATCTCATTGAATTTTTTGAAAAGGTTACTAGGAAAGTTGACGAGGGTAAAGCGGTGGATGTTGTCTATTTGGACTTCAGTAAGGCCTTTGACAAGGTTCCACACGGAAGGTTGGTTAGGAAGGTTCAATCGTTAGCTATTAATATTGAAGTAGTAAAATGGATTCAGCAGTGGCTGGATGGGAGATGCCAGAGAGTGGTGGTGGATAACTGTTTGTCAGACTGGAGGCAGGTGTCTGGTGGTGTGTCTCAGGGATCTGTACTGCGTCCAATGTTATTTGTCATATACATTAATGATCCGGATGATGGGGTGGTAAATTGGATTAGTAAGTATGCAGATGATACTAAGATGGGTGGAGTTATGGATAATGAAATAGGTTTTCAAAGCTTGCAGAGAGATTTAGACCAGTTAGAAGAGTGGGCTGAAAGCTGGCAGATAGTTTGATGCTGATAAATATGAGGTGCTACACTTTGGTAGGACTAATCAAAATAGGACATACATGGTAAATGGTAGGGCATTGAAGAATGCAGTAGAACAGAGGGATCGAGGAATAATGGTGCATAGTTCCCTGAAGGTGGAATCTCATGTGGATAGGGTGGTGAAGAAAGCTTTTGGTATGCTGGCCTTTATTAATCAGAGCATTGAGTATAGGAGTTGGGATGTAATGTTGACATTGTACAAGGCGTTGGTGAGGCCAAATTTGGAGTATTGTGTACAGTTTTGGTCACCGAATTATAGGAAAGATGTCAACAAAATAGAGAGAGTACAGAGAAGATTTACTAGAATGTTACCTTGGTTTCATCTCCTAAGTTACAGAGAAAGGTTGAACAAGTTGGGTCTTTATTCTTTGGAGCGTAGAAGGTTGAGGGGGGACTTGATAGAGGTGTTTAAAATTATGAGGGGGATTGATAGAGTTGACGTGGATAGGCTTTTTCCATTGAGAGTGGGGGAGATTCAAACAAGAGGACATGAGTTGAGAGTTAAAGGGCAAAAGTTTAGGGGTAACATGAGGGGGAACTTCTTTACTCAGAGAGTGGTAGCTGTGTGGATCGAGCTTCCAGCAGAAGCGGTTGAGGCAGGTTCGATGTTGTCGTTTAAAGTTAAATTGGACAGGAAAGGAATGGAGGGTTATGGGCTGAGTGCAGATGGGTGGGACTAGGTGAGAGTAAGAGTTCGGCACGGACTAGAAGGGCCGAGATGGCCTGTTTCCGTGCTGTAATTGTTATATGGTTATAGAGCATTAGCACAACAAGCATAGCAGGAAAGCAAGGTGAAATCCCTCCGGAAGGACAGATACTGCGGTCGGAAAATCCTCATGTTGGCAATGGTCTCACGGAGAATACGCAGGCAACTTTTAGTCAGCACCCGGCATTGGAGAAAGCGCGATGCCTTTTTCCTTGGACGTGGCCTGGATATTTACTTATGTTTTGTTTGGACTGGGTTTTCATAGAACATAGAAATATACAGCTATTACAGGCCCTGCGGTCCACAATGTCGTGCCGACCATGCAACTGACTCTAGAGACTGTTTAGAACTTCCCCAGCACATAGCCCTCTATATTTGCAAACTCCATATACCTATCTAAGAGTCTCTTAAAAGATCCTGTTGTATCCGCCTCCACCACTATCGCTGTCAGCGCGTTCCGCACACCCACCGCTCTCTGTGTGAAAAACTCACCTCTGACATCCCACTTGTACCTACTTCCAAACACCTTAAAACTATGCCCCCCTTGTGTTAGCCATTTTAAGGCAAAACCGTCTCAGTGCCATGAGTAAATGAAGTGAAGCAAACTGGATTGATTACACCACAATGAGCTCCAACCATTAATGCACATTCTAGACTAATATGATGGGTCTTTTCTTTATTTTGTATTATATAGTATTTTTTTTTGTGTTGGTGTGTGGCCAAGGTTAAGGCGTTCGTCTAGTGATCTGAAGGTCACTAGTTCGAGCCTTGGCTGAGGCAGCGTGTGTGTCCTTGAGCAAGGCACTTAATCACACATTGCTCTGCGACGGCACTGGTGCCAAGCTGCATGGTCCTAGTGCCCTACAACATTGGTGGCGTGGAGAGGGGAGACTTGCAGCATGGGCAACTGCCAGTCTTCCATACAACCTTGCCCAGGCCTGCACCCTGGAAACCTTCCAAGGCACAAATCCATGGTCTCACAACACTAACGGATGCCTATATAAGTATTATTTTGTTATAGTTTAAAATGTTTTGTCAATACAATTTTCATCTAAGATTATACTGGTGAGAGTTAAATTATTGTTTCCGTGGCAAACAGTAAATTTGCCTGGGTGTGTCAATGTTTATACAATTACAGTACTGCTTTCACTTAAAGGAATATTCAAACTTTTCTGTGTCGTGTTTATTTACTGGAAATAGCCGTTACTCCCCATGCATTGTCGAGTTACATTGCTGTTAGCTCATATTCACAGTAATACCTAATGCATCACCAGCCTACTGCAAGAGGGTTGCATATAGTTTAATTAAGCATTTTTGTTTGATTAAATAATTTGTTGCAGGTTATATGTAAAAATACATTAATTGCATATATCATCACACAACCATGTGACATGTGCGCACCTCGTTTAAAGCAAACATGGATTCAGACTCACATTTTGGACTCCTACATCTTTGTTTGAATTAGTTTACTATTTTGAGGTCACAAAACATAATACCCACCACTATGTGTGAAAAAATTATGCCCCTCCTATTAGCCATTTCTACCCTGGAGGAAAGTCTCTGGCTGTCCAGTCGATCTATGCCTCTTCTCATCTTGCACATCTCTGTCATTCTCCTTCGCTCCAAAGAGAGAAGCCCGAGCTGTCTCAACCTATCCTCATAAGACACACTTGCTAATCCAGGCATCATCCTGGTAAATCTCTTCTGCACCCTCTCTAAAGCTTCCGCATCTTTCCTACGATGCGGTGACCAGAACTGAACACAAAATTCCAAGCAACACACGTAAAAGTTGCTGCCTGGCCTGCTGCGTTCACCAGCAACTCTTATGTGTTTTGTTTGAAATTCCAGCATCTGCAGATTTCCTCGCATTTGCGTTTTTAAAAACAAAATCCCAAGTGTTGGTCTAGCCAGGGTTTTATAGAAGTAAGCGTCACCTTGCAGCTCTTGCGCTCAGTCCCCTGACTGATGAAGACCAACACAACACCAGGCATCTTCCTAACCACCCTATCAACTTGTGGGGCAATTCTGAGGGATCTATGGATGTGACCCCCCCCCGCAGGATCCCTCAGTTCCTCCACTGCTCAGAATCCTGCCATTAACACTGTACTACATCTTCAAATTCAATATCCTCCATCCCATCCCTCAGTCACCCTAGGTGCATTCCATCTGGTCTAGAGGAGTTATCAAATTGCACCCAGCAGTCTGACCAGAATCTCCGACTCCCCCCGCTGAGACCCCAGGAGCGGCTTTCCTAATGGAGATCCGATAATTACTAGAGGTGTCAACAGACTTTTTTTTCCGGGGATCGAAATGCCCAATACTGGGGAGAAGACCAGGAACTGGGGTTGAAAAGAAGAATGAAAAAGGATCAGCCATGATTGAATGGCGGAGCAGACTCGATGGGCCAGATGGCCTAATTCTGTCCTTTGTCTTGTGGTCCGATACCAGAGGTGACAGCTTTAAGGTGAGAAGGGTGAAGTTCAAAAGAGATGTGTGGGGCATGTTTATTTTCACAGAGAATAGTGTTTTATAGATTTGTTGCATTGTTTTCTGTTGTTGGTAAAGAAGATGGAGGGTAGGCCAATGCGAGGTGATGTGCTTCTGGAAGGCAAATCCGGCCGGAAAGTGTTCAGTAACTATCGGGACCCTTTGAGCCCTGACGCACAGAGGCATCCCGGGTCTGCAAATGCACAGTTCCCTGAAAGCGACTGCACAAGGAGATTGGGTGGTAAGCAAAGCTTGCCTCCTTCAGTCAAGGCAAAAGTTACGTTGCAGTTGTATAAAACTTCCGTGAGGGCACACTTGGAGTTCTGGTCATCCTGTTACAGGAAGGGTATGGGGTCTTTGGAGAGGGTGCAGAAGAGGTTCACCAGGATGGTGTCTGGATTGGAGGGCATGAGCGACATTCAGATGTTAGACAAATTTGGGTTGTTTTCTCTGGACCAGTGAGATGACCATAAAATATAGGAGCAGAATTAGGCCATTTGGCCCATTGAGCCTGTACTGCCATTTTATCATTTCCTCTCAGCCCTAATCTCCTGCCTTCTCCCCATATACCTTCATGGCCTGACTAATCAAGAATCAGTCAACCGCAGCCTTAAATATACCCAGTAACCTGACTATCACAGCAGTCTATAGCAATGAATTCCACATATTTGCCACTCCTTGGCTAAAGATATTCCTCCCCTGTTCTAAATAGATGCCCCCTATTCTGAGGCTGGGCTCTCTGGTCCTAGACTCCCTCGCCATAGGAAACGTCCTCTCCACATCCACTCTATCCAGGCCTTTCAACATTCTATAGGTTTCAATGAGATCCCTCCTCGTTCTTCTGAATTCCAATGAGTACAGGCCCCAGAGCCATCAATCAGTAACCCGTTCATTCCTGGAATCATTCTCATGAACCTCATCTGGACCCTCTCCAATGTCAGCACGTAGAACCACAAGACATAGCGGTGGAATTAGGCCAGTCAGCCCCTTCTTAGAAAAGCAGCCCAGATCCCATAGAGACTTATAAGATTATGAGGGGCATCGATAGAGGAGACCAACATATCATTTTATTACACCAGGGTGGAAATGTTTGATACCAGAGGACATGCATTTATGGTGAGAGAGGGGGAAATGTAAAGATGTGTGGGACGTTTTTGTTTTTAGAGTGGGTGCCCTGGGATGGTGGGGCTTCAGAAGCTGTTAAGACATTCACGTGCAGAGGCAGGGAACAGAGAGATGTGGACCACAATGGGCCTGTTCCTGTGGTGTACCGCATTGTTCTGTGACGTCTCTCAACCTGCACTGACTATTAATCCCGACTCCAATTGATAAGGAGGAAGGGGGGAAAATGCAGTGAGGGTAGAGTAGATATAGGACTGATGGAAAATGATGCTGGAGAAATTGTAATGGGAGATGAGGAGATGGCAGAGGAACTGAACAAGTATTTTGCATCAGTCTTCACTGAGGAAGACATCAGCAGTATACCGGACATTCAAGGGTGGCAAGGGAAGAGAAATGTGCACAGTCACAATTACGACAGAGAAAGTACTCAGGAAGCTGAATAGGCTAAAGGCAGATAAATCTCCTGGACCAGATGGAATGCACCCTCGTGTTCTGAAGGAAGTAGCTGTGGAGATTGCAGAGGCATTAGCGATGATCTTTCAAAAGTTGATAGATTCTGGCATGGTTCCGGAGGACTGGAAGATTGCAAATGTCACTCCGCTATTTAAGAAGGGGGCAAGGAAGCAAAAAGGAAATTATAGACCTGTTAGCTTGACATCCGTGGTTGGGAAGTTGTTGGAGTCGATTGTCAAGGATGAGGTTACAGAGTACCTGGAGGCATATGACAAGATAGGCAGAACTCAGCATGGTTTCCTTAAAGGAAAATCCTGCCTGACAAACCTATTACAATTTTTTGAGGAAATTACAAGTAGGCTAGACAAGGGAGATGCAGTGGATGTTGTATATTTGGATTTTCAGAAGGCCTTTGACAAGGTGCCACACATGAGGCTATTTAACAAGATAAGAGCCCATGGAATTACGGGAAAGTTACATACGTAGATAGAGCATTGGCTGATTGGCAGGAAACAGAGAGTGGGAATAAAGGGATCCTATTCTGGTTGGCTGCCGGTTACCAGTGGTGTTCTGCAGGGATCAGTGTTGGGGCCGCTTCTTTTTACATTGTACATCAACGATTTAGATTATGGAATAGATGGCTTTGTGGCTAAGTTTGCTGACGATACGAAGATAGGTGGAGGGGCTGGTAGTGCTGAGGAAACGGAGAGTCTGCAGAGAGACTTGGATAGATTGGAAAAATGGGCAGAGAAGTGGCAAATGAAGTACAATGTTGGAAAGTGTATGGTTATTCACTTTGGCAGAAAAAATAAATGGGCAGACTATTATTTAAATGGGGAAAGAATTCAAAGTTCTGAGATGCAATGGGACTTGGGAGTCCTCGTACAGGATACCCTTAAAGTTAACCTCCAGGTTGAGTCAGTAGTGAAGAAGGCGAATGCAATGTTGGCATTCATTTCTAGAGGAATAGAGTATAGGAACAGGGATGTGATGTTGAGGCTCTATAAGGCGCTGGTGAGACCTCACTTGGAGTACTGTGGGCAGTTTTGGTCTCCTTATTTAAGAAAGGATGTGCTGACGTTGGAGAGGGTACAGAGAAGATTCACTAGAATAATTCTGGGAATGAGAGGGTTAACATATGAGGAACGTTTGTCCGCTCTTGGACTGTATTCCTTGGAGTTTAGAAGAATGAGGGGAGACCTCATAGAAACATTTCGAATGTTAAAAGGCATGGACAGAGTGGATGTGGCAAAGTTGTTTCCCATGATGGGGGAGTCTAGTACGAGAGGGCATGACTTAAGGATTGAAGGGTGCCCATTCAGAACAGAAATGTGAATAAATTTTTTTAGTCAGAGGGTGGTGAATCTATGGAATTTGTTGCCACAGGCAGAAGTGGAGGCCAAGTCATTGGGTGTATTTAAGGCAGAGATTGATAGGTATCTGAGTAGCCAGGGCATCAAAGGTTATGGTGAGAAGGCACGGGAGTGGGACTAAATAGGAGAAAATGGATCAGCTCATGATAAAATGGCTGAGCAGACTCGATGGGCCGAATGGCCTACTTCTGCTTCTTTGTCTTAAGGTCTTATGGAAATGTGCCAGAAACACCGCACCCCCCCCCCCCGCACTGGACGGACTCCCTGTGGCTCTATCTCAGAACTGGCCGGCTTTCTGAGACAGTGAGTGGATAAAGCACTCCAAAGGGAAAAACCCTAGCTCAATCCACATGAGTCATGCTCTGTAATCCAGGCAGTCTCCTGGCAAATCTCCTCTGCACCCTCTCTAAAGCCTACTGCTCTCCATAGATGCTGCCCGACCCGCTGAGTTCCTGCAGCAGGGATATGGGAAGTCAGGGGACAGAGGCTGAGAGGGAAGTGGATCAGCCATGATAGAATGGCACAAACTCAATGGGCCAAATGGCCTAATTCTGTTCCTATATCTTAGGATCTTACTTTGTCTGTGTGTTGCTGATTTCCAGATTTCATAGTACATCATGGTGTTAGCTTGGATCATGTAGGAGTGGATGGCCGGGGGAGGGGCATTTCTCCCCCTTCCCTTGTCAAATGAAGTTGTAATTAACAACCAGCAGCAAACTGAGAGACGTCACACAGAAACAGGCCCTTCAGCCTATCGTGGTCTGCGTGAACCCAATGCCAAAATTAATTGTTGTACTGCCCTGCACTGTTTTGTGCACTTCATGTAGTCCTGTGCAGATGTGCAGTTTTTATGTTGTTTTACGTAGTCTAGTGTAGACTTGTGCTGTCCCACATAGTCTAGTGTAGTTTTGTGTTGTTTCATGTAGCATCATGGTCCTGGAGGAACATTGTTTCGTTTTTGCAACACTCACAACACGCTGGAGGAACTCAGCAGGTCAGGCAGCATCTGTGGAAACCATCAGTCAACGTTTCAGGCCGAGACCCTTCATCAGGACTGAAGGGGGAAGGGGCAGAGGCCCTATAAAGAAGGTGGGAGGAGAAGGCTGGTAGGTTCCAGGTGAAAAACCAGTAAGGGGAAGATAAAGGGGTGGGGGAGGGGAAGCAGGGAGGTGACAGGCAGGAAAGGTGAAGAAGGAATAGGGGAAAACACAATGAATGGGTAGTAGAAAGAGGCAGATCCATGAGGGAGGTGGTAGGCAGCTGGGGGAGGGGGCAGAGTGACATAGGGATAGGGGAAGGGAGGGGGAGAGAATTACCAGAAGTTGGAGAATTCTACGTTCATACCAAGGGGCTGGAGACTACCTAGACAGTATATAAGGTGTTGCTCCTCCAACCTGAGTTTAGCCTCATCATGGCAGTACAGGAGGCCATGTATGGACACATCTGAATGGGAATGGGAAGCAGAGTTGAACTCCCTTCCCCTATCCCAGTTTCACCCTGCCCCCTCCCCCAGCTGCCTATCACCTCCCTCATGGTTCCGCCTCCTTCTACTACCCATTGTGTTTTCCCCTATTCCTTCTTCACCTTTCCTGCCTATCCCCTCCCCCACCCCTTTATCTTTCCCCTTACTGGTTTTTCACCTGGAACCTACCAGCCTTCTCCTTCCCACCCTCCCCCCACCTTCTTTATAGGGCCTCTGCCCCCTCCATCTTCAGTCCTGACGAAGGGTTCCAGCCCGAAACGTTGACTGATGGTTTCCACGGATGCTGCCCGACCTGCTGAGTTCCTCCAGCGTGTTGTGAGCATCTGCAGATTATTTTTTTGTTTCGTTTTTACTGTGTACTGTACCAGCGGCTTATGGTCGAAATGACAATAAACTTGACGAACTAACCCCACCTCATCCCTCTGTTCCCGGCCTAACAGCTTCCAAAGCTCCTACCATCCTGTCTGCCAGCACCCCAGGTCATATTGCAATGGATAGCAGTTGGAAAACGTGCTCTTCTGCCAAATTTGTCTTTCTGTATCTAGGCCAAAGGCGGCGAGAGATGACGTGACTGAAACGGAGAGCTGGAGCTCTGAGAGAGCTAAACCTTTGTGCAAGGGGGCTGGGGTCGTGCCCAGTGCCCAGGGGCAGAGAGAAGTTTCTGGAACAGGCTGTTAGATACATTGGAGATCCTGCCGGCATTTTATTGGATTGGTTGAGTATTTTTCTCCTGGTTTTATATATTAAACTAGTTAATGATTCGTCAATAAAAGGTGGTCTGTTTCGCCTTTGACCTATACAGTGTTTGCGAATGCTTCTTGCTGCAGAATCCAGGAACGAATCTGAAAATATTTTCTCACAGCGGTTGTGGATGCGGGAATCGCGACTAGATTTGGCGATCGTTCTGCGGATTTCCTCCAGGCACGGAAGAGGTCCCTCAGATGGGAAAGATGCCGGCTTGATGCCAGAAACAACATCACTGCTCCTTCAGGTTCCTGCAGCATTATATCAGGTCGGGCGGCGTCGATAGAGAGGAATAAAGCGTCAACATTTCAGGCCAAGAACATCTGACAGCATATTTGTGAGTGAGAGACAGACAGACATGAACGTGTCCGAATTCTACTCCATTATCTTATAGAGCTTGATAGATTCTTGATTAGTCAGGGCATGAAGGGATTTGAAGAGAAGGCAGGAGATTGGAACTGAGAGGGACGGTGGATACAACAGCAGAGCAGACTCAATGGGCCAAATGGGTCTGCTCCTTGTGTCATGACCTTGGGTTTGATATATTGGTTCAGATTGAGAATTGGTTGGGTCTTTATTGGCAGTGCTGTGACCCCTGCCTAACTCAATACATCCAGGAAACAGGCTGTAATGTTCTCCCTTGACATACAACACAGTACCAACCTTAAAACTACTCAAGATCAATCTTAATACTCCCCTTTCACAAAGCCCTCCATTTTTCTATCATCCATGTGCCCAAGAGTTTCTTACAAGTCCTTAATGTATCTGCCTCTGTCACCACCCCCAGCAGTATGTTCCACACACCCACCACTCTGTGTAAAAAAAGAATCTTACTCTGATATCCCCACCGCCCCCCACCAAAACTTTCCTCCAATCACCTTAAAATTATGCTACCTCATATTAGCCATTTCCACCCCGGGGGGTGGGGGGTGGGAGTCTCTGGCTGCCCACTTGATCTACGCCTCTTACCATCTGTGCACCTCTATCAAGTCACTTCTCATCCTCCTTTGCTCCAGACAGAAAAGCCCTAATTTGCTCAATCTATCCTCATATGACACGCTCCCTAATCCGGGCAGCTACCTGGTAGACCTTTAAAAGCTCCCACATCCTTCCTGTAACAAGGGGACCAGAACTGAACACAATAAACCAGATGTGGTCTATCCAGATTGTATAGAGCTGCAACTTTACCTCGTGGCTCTTGAACTCAACCCTCTAACGAAGCCCAGCACACCATATGCCTTCTTAACCATCCTATCATCTTGCACAGCATCTTTTGAGGGATCTATAGAGGTGAACCGCAAAATCCCTCTGTTCCTCCACACTAAGAATCCTGCCATTAACCGAGCAGGGCAAAAACATGGCAGATGCAGTTTAGTGCGGATTAATGTGAGGCAATCCATTCTGGAAGTCCCCTGACGGGTTGCATTGTGGTCTGGTACGGAAATTCGAATGGGCAGGAATTTAAGAAGCTGTAGAGGGTAGTGGACTCAGATCATTACATCAGGGCACATCCCTCCCCACCACTGGCAGTATCTACGGGAGGCGTTGCCTCAAGAAGGCAATGTCCATCTTCAGAGATCCCCCTCCATCTGGACTGTGTCTTCTTATCACAGCTCCCATTGTGCAGGAGGCACAGAAGCCTGAAGACACCACCAGATTCAAGAACAGCTACTTCCGTTCAACCATTTGGTCACCCTCTTATCACTACAGTTTAAAGGGAGGGAGACGAGGTAATGATAGGGGATTCAGTAGATACGAGGTTATGTGGACATGAGACACCCAGGTGCCACAGTCAGAGACATCTTTGATTAGGTCCACAGCATTCTAAAGGGGGAGGGTGAGCAGCCAGAAGTCTTGGTGCATATTGGCACCAATGACATGGGTAAAAAAAAAGGGAGGAGGTCCTTAAGAGAAATAATAGGGAGCTAGGTAGAAAACTGAAAAGCAGGACCTTAAGGCTATTAATCTCTGGATTGTTGCCTATGCTGTGCACCAGTGGGGATAAGAATAGGATGATCTGGCAGATGAATGCGTGGCTGAGGAATTGGTGCGGGGGGCAGGTTTCAGATTTCTATTTCATTGGATCTATTCTGGTGAAAGGTATGACTTGTGGGAAAAGGATAGGTTGCACCTGAATCTAAGGGGGACCAATATCCTTGCTTAAAGATTTACCCGAGTTGTGGTTGGGAAGGGTTTAAACTAATTTGGCAGAGGGCAGGTGGGGGTGGGCAGTGTGTAGTGAGACTATGAGGAAGAATCGAGCATGAACAGTTTAGAAAAGTGAAGTGAGAGTAAAAGGGAAGGAAAGTGCAGGAGAGATTATGAAAGTCACCAGAATAAATATATAGACAAAGGAGTTTAGAAAAGGTTAAACATTTAATTCCCAGTCACATGGAGGAAAAATTGAAAAAGGTGATGAATACAGGGCTGAAGGTATTGTATTTGCACACTGTGTACAAAATAAGGTAGTGCTTGTAGTGCTGTTAGAGATTGGCAAGTATGATGATGTGGGTGTCGCTGAGGCGTGGCTCAAAGAAGATTGTAGTAGGGAGCTTAACATCCAAGGATACACATTGTATTGAAAGGGCAGGCTGTTATGCAGGGAGTGGCTCTGATGGTAAGATATGAAATCAACTTAGAAAGAGGTGACATAGGATTGGAATCCTTGTGGGTAGACTTAAGAAACTGCAAAAAACCTGATGGGAGTTATACACAGACCTCCAAACAGTAGCCAAGATGTGGGGCACAAATTACAATGGGAGATTAAAAAAAGGCATATCAGACGTATCAGGATTATAGTGGAGTAAAGGGAAACACAGAGGCATGAGAGAAGATGGTGAAAATTGACTGCAAGGGGACACTAGCAGGGATGATAGCAGAAATAGCAGATGAACCTAACCAGTATTTTGCATCCGGTCTTTATTGTGGAAGACATCAGCAGCATGCCAGGAGTTCTGGAGTGTCAGAAGGCAGAAATAAATACAGTAGCTATTACTAAGGAGAAGGTACTTGGGAAGCTGAAAGGTCTTAAAGTAGATAACTCACCTGGACTAGATGCACTACACCCCAGGGTTCTGAAAGAGGTAGCTGAAGAGACCGTGGAAGCATTAATAACGATCTTTCAAGAATCACTAGATTCTGGAATGGCTCCAGAGGATTAGAAAATTTCAAATGTCACTCCACTTGTTAAGAGAGGGGGCAAAAGATAGGGAATTATAGACTAACAAATACAAAATACTAGAGGAACTCAGCAGGTCGGGGAGCATCTATGAAAGTTAATAAACAGTCAACATTTTGGCCAAGACCCTTCATCAGGACTGGAAAATTTCTGAGTTCCCCCAGCATTTTGTCTGTTGCTCTGCATCGATAGAATCTCTGGTGTTTATGAATTATAGGCCTGTTAGCCTGACATCAGTGGTTGAGAAAATGGGAGTACATTATTAAGGCCAAAAGTCAGCATGGTTTCTTTTAAGGGGAGATTTTGCCTGACAAACCTTTTGAAATTGTTGGAAAAGTAACAGGGACAGACAAAGGAGAGTCAGTAGATGTTGTTTACTTAGATTTTCAGAAGGCCTTAGACAAGGTGCTGCACAAGAGCCCACAGTATCACAGGAAAGATATGAGCATGGATAGGAGACTGGCAGAGTGGGAATCAAAGGGGCCTTTTCTGGCTGGCTGCCAGTTAATAGTGGGATTCTGTAGGGGTCAGTGTTGGGACTTTCTTTTCATGTTTATATAAATATCTAGATGATGGAATTGATGCTTTTGTGACCAAGTTTGTGGACGATACAAAGATAGGCAAAGAGACAGGTGTTGTTGAGGAAGCAGGGGGCTTGCAGAAGGACAGATTAGGAGAATCAGCAAAGATGTGGCAGACGAGTGCCATGAAGTGCGTGGTCAAGCATTTCGGTAGAAGGAGTAAAGGTGTGGACTATTTTCTAAATGAAGAGAAAAATATAAACATCTGAGCGGCAAGGAACTTGGGAATCCCTGTGCATGATTCCCTAAAGTTTAATTTGTAGGTTGACTTGGTGGTAAGGAAGGCAAATGCAATGTTAGCATTCACTTCAAGAGGACTAGATATAAGGATGTGATGCTGAGGCTTTATAAGGCATTAGTCAGACCATTGTGAGCAGTTTTGGGCCTCTTATCTAAGAAAGGATGTGCTGACATTGGAGAGGGCCAAGAGGTGGCTCACAAGAGTGATCCTGGGGATGAAAGGGTTAACATCAGAGGAGCATTTCATAGTTCTGGCTTTGTATTCCATTTGGGGGGGGGTCATTGAAACTTCTCAAATATTGAAAGGGAAAAAGCAAGACAGAGTGGCCATGGAGAGGAAGTCTGGGCCCAGAGGGCAGATCCCCAAAATAGGATGTCCCTTTAGAACCGAGAGAAGGAATTCCTTTAGCCAGAGGGGGGTGAATCTGTGCAATTCACTGTCACAGATGGCTGGGGGCGGGGGGGGGGGCGTCATTAAAGCGGAGGTTGATATGTTCTCGATTAGTAAGGGTGTCAACAGTTCCAGGGAGAAGGCAGGAGAGTGGGGTTGAGAGGGTTAATAAATCAGCCATGAGCAGACTCGTTGGGCCAAGTAGCCTAATTCTGCTCCAACGTCTTAGATGCTTAAACTAAATGTATTTTAAAAGTCAGGTGTAATTCCTGTTTTTCTTGAGAATGCTCCTTATCTGATGCTGCTGTAAGGAGGGGTTTCACATGGACTTGTGCAGGTGAGAGTGAATTGAGCTCTGACTTCACAAACACTGCAGGCAGTGTCACAGACAGGGCGCTGGGGTACAAGCATCAGTGGACACTGACAATGTTGGCAAACAGAGGCAGGGCTGTGAGGACGATGTGGAAGTAAAGGCATTGAGGGGTTGGTGAGCGCCTGGCTGAAAGAACACTGTTCACAACCAGCCACCTCACCGAGGAACTCGCCTTGCAGTGTGTGCAGCAGGGCACACCAATGTAGAGCTCCCTCCTCCCCGCTCCTCTCCCACAGCCTGGAGCTCCTTCCTTACCATTCCTCTTCCATACATGTAGCTCCCTCCTCACTGCTCGTCTCCCAGAGTGGAGCTCCCTCCTCACCACTCCTCGCCCAGAGTGGAGCTCCCTCCTCACTGCTCGTCTCCCAGAGTGGAGCTCCCTCCTCACCGCTCCTCTCCCAGAGTGGAGCTCCCTCCTCCCCGCTCCTCTCCCACAGCCTGGAGCTCCTTCCTTACCATTCCTCTTCCACACATGTAGCTCCCTCCTCTCCCAGAGGAGCTCCCTCCTCACCACTCGTCTCCCAGAGGAGCTCCCTCCTCAACGCTCCTCGCCCAGAGTAGAGCTCCCTCCTCAATGCTCCTCGCCCAGAGTGGAGCACCCTCCTCACTGCTCCTCTCCCAGGGGAGCTCCCTCCTCCCCACTCCTCTCCCAGAGTGGAGCTCCCTCCTCCCCGCTCCTCCTCCAGAGTGGAGCTCCCTCCTCCCCGCTCCTCTCCCACAGCCTGGAGCACCTTCCTTACCATTCCTCTTCCACACATGTAGCTCCCTCCTCACTGCTCGTCTCCCAGAGTGGAGCTCCCTCCTCACCGCTCCTCTCCCAGAGTGGAGCTCCCTCCTCCCCGCTCCTCTCCCAGAGTGGAGCTCCCTCCTCCCCGCTCCTCTCCCAGAGTGGAGCTCCCTCCTCCCCACTCCTCTCCCACAGCCTGGAGCTCCTTCCTTACCATTCCTCTTCCACACATGTAGCTCCCTCCTCTCCCAGAGTGGAGCTCCCTCCTCACCGCTCCTCTCCCAGTGGAGCTCCCTCCTCACCGCTCCACTCCCAGAAGAGCTCCCTCCTCAATGCTCCTCGCCCAGAGGAGCTCCCTCCTCAATGCTCCTCGCCCAGAATGGAGCTCCCTCCTCAATGCTCCTCGCCCAGAGTGGAGCTCCCTCCTCAATGCTCCTCGCCCAGAGTGGAGCTCCCTCCTCACCGCTCCTCTCCCAGAGGAGCTCCCTCCTCCCCGCTCGTGTCTCAGCGGAGCTCCCTCCTCACCGCTCCACTCCCAGAGGAGCTCCCTCCTCACCACTCCTCGCCCAGAGTGGAGCTCCCTCCTCACCGCTCCTCACCCAGAGTGGAGCTCCCTCCTCACCGCTCCTCGCCCACAGCCTGGAGCTCCTTTCTTACCATTCCTCTTCCACACATGTAGCTCCCTCCTCTCTCAGAGGAGCTCCCTCACCACCACTCATCTCCCAGAGGAGCTCCCTCCTCAATGCTCCTCACCCAGAGGAGCTCCCTCCTCACTGCTCCTCGCCCAAAGGAGCTCCCTCACTGCTCCTCGCCCAGAGTGGAGCTCCCTCCTCAACGCTCCTCGCCCACAGCCTGGAGCTCCTTTCTTACCATTCCTCTTCCACACATGTAGCTCCCTCCTCACCACTCGTCTCCCAGAGGAGCTCCCTCCTCAACGCTCCTCACCCAGAGGAGCTCCCTCCTCACCACTCGTCTCCCAGAGGAGCTCCCTCCTCAACACTCCTCGCCCAGAGGTCCCTCCTCACCGCTTGTCTCCCAGAGTGGAGCTCCCTCCTCACCGCTCCACTCCCAGAGGAGCTCCCTCCTCCACGCTCATCGCCCAGAGTGGGGTTCCCTCCTCACCGCTCCTCGCCCAGAGGAGCTCCCTCCTCACCGCTCCTCGCCCAGAGTGGAGCTCCCTCCTCACCCAGAGGAGCTCCCTCCCCACGCGCCCCCGCAGCCCCACAGTGTGGAGCTGCCCAGCTGGGCCCCCTCCCGGTTCTCACCGTCCAGGTGTCTCAGAAGTCTCAGGAGTGTGGGGGTGGGAGGGTCGTCCCGGGACGGTGGTGTGGATGCCATCTGTGTCGTGTGGCGCACAATAGTGCCCTCAGCTGCTGGGCAGCAGGTCAGGGAGGGGTGGGTGGGGTCTCTCCCTGTGTTAGGTCACTATGACCTCACAAGGGGTGTGACGCTGTCAAACCTCCCCAGCCAGCAGCTCCAGTTCAGAAAGGCAGACCCCACTCACCCAACGGTTAGTCAGCTGTGGACGGGCAAACCCACCCCACAGCCAGCGCTCTCACCTCGCTGTCCCCTCCCACAATCCGAAGCTCTCACACAAAATACTGGAATTTCTCAGCCGGTCAGGCAGCTTCTCTGGAGTCGATGTTTCAGTTCATTGGGACTGCAAAGGAAGGTGAAAGAATCCTTTTCTGGCTTCTTCACCTTTCCTTTCTGGTCCTGACAAAACGTATCTGTCCATTCCCCTCTGAGTTCCTCCAGCATTTTGTGTACTGCTTTGGATTTCCAGAATCTGCAGAATCTCTTGTGTTTTCACCCCACGACGCTGGGGGTGGGGGGTGTGAAAACACAGGAGACATGTTTGACCAGTGGGGATACATGTTGCCTTGTTCAGTCTGACGGCTGGGCCAGTGTTAACAACGCTCTCCCAGCCGCACTCTGAGCAAGCCAGGACACTCCCTCCTCCTGGAGCAGGAACAGGGGCCTCCCAGTCTGCCCACTGTGTATGGTGGGACCTGAGCCAGTTTTCTGTTGTTTAGCTGTGTCTAAACCTCATCTCCGCACCCAGCCAGCGGAATGAACACTGGTCCGTTGACACACACACAACTGGTCCGGTACCAACCGCAGAGCACTGAACGATCAGCCAGTGGGGGGGAGAGCAGAGGGCCAGTAGGAGCTGGGGCAAAGCCAAGCTAGTGTAAGTCTCATAGCAGCCCGCCCCTCCGAGAAAGCCAGGAGTTCTGGGGGGAGCTCATCATGCCGCAATTGAACCCCAACCCCCCCCCCCCACCACCACAAAATAATGTTCGAGTCCAGAATCCGCTGCCTCTGCCAGTCCGGTCGGTCTGGAGTCAGCAACCCTTCTCCTTGGAGCCGATTCTGCGAGGGGGGGGGCAGAGAGCCAGAGGGGGGAGAGAGAGGTGGGGGGGGAGAGAGAGAGGCGTGGGGGGAGAGAGAGAGGCGGGGGGAGAGAGAGGCGGGAGGGGGGAGAGAGGTGGGAGGGGGTAGGGGGCAGGGAGGGAGAGGGGTCAGACGGGGAGGGAGGCAGAGAGGTCGGACGGGGAGGGAGGCAGAGAGGTCGGACGGGGAGGGAGGGAGAGGGGTCAGACGGGAAGGGAGGGAGAGGGGTCAGACGGGGAGGGAGGGAGAGGAGTCGGAGACGGGGAGGGAGGGAGAGGGTTCGGACAGGGAGGGAGGGAGAGGGTGGAGGGGAAGGCAGAGGGGAGAAGGTGGAGGGGAAGGCAGAGGGGAGGGGTTGGAGGGGAAGGCAGAGGGGAGGGGTTGGGGGGGAAGGAGAAAGGAATTAAACACCTGTCTTCTCTCCATGCCTCCCCCAACCCATTTCCTCCTCCCTTTCCAGAACTGAGATCCCACTTCCAGACCCTTCCCTGTAATGATGCTCCCCCCTCACGGCTAAAGCTTCTCTTGGGTGGGGGAGACACATCCGTTTCTCTGCAGCTCTGGGTCACGCCACACTGAGCAGTGTACAGGATAGAGTGGTTTCTGGAACACTGAGGGTTGTGGGTAAACTCAATGCCATTGACTGTGGTAAGCCTGCTGAGGCTGGGGAGGTACAGCTCTGATGCCCCCTCCCTTCTAGATTTAGCTGGCTATCCCCACCCCGTCTGTCACACTATCTGGTAAAGCATAGGGCAGGGAATAGGCAGCAGACAGGGCAGAGCCCTCGCTCTGGGTTACAATGGTAACCTTGAGGTGAGAGTAGGGGAGAATTCGCTCTCCAACTCCACCCAGAATCCCCCCCTTGCCCACTGATATCTGTCCAGGTAGCAGAGGAGATGACATAGGGCTAGAGGGGAGGGTGTGTTCATTGTTCAGTAGTTATAGGACAAAAACAGGCCCTTCAGCCCATTGGATCCAAGTCAGCCTGATGTTCTTCTAGTCCCATCAACCCGCACCATAGCCCTCCATATCCCTCCCATCCATGTACCTCCATGTAATGATTCTTAAATGTTGAAATCAAACCCACATCCACCACTTCAGCTGGCAGCTTGTTCCACATTCTCACCACCCTCGAGTGAAGTAGTTCCCCTTAAATATTTCACCTTTCAGCCTTAATCCGTGACCTCTATCTCGTCTTACCCAACCTCAGTGGGGAAAGCCTGCTTGCATTTCCCCTAACTATACTCCTCATAATTCTGTATAGCTCAACCAACATTCTCCTACACTCCCGGGAATAAATTCCAAACCTATTCAACCTTTCTCTGTAGCTCAGGTCCTGCAGTTTCGGTAAAATTCTTGCAAATTTTCTCTGCACTCTTTCAATCTTAATATTTTTTCCTGCAGCTTGGTGACTAAAACTGCGCACAATACTCCAAATGAGGCCTCACCAACATCTCAACATAACATCCCAACTCATGCACTCAATATTATGGAGGCGAATGGACACAGTTCTACCATTATATTTGAATCAGACCAACCCCCTTTATGTTATTAATTATTAGTACAGCCAATTGCATCATTTGTCTCAACAACCAGCAGGGTTTGAGGACTGGGCTGGGGGCAGCTTTTGGCGGCAGTGTAACAACTCTCTGACCCTGATCTGTATGTCTTTGGGATGAGGGAGGCAACCGAAGGAACCCACACAGTCACAGCGAGAACAGACTCCTTCCTTCTAGACCCAGCGGACCCCAACCACCGGGCCGCAAAATATGTGCTACCGGGCCGTGAGGAAACGATATGAGTCAGCTGCATCTTTCCTCATTCCCTGTCACGCACTGTTGAACTTGAACATAGGGTTGCCAACTGTCCCGTATTTGCCGGGACATCCCGTATATTGGGCTAAATTGGTTTGTCCCATACGGGACCGCCCTTGTCCCGTATTTCCCCCGCTAAGGTACAGCGTTCCTATGAAACCTTTCGTGCAGAAATGGCATAAAGTGAAGAAGCAATTACCATTAATTTATATGGGAAAAATTTTTGATCGTTTCCAGACCCAAAAAATAACCTACCAAATCATACCAAATAACACATAAAATCTAAAATAACACTAACATATAGTAAAAACAGGAATGATATGATAAATACACAGCCTATATAAAGTAGAAATAATGTATGTACAGTGTAGTCAAGAAGACCAAGGCAAAACGGATTTGAGCAAAAAAACAAAATCGGCACGTACGTGCACGCGCACACAGGTGCCCGCGCAAGTCTTCATGGTCATGGTAGTCTTTCTTGGGGTAAACACAAGTGTCCCGGGATTTGACTGCTACTTTTGTCCCTTATTTGGGAGTGAGAAAGTTGGCAACCCTAACTGTAAAAGACATGTTGAGCTGAGTTTAACCTTACTTGAACACCCCACCCCCACTCCCCCCAGCCCGGTCAGTCGGTCCGCAAGAATATTGTCAATATTAAACCGGTCCGCGGTGCAAAACAGGTTGGGGACCCCCTGTTGTAGAAAGCGGCGAGAATCGAACCCGTGTCACTTGGCCTATAATTGTGCAATGCTAACTGCTACACGACTGGGCTGCCTGTTTTCCGATTTTCCGGGCTGTGAGGGAGAGGTTGGACAGACTCCTTCCTTGGAGCATAGGAGACTGAGGGGTGCATAAGATCACGAGGAGCTCAGGGTGAATGTGCATAGTCTTTTTCCCCAGGGAAGGGAAGCTATAGATTCAAAGTTCAAAGTAAATTTATTATCAAAGTACATACATGTCACCATATACAACCCTGAGATTCATTTTCTTGCAGGCATACTCAATAAATCCATAACAGAATAGTAAGCAGTGAGGGGTAGGTTAGGAAAGGGGCCTGAGGGGGCAATATCTTCATACAGAAGGTGGTCTGTACCTGTTTCAGACACATATTTTGACATTTAAAAGGCACTCCCGTAGGTATATGGACAGGAAAGGTTGAGAGGGATATAGGATAAATGGCTGGCAGGGTCCCGTTCCCCAACCCCTCAGGGTCTTGAGTCAGGGCGAGACTATTCAGTGCCAGGGACGAGAGATCAGGATACCGTGCCATCGACGGACAGCCAGACAACACAGAACCACCTGCCCCCACCATATTACTGACTTACCGTCAATCATTACAAGGAAAATCTCAGGAGAAAGTTGAATTTTATTGTTGAACCAATTTATACTATCACCTTTAATTTAAATATTTTTATGTATAGAACCTTTTAATCTTGATCAATGATGCCTCTAAAACAAATATCAAAAAAATATATTAAAAAAAATAGTTTCTTTATAAAGAATCTTGAAATAAGCCCACTCCTTCACCTGGTTCCCTGGAGGCGAAGGGTTTAACCCTCTATTTAATATCCCTAGTGCCATTTCAGAAAAGCCACCACCTTCAAGGCAATGTGGTCCCTCACCAGCTCACACACACCCACAGACTGGGGAGGGGTTCAGTCATTCACTCAGCTTTGTAAACACCCCCACGCCCCTGAAAACGCTCAGATGCTCTGTGAGCTGGGCTGGGAAGCGTCAAAGTGTCAAGAGTCACGCACATGCACGGCATCCAGCCCCCTGGACAGAGTCACTCCTTCCAGTCTCACAGCCTGGATTTCTCCATTGAAATAGTGACTAACAGAACTGGCAGATCCACAGGCAGCAGCAGCTGGACTTGCTTCCCAACCAGTCAACTTAGAAATGATTAGAAAAGAAATGAACCCTTCCTCCCCAACAACAGGTGCACAGGCAATGCAGGAAGTTCAACAGAGTGTCACCCTTGGGGCCAGAGCAGGGTCTTTGGAGAGCAGCATCTCTGCAGAGTGGGAGGGAAGAGGAAAGCCCTCAACATCCAATACACGACAGAAAAGATCCCTAAACAAAGCAGCTTACTGTATATCAACCAGATAAGTGTGTTCACCTCGACATGCAGCAAGGCAGTGCTGGGGGGTACAGTGTGAACCTACCTGGGTGATATCACTGAGGGTCAGTGCACGGGCACGTGTGTGACCCATTCCCCAGCGAGGGTCACCAGGCGGGTGGCACACGACACCCCCTCACCCCCAGCAAGGGCCAGCGCGCGCGCGGGACACATCCCTCTGTAAGCGTCAGTGTGCAGGACACATCCCGCAGCGAGAGTCAGTGTGTACACAGGACACATCCCGCAGCGAGAGTCAGTGTGTACACAGGACACAGCCGCAGTGAGAGTCAGTGTGTATGCGGGACCAACACGCAGTCAGAGTCAGTGCACACGCAGGACACATCCCCCAGTGAGAGTCAGTGTGTACACAGGACACATCCCGCAGCGAGAGTCAGTGTGTATGCGGGACCAACACGCAGTGAGAGTCAGTGTGTACACAGGACCCACCCTCCAGTGAGGGTCAGGGTGTGTGTGCCTGCTCGTGCTGCTTAGTGACCTAGGGAACTTAAACAGCCCCTTTCCCACAAATGAACCCCTCCAGGTTATGTCCGTCTCCCACCTCACGGGCAGTAACTGCAATGTCTCCAACCAAGCAGCCACCCCATGTGCAGGGAAAGAAAGGGGGGGGGAGAGGGGGGGAAAGAGAGAAGGGGGGAGAGAGGGGCGGGGGGAGAGAGGGGGAGAGAGGGGGAGGGGAGAGAGAGAGGGGGAGGGGAGAGAGAGGGGGGAGGGGGAGAGAGAGGGGGAGGGGAGAGAGAGAGGGGTGGGGGAGAGAGAGGGGGTGGGGAGAGAGGGGGGAGAGGAGGGGGGAGAGGAGGGGGGAAGAGGAGGGGGGAGAGAGAGGGAGAGAGGGGAGAGAGAGAGGGGGAGAGAGAGGGGGAGAGAGAGGGGGAGAGAGAGGGGGAGAGAGGGGGAGAGAGAGGGGGAGAGAGAGGGGGGGAGAGAGAGGGGTGTGGGGGGGTAGAGAGAGGGGAGAGAGAGAGGGGGTTAGAGAGAGGGGGTTGGGGGGTAGAGAGAGGGGGGGAGAGGGAGGGGGAGAGGGAGAGGGGGAGAGGGGAACCAGCAGCCTGGAGGAAAGACCCCAGCCTGCTTGGGGACCAGGGGTTAGTGGGGTGCAGAGTAGACAGCAAGCCCCACAGTTCCTGGGACAGTGGCCGTCTCACTTGATGACTAACTTGGTGGTGGCTGCCTCAGGCTGCTTGGCCGTGCCGGGGTCAGTGCTGGGGCTACTCCTAGGCTGACTGTACAGGAAGACAGCGGTGATGACGAGCCCGGCGCCCAGCGTGAAGTACAGGTCGAGGTGGAAACCGAACAGGTGGACGGAGGCAACAGTAGAGATGATGATGGAGACAGAGGCAGCGAAACCCTTGAGGATGTTGTCGGCGTACTTGACGACCATGGCCACCAGCAGGCCCCCGAAGGCCTGGTTGAAGATGACGGACCACACCAAGGGCGTGTAGGCGAAGAAGAAGCCTTTCTGGGCGATGGCGGGACCGTCCTTGGACATCATCGCCCCCAAACCCAGCAGCGTCCCAAACAGACCCAGCTGGATGTTGCGCAGCCAGATGGAGGCCGAGGTCCCCTTCAGGATGCGCTCGAAGTAGACGCCGGCAAAGCCCGAGGAGATGCAGGAGATCACCACAGCCAGCAGTCCCACCAGGTAGCTCTGGCCGGGTACCTGGTCTCGCCCGGCACTGCCCTCCTGCGTCACTTGTACAACACCAATCCCCAAGAAGAGGATGACCAGGGAGATCCACTGCAGCCGGCCCAGGGACTTCTTCAGCATCAGCACCGAGAACAGGGCCGTGGTGAGGATCTTAAACTGGTACAGGACCTGAGGGGGAGGCAGACGGAGCCACAGACTGAAGACAGATCAGCTTCCCCAACTCCACTCATCCACCCAAACCGAGGGCAGCCACCTCCCAGAGCCTCTCCCCCCACCTCTGCCACTACATGTGGGAAGTTATCACGCTCCCCATGTGCTCCTGTGGCTTCCCCAGAAGCTCCCATTTCCTCCCGCACTCTTTCCTCATGATTGGAGGGCATCTTTCCATAGAGATCTCCAAATTCCTGACACCCTCCCACCCCAGCCCCTCCCAGCCACACTTCCTGAACTCCCACCCCCTCTCCAGCTCAACAACGCCC
The DNA here is from genome assembly GCF_963921235.1 of Mobula hypostoma. Classification (NCBI taxonomy): domain Eukaryota; kingdom Metazoa; phylum Chordata; class Chondrichthyes; order Myliobatiformes; family Myliobatidae; genus Mobula; species Mobula hypostoma. The sequence continues at coordinate 31,867,933 of NC_086124.1, forward strand.
CAACGACCCCCAACCGCAAACCCAAGCGGGACAGAGCACAGGCAGAGCGATGGACTGGGGACCAGACTGTGTATCAAACCAGTGACAGAGCTCAGGCTGACTGGAGCAGAATGCAGACCCAGACCTGTGCCCGTGCAGACAACGCAAACCCATACGGGCAGGGCACAGAGCAGTGCAGGACAGAGTGTAGACCACGCAGGAGAGTCTGGACAGGATGCAGACAAAATAGACTTGTATGGGAAAGAATGCAGACAAGGCACAGACACAGCCTGGACCCAGGAACAGCCTGCGTGGGACAGAGCATGCAACAGGGCTCAGAGCAAGCGCGGACTTAAAGCAGATCTGCGTGGGACAGGATGCAGGCAGGTGCAGCTCACCTGGAAGGTGGCGGCCGGCAGGTTGGAGATGGCAATATACTGCAAGTTGTTCTGCAGGGTGTAGATGAGCGAGGGGATGGCCATCTTCAGCGTGTCCATGTAGTGAACGATGAGACTGTCATACAGATGCAGAGCCAACTCCTTCACGTTCCCTGGGGGGGGGGGGGTTAAGATGCTGTTAGCATTTCACACAGTTGGGGGGGGGTCACAATGCCACCAATACACCACGTGGTGGACGAGGCCGTGGCGCTGTCATCGTACCACGCGGTGGAGAAGGCGTCACAACACTCTCAGCGTACCGCAAGATGGGAGAGTGGATATTGCTGTGGGTGGTGGGGCAAGGGTGTACGACAGGACAGACCACTTCCCTGGGTCAGCAGATGTCGCCACGGGTGGGAGAGCAACGGTGCGTGTTACAGCACTGACCTCTGCTCCCGACCAACAGACAGTGAAAGGATGTGTGTGTGTGTGTGTGTGTGGAGGGAGGGGAAGAGAGAACTGACCTCTGGACAGCAGACAGGGAGTGGATCTCAGTGTGTGTGTGAGAGAGGGGGTAGAGGGTGTGTGTGTGTGTGTGGTCATACTGACCCCTGTCCTCTGGAATGGCAGACGGGGAGCAGATCTCACCATAGGTGGCGACAGTGGGTGGCAGGGGGAGGGTGTGTATGGGACAGTCTCGTACTGACCTCTCCTCTGGAACAGCAACAGCAGCAGGCAGGTGAGCAGCTTGAGGACCTCGACGGCCACCACGGCAGAGGTGGTGAAGAAACGGTCGCCTGGCACGGTGCGCACATAGCGAATACAGAGGATGACTGAAGCATTCTGGATCACCAGTACCACCAGGCACGTGTACTTCAGCCTATCGTTCGCTGTGGGGGCAGAATAGACAATGTGTATCAGACAGGGGCTCCACACAGGGACCAAAAACCCCCCGGTTCCTAGTGAAACATTCCCCACCCCCATCTGAGCCCTGTTCCACTACCACCCCAGACAGGGGAGAAATTTAATCCCTGCCTGGCCCCCAAAATATTCTTGTGTTCCCAAAATGTGAATGGGATTCCAGTTAATCCCTCCTCCCACACCATTCCCGACTCAACGGAAATGAAGCAGGGTCTCGACCGTTTATTCATTGCCGCCTGACCTGCTGAGTTCCTCCAGCATTCTGTATGCGTTTAATTCTCTTCTGCCTGTGTCCCTCTATTCACGCAGGTTGGAGAGCAAGGGATTTAAAAAACAAGCTTTCGCAGGATTGTGGATTTGTTTGGCAGCACACAAGGGCAAATAAAAAGGCAGGGGCAAGTCGAGCGGCCACTGTGTGAGTGGGCCGGTGTTAGAGTGGGGAGGCCTTGGCGAGGTATGTAATTTTCTTCTTCATTCTTCAACTGTTACTGCAGTGAGAATGACTCTGGGGGCTGAGTTGTGCTCCTTGTGCGAGATGTGGGAATTCCGGGAGACCTCCAGCCTCCCCGACAACCACATCTGCACCAGCTGCAACTCCGCATTGAATGCGTTAAGGAGAAGATGGCGGCGCGACTGCAGCGCGTGCGGCCACTTCAGTGATGATATTTGTTATTTGCCAAGTAGGGGACCGTGCACAGTTCTGATTTGATGGAGACAGACGTGAGAGCACAGCGGAACATCTGGGAAACTTCTGAAATGCCCGCTTCGCTGCTGCTGCTACTGTGTGGTAACCGGAATCTCTGGAGCTGAAGGCCCCGAATCCTCGGCTTTGCCTGTTTCAGTGGCCGGGGCGAGGTCGAAGGCGCTCGGCAGAGGATGGCGCTCGGGAGGCTGTATCAGAGAGGCTGCTCGGAAGCCCGAAGTTTTCGGACGGATGGACTCAGAGTTGGCTGCTTCCAAGGTATCAGCAAGTTGACGGTGCCTGGAGGTTTATGGCAGGGAGTTTCTCCCTTTTGCCGCCTGCTATTGGGGACTCAGGAGTCAATCAACTCAGGACTTTGAGACTTTTTTTTACCGTGCCCATGGTCTATTCTTTATCAAATTATGGTATTGCTTTGCACTGCTGTGACTACATGTTATAATTATGTGGTTTTGTCAGTGTTAGTCTTTGGTCTGTCCTGTTTTCCGTGATATCACTCCGGAGAAACATTGTATCATTTCTTAATGCATGAATGCATTTCTAAATGACAATAAAAGAGAACTGAGTGTTCTCATAATCTAACCTAAACTGGAGCTGCAGCTCGATGGCTTTCCACTCATACGGGAAACTGGGGAGGTGCTAAATAGGAGCTAGTCAACCCTGGGCTGCAGGAGGCAGGTAACTGGGTGACTGTCAGGAGAGGGAAAGGGAATGAATGGGCAGCCACTTGCTGTTCCAGTGCACACCGGACGGTGCGCTGCCTCCCAGGGACGTCTCAGATTGGGTTCACGCCATTCTAAAGGGGAAGGGTGAGCAGCCAGAAGTCCTGACACCAATGGCATAGATGGGAAAAGGAAGAAGAGCCTGAAGAGGGAATATCGGGAGTTAGGCAGTAAGCTGAAAAAGCAGGACCCGCAGGGTAGGAATCTCAGGATTTCTGCCCGTGCATCGCACCAGTAAGGGTAAGAATAGGATGATGTGGGAAAATAATGAGTGGCTGAGACACTGGTGCAGGGGGCAGGGGGTCATTGGGACGTCTTCTGCGATGTATGGCCTGTACCAAAAGGGACTGGTTATATCTAAACCCAAGGGGAACCAATATCCTTGCAGGCAGGTTTGCTGGAGCTGTTGGGGAGGGTTTGAACTAATTTGGCAGGGGGGTGGGAATAGGGCTGTTGGTTTACAAGCAGAGGGAGTGGGTAGTGAGACTGACAGGAAGAACAGGCAGATAACAGGGCAAAATTATAGTCAATGGGATGAGTTCTAATGTAAAAGGGGGACAAAACTGAAAAAGGTGATGAATACAGGACTGAAGGTGTTATATTTGAATGCACGCAGTATATGGAATAAGATCTTGTAGAACTTTAGAGAATGGCAGATCTCTAACTTAGAAAGAAATGACTGAAGATCAGAAGATGTAGAGTTCTTGTGGGCCGAGTTAAGAAAGTGCAAGTGTAAAAAGACCAGGTATCTGAACAGTAGCCAGGACGTGGGCTACAAATTTCAAAAGGAGACAGAAGAGGCACATCAGAAGGGCAACATTTTGATAGTCACTGGGGATTTCAATATGCAAGTAGATTGGGAAAATCAGGTTGGTGGTGGATTCGAAGAAAGGGAACTTGTAGAATGGCTTTTCATAGCAGTTTGTGGTTGAGCCCACGAGGGAGAAGGCAATTTCATAAGAGACCATAAGACACAGGAGCTGAATCAGAATATTTGGCCCATCGAGTCTGCTCCGCCATTCAATCATGTCTGACCCTTTTTCCCCCACACCTCAGCCTTCTCCCTGTAACTTTTGATGCCATATCCTATCAAGAATCCATCAACCTTCGCCTTACATACACCCAACGACCCGGCCTCCACAGTTGCCTGTGGTAATAAATTCCACAAATTTACCACCCTCTGGCTAAAGGAATTTCTCCACATCTGTTTTAAGTGGACGCTCCTTTATCCTGACACTGTGCCCTCTTGTCCTAGACTCTCCCGCCATGGGAAACATCATTTCCACATCTACTCTGTCTGGGCTTTTCAACATTCAAAAGGTTTCACTGAGATCCCCCCCACTCATCCTTCTAAATTCCAGTGAGTACCGACCCAGAGCTATCAAACGTTCCTCATATGATAACCCTTTCATTCCTGGAATCATCCTCGTGAGCCTCCTCTGGACCCTCTCCAATGCCAGCACATCTTTTCTTCGATGAGGAACCCAGAACCGTTCACAATACTCAAGGTGAGGCCTCGTCAATGCCTCATAAATCCTTGCCCTTGTATTCTAGACCTCTTGAAATGAATGCTAGCATTGCATTCGCCTTCCTCACCACCGACTCAACCTTCAAGTTAATCCTTAGGGTGTTCTGCACAAGGACTCCCAGGTCTTTTTGCATGACCATGAATTTTCCAACACTGTATTTAATTTGCCACTTTCTCAGCCGTTCTCCTAATCTGTCTAAGCCCTGTTGTAGTTGTACCTGTTTCCTCAACACTACCTGCCCCTCCGCCAATCTTCGTATCATTGCAAACTTGGCAACAGAGCCATCTACTCCATCATCTAAATCATTTATATACAGCATGAAATTAAGCGGTCCCAACACTGACCCCTGCAGAACACCACTAGTCACTGGCAGCCAACCAGAAAAGGATCCTTTTATTCTCACTCACTGCCTCCTACCAATCAGCCAATGCTCTAACCATGCCAATAACTTTCCTGTAATACCATGGGCTCTTAACTTAACTTCGTAAGCAGCCTCATGTGTGGTACCTTGTCAAAGGCCTTTTGAAAGTCGAAATATACAACATCCACTGCATCCCCATTATCTATCCTACTATTCAAAGAATTCCAACAGGTTCATCAGGAACCATTTTCCCTGAAGAACACCAGGCTGACTTTGTGCTATCTTCTCCTGTGTCACCAAGTACTCCATAACCTCATCTTTAATAACTGTCTCCATCATCTTCCCAAACACTGAGGTCAGGCTAACTGGTCCATAATTTCCTTTCTACCGCCTTCCTCCATTCTTAAAGAGTGGAGTGACATTTGCAACTTTCCAGTCCTCTGGCACCAGAGTCCAATCATTTCTGAAAGATTATTACCAATGCCTCCACAATCTCTATCACTACCTCTTTCAAAATCCTTGAGAGCAGTTTATCTGGTCCAGGTGACTTAACAGAAAATCCAAGGTGCAAAGGGATATGGAAGTCTTTGGAGAGGATTCCCTATTTGCAGGTTGAGTCAGTAGTGAGGAAGGCAAATGCAATGTAAGCCATCATTTCAAAAAAGAATTAGAATATAAAAGGAAGGATGTAATGCTGATTCTTTATAAGGCACTGATGAGGCCTCACTTGGGAATACTGTGAGCAGTTTTTGGCCCCTTATTGAAGAAAGGACTTGCTGACATTGGAGAGGGTTCAGATGAGGGCTGTAAGAATTATTCTGGGAATGAAAGGGTTAACATGATAGTGTTTGACAGCTCTGGGCAAGTACTCAGTGAAATTTAGAAGAATGAGGGGGGTTCTCATTGAAACCTATCGAACGTTGAAAGGCCTCGATAGAGTGGACGTGGAGAGGACATGGTGGGGGAGCCTCGGACCATAGGGCACAACCTCAGAACGGAGAGGTATCCATTTGGAACAGAGATGAGGAGGAATTTCTTTAGCCAGAGGGTGGTGAATCTGAGGAATTCAACACCACTGGCAGCTGTGGAGATCAGGCCACTGGCTGCATTTAAGGCAAAAGTCGAAAGCTGCTTGATTAGCCAGAATATGAAAGGTTGCGGGGAGAAGACAGAAGAATCAGGTGGAGAGGGAAATGTTTCAGCCATGATGAAAAGGCAAAGCAGAGACGATGGGTCGAATAGCTTAATGGTTCTTATGGTTTCATCCCCCACATACTGAAGGTTTGGCTGCACCCCTCTTAAATGTGGCCACCACCACACCAGGTGGCATACTGCAGACACCCGACACATCTCATTCAAACTTCCCCCTCTCACCTCAAGTGTGTGCCCTCTAGAATTCTCATTTCAACCCTGGGATACAGATGTTGTCTACCCCGTCCGTGCCTCTGATCACTTTAAAATTTATTGATTTAGCAACATAACGTGGAGTCAGTACTTCCAACCTTTGGAGCCTTGCTGCCTCAGCAATTTCACAACCCATACCGGCCCTAACCTAATCACAAACACTTTACAACGACCCATTAACCTACCTGGCACGCCTTTGGACTGTGGGGGGAAAACAGAGAACCCGCGAGAAACCCACACGGTCCGGGGACAGGACGTACACAGACTCCTTGCGGAACAGCGCCCAAGTTGAACGCCCAACTCCGGAACACCCCAAGCCGTAATAGCTCCGCCACCACGGTTCCATCCGTCAGGTCTCCCCTCAGCGTCTGCTGCCTCAGGGAATACAATCCCGACTCTCCAAAACACCATGGTTCCATCCGTCAGATCTCCCCTCAGCATCTGCTGCCCCAGGGAATACAATCCCAGCTCTCCAAAACACCATGGTTCCATCCGTCAGATCTCCCCTCAGCCTCTGCTGCCCCAGGGAATACAATCCCAGCTCTCCAAAACACCATGGTTCCATCCGTCAGATCTCCCCTCAGCGTCTGCTGCCCCAGGGAATACAATCCCAGCTCTCCAAAACACCATGGTTCCATCCGTCAGATCTCCCCTCAGCGTCTGCTGCCCCAGGGAATACAATCCCAGCTCTCCAAAACACCATGGTTCCAACCGTCAGATCTCCCCTCAGCGTCTGCTGCCCCAGGGAATACAATCCCAGCTCTCCAGAATACCATGGTTCCATCCGTCAGATTCCTCAGCATCTGCTGCCCCAGGGAATACAATCCCAGCTCTCCAAAACACCATGGTTCCATCCGTCAGATCTCCCCTCAGCCTCTGCTGCCCTCCTGGGAATACAATCCCAGCTCTCCAAAACACCATGGTTCCATCCGTCAGTTCCCCCCTCAGCGTCTGCTGCCCCAGGGAATACAATCCCAGCTCTCCAAAACACCACGGTTCCATCCGTCAGATCTCCCCTCAGCGTCTGCTGCCCCAGGGAATACAATCCCAACTCTCTAATCCATGCAGCGTCCCGGTAAACCTCTGCTGCCCCAGGGAATACAATCCCAGCTCTCCAATCCAGGCAGCGTCCCGGTAAACCTCTGCTGCCCCAGAGAATACAATCCCAGCTCTCCAATCCAGGCAGCGTCCCGGTAAACCTCTGCTGCCCCAGGGAATACAATCCCAGCTCTCCAATCCAGGCAGCGTCCCGGTAAACCTCTGCTGCCCCAGGGAATACAATCCCAGCTCTCCAATCCAGGCAGCGTCCCGGTAAACCTCTGCTGCCCCAGGGAATACAATCCCAGCTCTCCAATCCAGGCAGCGTCCCGGTAAACCTCTGCTGCCCCAGGGAATACAATCCCAGCTCTCCAATCCAGGCAGCGTCCCAGTAAACCTCTGCTGCCCCAGGGAATACAATCCCAGCTCTCCAATCCAGGCAGCGTCCCGGTAAACCTCTGCAGCCCTGGAGAATACAATCCCAGCTCTCCAATCCAGGCAGCATCCCGGTAAACCTCTGCTGCCCCAGGGAATACAATCCCAGCTCTCCAATCCAGGCAGCATCCTCTGCTGCGCCCTCTCCAAAGCCTCCACACCCTTCTTGTGATGCGGTGACCAGGGATATGCTACTCCTTGAGTAAGTGGATCACCTCACACTTGGACACGCCCCACCTTTCAAACACCCTGTATACCAACTCCTCTCCAGCAGTGGTCTGAGCCCAGCGCCAGCATCTCCACCACCCGGTCGTCCTTCAAACCCATAGCACCAAAACAGGCCCTTTGGCCCATCTAGTCTGTACCAGATTGTTATTCTGCCTAGTCCCATCAACCTGCACCTGGACCGTAGCCCTCCCTTTCAAGCTCCTCTCAAATGTTGAACTCAAACCCGCGCACACCATTACCCCCTGACCGTTTGGTCCACGCACACACCACCATGAGAAGCAAGTGAAGAATCTGGAGTATTGTGTTCAGTTTTGGTCACCAAATTACAGGAAGGATATAAATAAGGTTGAAAGAGTGCAGAGAAGGTTTACAAGGTTGTTGGCGGGACTTGAGAAACTCAGTTACAGAGAAAGGTTGAATAGGTTGAGACTTTATTCCCTGGAGCGTAGAAGGATGAGGGGAGATATGATAGAGGTATATAAAATTATGATGGGTATAGATAGAGTGAATGCAAGCAGGCTTTTTCCACTGAGGCAAGGGGAGAAAAAAACCAGAGGACATGGGTTGAGGGTGAGGGGGGAAAAGTTTAAAGGGAACATTAGGGGGGGCTTCTTCACACAGAGAGTGGTGGGAGTATGGAATGAGCTGCCAGACGAGGTGGTAAATGCGGGTTCTTTTTAATATTTAAGAATAAATTGGACAGATACATGGATGGGAGGTGTATGGAGGGATATGGTCCGTGTGCAGGTCAGTGGGACTAGGCAGAAAGTGGTTCGGCACAGCCAAGAAGGGCCAAAAGGCCTGTTTCTGTGCTGTAGTTTCTATGGTTTCTAATACTTGCTTCCCTGAACCTTCACCTCAAGTTCCAGTCTCCCCCAACCTCAGTAGAAAAAAGTCTGCTTGCATTTACCCTATCTATACCCCTCATATGACTATCAAATCTGCTATGTTGCAGGGAATAAAGTCCGAGCCAAAGGAGATGGGGGAGATCTTAACTGGATTTTTTTTGCATCTGTATTTACTTGGGCGATGGACACAGAGTTGACAGATGTGGGGCAAAGCAGCAGCGAGGTCATGGACCCTATATAGTTTACAGGGGAGGAGGTGCTTGCTGTCTTGAGGGAAATTAGGCCGGATAAATCCCCAGGGCCTGCCAAGGTGTTCCCTTGGACTCTGTGGGAGGCAAGTGCAGAAATTTCATGGGCCCTAATACAGATATTTAGCTACGGTGAGGTGCAGGAGTTTTGGAGATAGCTAGTGTTGTTCAGCTGTTTAAGAAAGGCTCGAAAAATAAGCTGGGAAATCATAGGCTGGTGAGCCTGACATCTGTACTGGGTAAGTTACCGGAAAGTATTCTAACCGACTGGGTATATAAATATTTGGATAGACAGGGACTGATTAGGGATAGCCAACATGGTTTAGTGTGTGGTAGGTTGTATCTAATCAAATTAAGAGTTTTTAAAGAACGTTATCATGAAAGTTGATGAAGACAAGGCAGTGGATGTTGTCTAGTAAATTACATTGGACATTGGCTTTGCAACAGAAGCCAGAGTGGTAGTAGATGGTTGCCTCTCTGACTGGAGGCCTGTGACTAGTGGTATGCTGTAGGAATTGGTGCTGGGTCCGTTATTGTTTGTTATCTATTTTGTTGGCCAGAAGAAACTATATTATGCAATTAGTGGATATGACGAACCAAGGACAGGGGAAGCAGGCAAACCAGTTGTCTTTGTTCCCCCCTATTTTGTGGATTCTGACGAACTGATCCTTGTTCCTGGATAACCTAATCAGGGCAATTAAATGAGGACACAAGGAGCTTCAGGTAATGACCTGCTAAACCTGAGACCATTCTCGGAGGAATAGCTACTTATTATACCAGACCTATCAAAGGAGCAATCTGTAATCGCATTAGACTCTGCCTCATTTAACTGGGTTGGACCAATCAGTGTTGAGGGACACAAATACACAAGACGGGGGTGGGCAGAACCATGAAACACTGTTGGCTGTAGCCCTGTACACCGGCCAGTAAGGAGGTGACCCAGGTAGGTCAGGTGAACTTCAGTCAATGGGACGGAGATCCACAGTTCAATTGATGAGGAACACTATAAGAGTCAGGAGCTCCAAATACACAGGGGCGATAACTCTCCAGCAACCAGAGACCAACCATCGCCGATAAGGAGAACCCCTAGGCAGGTGGAGATTGGGACCACAAGGAACACCTGGGCAGCGTGGGCTTTTTCCTGGGTAATACCTTTTCTCTTCATTGACTGTTCATGGAGGGCCAGGGTTTCTAGTGGGGTGCTCACAGGTAGTTAGTTTGTGAACCTACGTGCTTCTTAGTTGAGACAATAAGTTGCTTGTCGGTAAATACAGATTCTCTGTGCCTCACCGATCATTACTACAAGGGGTGATTCTTGTAACAGAATTGGTGTTCCTGGTGGGGGCTCGAGGTAAGATCTCTTTGTTCAGTGGGAGACTCCAGTCGGAGCACATGGGTGAGGTATTGAGAGATCTAGGGCTGGGTACTTAGCGTTTACTAACCCAGGCTGAAGAATTCAGGAAATTTGCAAGTCGGAAGGACTTGGATTGTTGCGATTGGAGGGGATACCTCCAGAAATAGGTGTTGGTGGAGTGGCCGCTATATGGGGAGCTTGCCGGTCACTCTGGCTGTGGAGGGAAAACTGGTGGGGACGCTCTGTGAAAAACCGCCCAGTGGAAACTGTCGGGCAGGAAGTTTAAACAATTACAGAAACCGGTTGCAGTTGGGTTTACTTGAGGAGTTGAGAGAATTACGACAGAATGCCAAGGCAGAACAGCACAGATTAGAAACAGAAAATGAATGTCTGCATAAAGCAGAAGCCGAACGAGTGAGGTTACAACAGGAACCCCCAGAATATCAGCATAACGCAGACGCTGAGCGAGAGGTTAGGAGAACACAAAAGGCTCCAACAGGAGGTAGAAACCTTTAGAGAAAGGGTTACTGATTTACAGGGTCAGAGAGGCATGCACTTGATGCTGATGAACCAGTTTCAGTCGAAGTGTGAGAAATTACTTAAAGAGGAAAGTAAACTACAGGAAGCAGCTGAACTAGTGAAGGATGAAGTGGAGGGATTAAGGAAACAGTGCAGGGATTTAAAGACGGCTATGACTGTGATTCAGAAATCAGGACAGGTAAGGAAGAGTAACACAGGCAGTCATGTAAAGTGTTTAAAGCACATTCAAAAGCTGCAGGACCAACTTGCTGCACAACGAGGAATAGTATGTGCTTTTGGATCTGGCAACGGGGAGGAAGATGAATATGGAGACATTGATTGGCATGATTTAGCAGATGAAGCTACCAGATGCGGTTACAATAAATACAGAGCACCATTTCCCGAGGAGCTCCCACCATCGGGAGCCGGTGCCACTGTCCGCACGACTGGCACCCCCAGTTACTATCAGAGAGGGGGGAGCAAACCAGAACCAGAATATAACACACACACCATTGGGGGTACAGCGGCTTAGCGATATTGCTGAGAATATTGAAACGTGCGTGCTCGCTGACGATCCTCGACAGCTTTTCCAAGCAACTAGTCATCACAGAGCAACACCTGGCCGAGGTGACTCCAAGGAAAAGAGATTGATTTAAATGTGTGTATATACAACATGGTGGGGGAACAAGTGAGGAATTAAAGATCACAACATTGACTGTAATGGGTGTTAACAGAGGGGACCCTGTAGGCGCACTGGCAAATGTTACCAGAGGAGAGGTGAACATCCCACTGCATTTGCATCCCGTTTATGGACAGTGTTCCAAGGGGTGTATGGAACAGCATTAGAGCAGGACCATTTAGAACCAGAGGCCTCAAATAGATGGCTGAGTATACCGGTGTCTCACTGTACCGATGAAACTAAAAAGGCATTGGAAATGTTTTATCCTTCTGAACCCACACACATTGAGGCATGGGGACTGGGGAAAATGAGTAAAGCGTGGGCAAAGCAGATACAAAGACCAACTAAACCCTCTAATGGGAAGGTGATGCCTATGAAAAGTGACACAACTGCCTGGAGAAATGAGGGTAGGGGAGCCACCCCGGGGGTGTCCCTGCCACACTATCAAGGGGCAGAGAAGGGCAGAGGAAATGGAATGAACTGAAAGCAGAGTAATTAAATGCTGTAACTGCGGTCAAGAGGGACACATTAAGAGAGAGCGTCAAAACCTGAGACGAGAAAGAGCAGAGCAATGCGGTTTGCCCTTGGAGGGGCCAGAAAGATGGAGGCCACAAAGATAACATGGTGGAGACATCACCATCCAGGGAATTGTACCCCGAGCCTCAGTGACAGTGTCAGGCCTCACCAACGTGGGTGGGTGACACAAGATGGGACGAAACCGGAAGACTCTAGTGAGTGGTAGGGTTGGAGGCCGCTCTGTTACCTTTTTATGGGACACCGGAGGATCCCGAACCACCGTCAACACCGCTAATGTGAATAGCACAAACTAGAAGATATCAGGTAAAATTATCCTACATGGATTCACAGGACATTCACAGGTGGGACGTATGAGTTTCCCATTGGAAGTAAGGATAGGAGACATAACTTTGGAACATTCAACAGTGTTGGTGGAATTAGCCAGGGAGCGGAGCAGGAACATATACTCGGGAGTGATTATATGGCCAAAGTTTAGAGCCAGTTAACTGTATGACTTGGCAGATGCCAACTGGCATGAATAACATAACCACATGCAGATCCAGCAGGAGACTGTCAGGATAAAATTTGCACCATGGGTGAAATGTGAATAAAACCGGAGGAGATGAGCAACGGTCAGAAGGTGCAGCAAATTACCCCACAGAACTCGGGGGCATTTGCAAGGCACAGGCATGACTGTGGAAAGGTGGCTGGCAGTGTGTGCGTACAAGATCCAGACCCCAAACCACAGAAGCAAAAAGCAGAGGAAGATGTAGGCAGGTAACACAGAGTTAGGTACAAGGGGTACTGAGTGAGGCCAGTAGCCTCCACTAATAACTCACCCACATGGCCAGTGAGGAAACCAGCTGGTAGTTGGAGGTTGACAATGGACTATCGAGGAACTGAATAAAGCAATTCCATTAACAGCCCCAAATGTAGCAACTCACCCAGAGATACTGGTCAAACAGAATGAAAGAGCGCAATGGTTCAGTTTTAGACATAAATAATCGATTTTGGTCTATCTCACTAGAAAGAGAGTGTCAATACATTTCCCTTTCAGGGACATGGACTGCCCTACCACAGGGGTTCAATAATTCCCCGTCTATATTTCACCAGCACTTCGGGGAAGGGTTAAAATGTTTTTCAAAGCCCATGTGCTTGGTACAATACGTAGATAATCTACTCCTGCAGTCTGAAACCAGGCTGAAACATTATCAGTTAATGACAGATCTGCTGCAATTATTACAAGCATTGGGACTAAAGGCAAACCTTTAAAAAGCACAAGTGATGAAACAAGAAGTTAGTTACTTGGGAATGATCTTAACACCAGGAAAAAGAGAAATTGACAAGCAAAGATATGAAACTGCCAAGACCCGAAAGGGCCGTGGTCTTTTCTGGGGCCGGTAGGGATCACTTTGATGGATTTTCCACTGCAGCTCCTTTAACGGAGTTACTGAAAAAGAATGTGGCGTGGGGATGGAAATCAGAACATTCCCAGACCTTCACAGACCTGAAGCAAGCGTTGGCCACTGCGTCTGCTTTAAAAACCCAATCAGACTGAGCCATTTTCATTGGAGGTGGTGACAACTGATACCAGCCTATCGGCAGTGCTGTTACAGGAGGCGCACGGGAAGCTAAGACCCGTAGCGTAGGCATCGCGCATTCTCTCACCAGTAGAACAGGGGTATACTGTGTGTGAAAAACACCTGTAGCCGTTTTCTGGGTGGTACAATATTCCGCCTGCATAGTGGGACTTAATCCGCTGACAGTACTGACAGAACACACCCCAATACAATTACTGTTAGATGGAAGGACTAAAGATGGGTCAGTAAGCCAAAACAGAATTGCCAGATGGACATTGCTGTTGCAAGGAAGAAATATTCGTGTGAAGCGAGTAAACACTACCTCAATGTTAGCCGGTAACCTGGTGTACCAAGGAAGAGAACACGAGTGTCAGGTTATGAGAGCAAATGATCCCAAGGGCCCATTTGTATCAAAACAAAAAGGAGGGGGTGGAAGGAGATCAGAAGATGGGGACAGGACATATCAAGGGGGTGATTTTCAGTTCCCTCATCCTGAGGAGTTTTGTCAAAAAAATCGAAGGAAAAGGAAAATAAGTCAATGCTTGTCTCTCCTATCCTGAAACAAAATTGGGTGAGGAAAGATGGACTGCTTGAGCCCAAAGACAATTGGGAGTCCAGATTGGATGGTCTAGAACAGCGGTCCCCAACCACCGGGCCGCAAAGCATGTGCTACTGGGCCGCGAGGGAACAATATGATTTGGCGATATGAGTCAGCCGCACCTTTCCTCGTTCCCTGTCACGCACTGTTGAGCTTGAACGCACGCGAGGTCATTACCCGCGCGTCATCCATGTCAGCGCGGGAAGGAGATCAACTCCTCGAGCTTGCAAATGACGGCGGGCTGAAAAGTATGTTTGACATAACATCTCTGCCGGCATTCTGGATCAAAGTCAAGGCTGAATATCCTGAGATAGCCACGAAAGCACTGAAAACGTTGCTTCCATTTCCAACATATCTCTGCAATGAATGCAACGAAAACTAAATTGCGGAATAGACTGGACATAAGGAACCTCCTTCGAGTATCGCTGTCTCCCATCACCCCTCGATAGGACTGTCTTGTTGCAGGGAAACAAGCCCAGGGCTCCCACTGATTCAGCGATATTGGTGTGTTGCAATGATTTTATATGTTCATGCGGGGAAAATACGTGCTGTGTGTTTAATATCCAAACGATATTTAAAATGTTATGATGCTATTGACTTACTTATATAACTATATAACAGTTACAGCACGGAAACAGGCCATCTCGTCCCTTCTAGTCCATCCCAAACGCTACTCTCACCTAGTCCCACCGACCTGCACTCAGCCCATACCCCTCCATTCCTTTCCTGTCCATATACCTATTCAATTTTTCTTTAAATGATTATATAGAACCTGCCTCTACCACTTCTACTGGAAGTTTGTTCAACACTTACTTCAAGCTCCCCTGTCCTCCCCTGATAATTGACTTATCACTATATTCAAGCGAGGAAAATATGCGCTGTGTTTAATATTAAATTCGTTAGATAAACCCTTTTAGAAATGAAATTGAGTGTATTAGCCACTTATCACCTATATTGCGGTCGTGATTAACAACCACCCCCCCCCACCGAACAGACTCGCCAAAAATGATTTGTAGAAAAAAATCGGCACGTTCACACATGCGCACACAGGTGCCCATGCAAGGCTTCATGGTCATTGTAGTCTTTCTCGGGGCAAACACAACATATTTGTCCGTTGGCAACCCTAACCCACCCGTCTGCAAGAATATTGTCAATATTAAACTGGTCCACAGTGCAAAAAAGGTTGGGGACCCCTGGTCTAGAAAAACAGATAGAAAATATGGACTTAAAATAATTAAAGATTTAAACTGGAAAATAAGAGCAAAAATTACCCTTGTGAGTTACAGGTTTAATACACGATGAAGAGAGTAATATCTATTGCTGCAATGGAACTAACCCTGACTGGAGCCATTGTCAGACTCACCCCAGAGCCAGTACAGCGGACAAATACGTCAACAATGAGGTCGATGCGTGAAAAACACTCAGCGGACATGGTAAAGCAGGCTAACCGAGGAGAAATGGAGGACTCAGATTTGTATTATACTGGGGGAGATGGCTTGACACAAGTGGACAAAACCCTAGGTATTCCAGAAAGTACAGAGGTACAATTCCTATGCAGTAAAGTTCTAGAGGTGTCGTTATTCAGTATCCCAGAGCGGATCATCATAGTCAGTCTGTGAACAGACTTCAGGTGATGACGGCCGTGGTAAGATTACAGTTCTGTGGGATCACACTCATGTCAATATTGAGTGGGGCAGTCATCTACACCAGAGGTAAATTGACTGGGTGGTCACCCCAAATAATTCTCAAAAGTTGTAAACTGCCCACGGAGGAATGTAGTTACACAGGGAGAGTAGAATGGGGAAAAGGTTTTGTCAGGGTCCAGCCTCTTTCCAGGTTTTCAAAACTATTAGGAAAATCACTACTCCATAACCTCAAGTAACTGAAATGACACCAGAGCCTAAATGTAGTGAGGCCCAGCGTGATACAAACGGTGTGAGAATATACAGGGGAATTGGTCACTTTGGTACTGGGGTACCAGCACGTGCAGGTAATCTTTAATCTAACTGAAATAACGGTCCTTGACCTACAATGGAACGATTATTTACTCACCTTCTTGGGAGACAACTAAGCAGGAGTGAGTCTAAGCCTGTTAAAAGTAGAAGGAAAAGAGAACTACTGGAGTTAGTGGGACAGGTTAAGCATCGGGGTAGCAAAAGTCAACACCCTAGGTATAGCAGAATTAGAAACCCGGATACAGTCACTCTGGCAGAAAATAAGGGATATTACTGGAGAAAATTATCAAGATCAGGTACAATCAGATTGGTAGAGATGCATCCCAGGTAACTCTGGATGCAGTTAAATTTCTGAAACCCCTTCAAGATACAACGAATCTGATTATTGACCGCATGGACCTCATGTCTAAGGAGATGCATAAAACTGAGATCTGTGCTGCATATGCTAGTTGGTTGCTTACCATGATTGGCACTAGTTTATTACAACTTGATGCACATCAAGTACCAAACTGGGTCTCAGATGAGCAGCTTGGAGAATGGGTTGGAGAAAGGGTGGCATTGTGTCAAACTAGAAGTCTTACAGTAACCAGAGTACTGGGTACCTGTGACGCTGGTAAATGAAGCTTCTATGTCCACATTCCCCGACATGGAAATAATTCAACCTACCCTTTGAAAAGGGTTGGCAAATATCATGGGAATACACGGATATCCTTAAGTAACCCAACACATGTTATCATTATGAATGGTATTGGGAAAGGGACAAATCTATCAAGGAGTCCACTGGTCTCGTCCAGAAGAAATTACAAATCTGCAATGTAGAAATTGTGGTTTCAGTACCTCTGAAAATTGTTCATTGTCTATTTTGCCTGTGAATAATCAGTCTTTCTTACAATATGTATTGGTGGGACAGACATATTATATAGCAACAGGGGCCACAAGTTACGCCCAGGGATGGAAAGAATGCTCTTTGGAAAGTCACAATGTCACCATAGGGAATGTGACTTGAGATCTGACCATTGGAGGACTAACGTTGCCTCAGCTAGCCGGAGACGCAGTAGCGAAGGAGAACTTCAAGATTCAACGCACTGATACAGAGAGTGTCTGTGGGACTGAGCGGCCACCAATGCCTGCAATCTGAACACGTGTTGCGGTGGAGGGGAGATGGACCAAACACAATAAAGTTATTAAAGTACATGCTAGTAAGGGAAATGAAATAGTGAGTGACCGGGGCTTTTGGAGGAAGTTTTGGAATTGGGGAACAAATGATCAAATACACGTGTGGTTATATAAGTATCACATGCTGCTGTCCTACTAATTTTATGTACCCTGATCATTGTATTGCTCAATGTATATCAACTGAGTAGGTGAAAGGCTGAAATAATGAAAGAGATCACACACAAAATGCTGGAAAAAAAGCACAGTTGATGTTTTGGGCTGAAACCCTTCAAGCAGGACAAAAATTGAGGATAATGCTTTCATGGAACAGCAAAGACGACTATCAGTATAAAGTGGGTGAATTCAGTTAGTAAATGTTAAATTATTTATAGAACGTAAGTGTTGCACACCTACTGGGGTTCTGAGTGAGAGAAGGATAATGATCCTAAATCTCTCTGGGTCAAGAGGAGAGAGATGTTAGCCAGAAGGAACTACAGTACAGTGTGCAAGTAGTGGGTCTGACAAATCAAGGACAGGGGAAATAGGCAAACCAGTTGTCTTTGTTCTCCGCCCCCCCCACCACACCCCCATCTCACGTACTCTGAGCTGATTCTTGCCCCGGGGATAATCTAGTCACAGCAATTGACACAAGGAGCTTCAGGTAATGCTAAACCGGAGACCATTGTCTGATGAACAGCTACTTACTATGTAAAATGCCAGACCTACCCAGAAAGCAATCTCATTAGACTCTCACTGGGTTGGATCAGTCAGAGTCGAAGAACACAAGACGGGGGTGGGCAGAGCCAGGAATCACTGTTGGCTGTAGCCCTGTACACCGGCCAGTAAGGAGGTGACCCAGGTAGGTCAGGTGAACTTCAGTCAATGGGATGGAGATCCACAGTTCAATTGATGAGGAACACTATAAGAGTCAGGAGCTCCAAATACGCAGGGGCGATAACTCTCCAGCAACCAGAGACCAACCATTGCGGATAAGGAGGACCCCACAGACACATGGAGATTGGGACCAAGAGGAATGCCTGGCCAGCATGGATTTTTTCCCCCTGGAAAATACCCTTTCTCTTCATTGACTGTTCATGGTAGGTCAGGGATTCTAGTGGGGTGCAAACAGGTAGTTTGTGAACCCACGTGCTTTTTAGTTGAGACAATAAGTTGCTTGTCGGTAAATACAGATTCTCTGTGCCTCACTGATTATTACTATAAGGGGTGATTCTTGAAACAGTATCAATGATTAGGATAATGGGTGGAAGACACCAAGATGGTGGATGTAGTGGACAGCAAGGAAAACTACGCAAACACCAGGAAATCTACAGATGCTGGAATTTCAAGCAACACACATAAAAGTTGCTGGTGAACGCAGCAGGCCAGGCAGCATCTCTAGGAAGAGGTACAGTCGACGTTTCGGGCCGAGACCCTTCGTCAGGACTAACTGACAGAAGAGCTAGTAAGAGATTTGAAAGTGGGAGAGGGAGGGGGAGATCCAAAATGACAGGAGAAGACAGGAGGGGGAGGGATGAAGCTAAGAGCTGGACAGGTGATTGGCAAAAGGGATATGAGAGGACTATGGGATGGGAGGCCTAGGGAGAAAGAAAGGGGGAGGGGGGAAGCCCAGAAGATGGGAAAAGAGTACGGTGAGAGGGACAGAGGAGAAAAAGGAGAGGAAAAATAAATAATAACCGATGGGGTACGAGGGGGAGGTGGGGCATTAACGGAAGTCAGAGAAGTCGATGTTCATGCCATCAGGTTGGAGGCTACCCAGACGGAATATAAGGTGTTGTTCCTCCAACCTGAGTGTGGCTTCATCTTGACCGTAGAGGAGGCCGTGGATAGACATATCAGAATGGGAATGGGACATTCAAGGAAAACTATCAAAGCTTGCAACAGGATCTGGACCAGCTAGAAAAATGGGCTGAAAATTGTCATTGTCAGTCCTGCTGAAGGGTTTTGACCCAAAACATCAACAGTACTCTTTTCCATAGATACTGCCTGGCCTGTTGAGTTCCTCCAGCATTTTGTGTGTGTTGATCGGAAAAATGTTAGGTTGAATTTAACGCAGACAAGAGGCTCTCCCTGAAAGACTTTGGAAGGACAAACCAGGGTAGACCTTACACAGTAAGGGGGTGAGCACTGAGGAGTGCGGTAGAACAAAGGGATCTGGGACACAGTTCCATAATTCTGTCACAGGTTCTGCTCTTGGCACTTTGGCCTTCATAAATCAATGTACTGAGCACAGGAGATGTTGAAGTTGAACAAGACACTGGTGAGGCCTAATCTGGAGTACTATGTGCAGTTTTGGTCACCTACCTACAGGAAAGATGTAAATAAGGTTGAAAGAGTACAGGAAAAAATTACAAGTATGTTGCTGGAACTTGAGGACCTGAGTTATAGGGAAAGATTGAATAGGTTAGAACTTTATTTCCAAGAACAGGTATACAAAATTATAAAGGGTATAGATAGGGTAAATGCAAGCAGGCTTTTTACACTGAGGCTGGGTGGGACTAGAACTACAGGTCATGGGTTAAAAGTTTAAGGGGAACATGAAGGAGAATCTCTTCACTCAGAGGATGGAGAGTGGGGAATGAGCTGCTGGCACAAATGGTGGATGCCGGTTTGATGTCAACACAGGAGAAATTTGTACGGGTACATAGATGGAAGGAGAATGGGGGGCTGTGGTTCAGGTGCAGGTCAATGGGACTCGGCAGTTTAATGGTGTGGTATGGATCAGATGGGCTGTTTTCTGTCCTGTAGTGTTTGATTTCCTTTAACTCAGGTTCTCAAACTCCAGCAACATCCCTCTGCTCTCTCAACCTTATTGATTGATAACCTTCCTGTAGGCTGACCAGAATGGCACACAATACTCCAAATGAGGCCTTATAAACTTCAACATAACATCAGAACTCTTGTACCTGACCGTGGGGGTGTGTGTGACGGCTTGTGTCTTCATACAGCTAGTCCCACTTAGCTGCATTTGGCCCACGTCCCTGTCCAGAGTATCTTCTAAATGTAATTTACATGCCCACGGAGACCACTTCCTCAGTCAGCTCACTTCATACACCCACCCCCCTCTTGTCAAATTACTCACTCTTTGGCTCCCCTGTGAATCTCTCCACTAGACGGGCCAAAGGGCCTGTTTTGTTTTGTGCTGTGGCCTTTGGCTTTAACACCGACTGGTGCAATTGGATCCTGGATTCCTTCAGTCTGGCCACAGCGACTCCTCCATATGATCTCCATACAGCTTTGTGGGAGGTTCAGCGTAGCTCCAATGCCATATTCAAGTTCGCCGATGACATCCCCCTTCTCCAGCCCTGTATCTCTTTCACTGATCAACTTCCCTCCTCCCAGCTTCACCTATCACCTTGGGGTTCTTCCTCCTCTCTCCCCTTCTTTTCTCCAGTCCTGATGAAGAGCCTCAGCCTGAACCATTGACTGTACTCTTTTCCGTAGATGCCAAGTTCCTCCAGCATCGTGTGTGTGTGTGTGTGTGTGTGTTGCTTGGATTTCCAGCATCTGCTGATCTTCTCGTTTGTGATCCAACCCTTTACTCAATGTCAGCAAGACCAAGGAGCTGATGACAGACTTGAGAAGGAAACCAGGGGTCTGTGAGCCAGGCCTCATTGGAAAAAGCAGAGGTGGAGGGGGTCAGCGATCTGAAACTCCTCGGTGTCGTTACTTCAGAGGACTTGTCCTGGACCCAGCACGCAAGTGCAGTTACGAAGAGAGCAGAGCTTTGGAGTTGACACAGATTCTGCACGTCATCTGAAACTTTCACAAGGTTGCTCTGCTCCCCAGCACTTCAGGGTTGTGCCATTAACAGTGTACTGTCTCTTTACATTTGATCTCCCCCAATGCAACACTTCTCATTTGGCTGGGGTTAAGACTCCATTCACTCCATGCTTTTTACCAGTCCTCTACACTATCCACAACTTCACCAGTCTTTGTGTCATCTGTAAACTTACTAAGCCACCCATCTACACTCATTTATACACATCACAGACACCGGAGATCCCTGCGGAACACCACTATTCACAGGCTCCCAGCTCCGATAAGTCCCTACGACCACCACCCTGGTCTTCTATGAACAAGCCAGGTTTGCATTCAAACAGTCAATCGAGGAAGCAGAGAGGCCACAGAAGGACTTGCACAGATGAGGAGAAAGGGCAAAGAAACAGCAGATGGAATACAGTGCTGGGAAGTGTACGGCCATGCACTTTGGTAGAAGAAATAAAAGGGTTGAGTGTTTTCTAAATGGAGAGAAAAGAGAAAACTCTGAACTGCGAAGGGAACTGGGAGTCTGGGCCAGTACTCATAGGACCTCAGAAGAATGAGGAGGGATCTCACTGAAACCCATTGAATGGTAAAGGGCCTCGATAGAGTGGATGTGGAAGGATGTTTCCTATAGTGGTGGAGTCTGGGACCAGAGGATACAACCTCAGAATAGATGGATGTCCATTTACAACAGAGGTGAGGAGGAATTTCTTCAGCCAGAGGGTGGTGAATCTGTGGAATTCATTGCCACGGACCGATCTGGAGGGCAAGTCTTTGGGTGTATTTAAGACAGAGGTTGAAAGATTCTCGATTGGTCAGGGCACGAAGGAATACGGGGAGAAGGCAGATCGGGGTTGAGGGGGAAATGGATCAGCCATTGTGAAATGGTGGAGCAGGCTCGGTGGGCCACACAGCCCAAGTCTGATCCCTCTTAATCTTCCAGATGAGCCTCCCATGAGGGACCTTGTCAAATGATTTACGTAGACAACAGCCACAGCTCTAACTTCATCAATCGCCCTCGTCGCCTCCTCGGATAAACTCGATGCAATTATTAAGTCATGACTTTCCTATTTGCCAAGGATATTTCATGGCCTCTGCTGGTTTTCTCAACTCCTTTCTCTCGTTCTTTTCTGGCTTTGTTCTACTCCTCCCTGGGCAGGTCACATTCCAAGGTCCTAATGAGCCATTGGTGCCAGAACACATGAGAATCCTTTAGTTCCTTTAAGCTCCTCCTTGAGTTGGACTACCTACAGATTGATCTAAGAAATCTTCCTGAAAACACCTATCTAGTTCCGCCCAGGCTAGGTCTCTTGCACTAAGGACGTCCCAGTCAGTTTTGGGGAAGTTGACGTCACTCATGACAATAACCCTATTGCTTGTTACACCTTTCCCCAATCTGCTTCGTCAGCTTCGTAAGCTTCGTCAGCTCTCTCACGACACCTTCAAGGCCCGATGTCTCAAAAAGACAGCGTCCATCGTTAAGGACCCCCATCCCCCGGCTCATCGCCACCCTCAGGAAGGAGGCGCGGAAACCTGAAGGAACACACTCAACAATTTAGGAACAGCAACTTGCCCCCACTCCCATTTGATTTCTAAACAGACTTCGAACCTATCACCACTTCTTTTATAGGCACATACTTACTGTCATTCAGTTTTGTCTATTAATATACATTGCATTGTACTGCTACCAGAGAGACAAATTTCATGATGTATGGCGGCCTATATTAATCTGTTTTATCATTTCGTACATTATTCTTGCACCGAATTGCACATTGTTAAATTGTTTATGTACTTTATTTTTAATATTATATTTATTATAGCTGTGCTTTTAAATGTTGTAACAAAATAATTTCCCACTCAGGATCAATAACGTATTTAATATTATTATAGGAAACCAGACTCTGCACATCTATTCCTCAACATACATCAAAGTTGCTGGTGAACGCAGCAGGCCAAGCAGCATCTATAGGAAGAGGCGCAGTCGACGTTTCAGGCCGAGACCCTTCGTCAGCAACCTGGCAGTAGTGGGTGGGGACACCGTGACCGCATCTTTCCGATTTTTTTATACACTCAGCGGAGCTCTCTATATTGTGTCCCACACAGAGTGAAGGAGGAACAATAGAGAAGAGAACACCACAAAGAATAGTAGGCCATTTGGCCCATTGCGCCTGCTATCCCAATCAGCAACTTAACGACAGCACAAAAACACAGGCCCTTCGGCCCAGCAGTCCGTGCTGACCTGCCCTTCTGCCCAGGGCCATCCACTGGCACTTGGAACACGTCCTTCCGATCCATGCACCCATTTCTGAAGTATGACAGCAGAACCTCATACTCCCCTCCCGCTGGCAGCTCGTTCCACAGCTTCTCAACTCCGGAGCACTCGCCAAACTTTCCCCACAAGCCGCTGACCGACCAGAACATCCCCACACTAAGTTCGCCTCTCCCGGGAATGCTTGCTGCCGGACACGGAACACATCCTCATGCCTCGGGCCACATCGGCTGATCTCGCCCATCCGGCACCCCAGTCACTCCACGTCGACAGCCCCTCAGGGCCCCACGCAGCCCGTGACGCTTCCCCCAATGGGTCCCGCGACCCCCTGACCCCTCTCACAGGGTCCCGCGACCTCCATGACCCCTCCCCACCGTCCCTCTCCTCCCAGTTACCTGTCGACTTCGGGGCCGGGGTCTCCTCAGTGCGCTGCGCGTTGTTGCTCTCCTCGGCCGCAGCCATGTTCCCCACTTAACGCCGCCGCTCGAGCTGCTTTGTGTCGGACGCCCGCCGCTCCACCACGCCACGCCCCGTCCTGTCCCTTCACGCCACGCCACCTCCGCCACGCTTAGGCACCAAGCGCCCGTAGCGCCCCCCGCCGTCCAGGAGGACCAGCCGCACGCTGGTCCTCCCACGTGCTCCACAGCCCCACCACCGTCCGGGAGGAACAATCGCACACTAGTCCTCCCACGTGCTCCACAGCGCCCCCTGCCGCCGGGAGGAACAGCCACACCCTGGTCCTCCCACGTGCTCCGCAGTGCCCCCCCCCTCCGAGCGGAACAACAACTACTCGTCATCAAAAACGCCGACACGCGCAAGACTAACCTGGAGGAAAGAGCCGGCAGAATACCGCGCCACAACGTCCCCGCATCGTGAACGAAGCGGAGCCAGGAGGAGGACGGACTGCCGCGACCGGCAAACCCGCATTGCAGCGCTGCCGCGGCCCGGCGCACCGCACAGCTGACAGAGTCACCTGGACGTACGCGCACCGCCTGTCGTGGAGTCAACGCGTCGGCAACACGCAGGTGCAGCAGCGCCACCTGCAGCCCGGCGGACCGCCGGCGGGTCCGGGCATTCCCACGGCCATTCGGTCCCATTGAATGGGTTCGCTCCCCATTCCATCAGGGTTGATTTATTATATCTCTCAGCCCTATTCTCTTGCCTTCTCCCTGTAACCGTTCTCGTCCTGATTAATCAAGTACCTGTAAAACTCCACCTTAAATACACCCACGTCTTGGCCTCCAGATTCACCACCCTCTGCTAAAGAAACTCCTCCTCATCTCTGTTCTAATTAGACGTCCCCAATCTGGTCTAAGACTCACCCACTCCAGTAAACATAGCCTCCAACTCAAAGTCCAGACCTTTTAATATTTAACAGGTTTCAATGAGATTTTCTTCCTCCCCCATCTCCACTATTTTCCTAAACTCCAGCAAGTAAAGGCCGAGAGCCATCTGGAACCATTCTCGTGAATCTCCTCTGGACCCTCTCCAAAGCCAGCAGACAGATGAGGGGCAAAGAACTGCTCACAATATTCCAAGTACTGTACAATCTAACTAAAGCCTCAGCACTACACCCTTGATTTTGTACGCTACCCCTCGCAAATGAATGCTAACATCGCGCTTGTCTTCCTTACCAATGCCTCAGCCTGCAATTTAACACTTAGGGAATCCCAACATATAGTGCACAAAACAGTGAAGAAACTCAGCGAGTCAGGCAGCATCCGTGGAAATGTCGACGTTTCGGGCCGAGACCTTTTTTTCGAGTTTCAAGGACCCCTAAGTCCCTTTACACTTCTGATTTCTGAATTTGCTCCCCGTTCAGAAAATAATCTAGCGTTCAACAGGTGGGTTGGCAAACTATGAGATGATTACTTGATTACCCTAATTAATTATGAGACACAGGATCAGATGCATGTAATAATTAATTCATCCCTTAAATTAAACCTGTAATTCCCAAGCTGCCCACTTTGCTACCGAGCAACCACTCTGGGGGAGGGGCGGGCGATATTGCCCAATTTGGGAACCGCTGCTTCCAGTCGTACGAGGTTGTAGTTGGTGTACCGTGTTTGGTTCCCGTCACCCTCTCGAAAGAAAGACGTAGTTAAAGTGGAAAGAGCGCAGAGAAGATTTATGAACATGTTTCCCGGACACGAGGGCCTGAGTTTTAGGGGGAGGAATGCCAGGCGGGGTCTTCATTCCTTGGAACGTCAGAGAAGGAGGGGCGATTTTACAGAAACTTTTAAAATTAGGCGAGGCAGCGATAAGGTCTTTTCCCCGGGGTGGGGGAGCCCAAATCCACGGGGTATAACTACGGGCGGGGCACTGGACACGATCAGAATAGGCTGAAGGAAGTGGTAAACTCAGCCAGCTTCATCGAGGTCACCGTCCTCCCCAGCATCTTCAAGGAGCGAAGCCTCGAAAAGGCGGCGTCCGTCATTAAGGACCCCCACCACCCAGGACATGCCCCCTTCTCATTGCTACCATCAGGCGGGAGGTACACAAGCCGGAAGGCACACACTCAACGATTCAGGAACAGCTTCTGTCCCTCCGCCATCCGATTTCTGAATGGACGTTGAACCTATGGACACTATCTCTCTCTTTCTCTTTTTGTAATACTTGTTTAATTTAACTAAAATAAATATTTACTGTAATTTAGTCTCTATTATGTTTTGCAATGCACTGTTGCCGGATAACAGCAAGTTTCGTGACATTTGCTGGTGATCGTAAACCTGATCCCTAAGTGAGCGGGAAAGATTTGAACGGGGTAACTTCATCACCCGGAGGGTAGTGAGTGTATGGAACGAGCTGCCAGAGGAAGTGATTGAGGGGGGTTCAACGGGGTCATTTAAGAGGCCCTTGGATAGGTACACGGAGGGGCGGAGTTTGGAGGGATACAGACCAAACGCAGGAACTTGGGACTACAGAATCTGGGTGGGCCGAAGGGCCTGTGACTCTGAGTCAGTGGGGCGAGTAGCATCGCGGACGGGGTGGGGGAATTGTCCCGATGAAGGGTTTCGACCCGAAATGTCGGCAGCTCCTTCCCTCCCACGGACGCCGCTCGACCCGTTGAGATCCTCAGCAAGTCCGCCACGTTGCTCCCGATTCCAGTCCCCGCGGCATCGTTGTGCGTGAATCAGCGTCTCCCGGCCCGCCGTGGCGTCACCCTTCGGTGAACCACAGGAGACAAAATGATGGCGTAGACCCGGGCCGTTCAGGCCATCATGTCCACTCCCTCCACAGGTAACCCGAGGCACCGCGGAGATATCACTGGCCCATGGCTGAAGGGAAACGACCCCAGACTATCGCCCGCTTTACCTCTCACACGTTCGGCCCAGGAACTCCCGCTCATCCGGCGGAGTTCCCAACGCCTCGGCGGCTGCGGGAGGGTGTCTGAGTACAAAAGCAGGCACAAGGAGAGGTCTGGAGGGACGGGGCCAGATGGCACCGGCTTAGATGGGCATCCTGGCTGGCATGGATATGTTGGACCTCAATGCTAGTTCAAAGTTTATGTCATCATATACAACTTGAGATTCTGTGCCGGGGGCGTTGGCACCGGTCGGGACCCAGCAGCCCACTGCTCACATGCCAAGGGGTGCAGAGCGGTGCAGGGTGCCATGGTCTTGGGTAGGGCACTGAACAGAGGGAGCCGGCAATACAGATCCACGTGCCATCACAGATAGACGGAGTACTGAAGGACTTTTGGCACATTGGCCTGTTGGGATATTAGGTTGAAGATGTGAGGCCTTATTTGGGGTATTGTATCACCCACCTACAGGAAAAATATCATTGAGACTGAAAGAGTGTAGAGAAAAATTACAAGGATGTTGCTGGGACTTGATCTGAATTATAAGGAAAGATTATATGAATAGGAGTTTATTCTCTGGAACGTGGGAGAATTGAGAGGTATACAAGACCAAGAGGGATATAGACGGGGTAAATGCAAGTAGGCTTTTTCTACTGAGGTTGGGCGAGACGATCGTAGATTAATGGTGAAATGTTTAAGGGGAAACCGCTCAGCTGTGGAGAGCTGCCGGGCGGATACGGGTCTGATCGGAACATTTAAGAGAATGGCAACACACATCAAAGTTGCTGGTGAACGCAGCAGGCCAGGCAGCATCTGTAGGAAGAGACGATTCAGGCCAAGACCCTTCTTTAAGAGAATGGATGGGGAGGGGTATGGTCCAAGTGCGGGTGGATGGGACTAGGCTGATTAATGGTCAGGCACGGACTAGAAGGGACGAAAGGCCCGTTTCTGTGCTATGACAATAAACCTCAGAGCCGACACGTCACGGATGAGCCTACTGGGGCTGTAGATGTGTAGAAGTTGGTTTGTGAGGGTTACCTTACACAGATTTACACCGCCAGGCAGGGTTAGCGTCACACAGGCCTCCAGGGCTCCCATACGCTGTTGTACGTTCATCTCCTGCCCACAACTCTTCAAACATTGTCTACCCTGCTGTCTGCAAGAATCCGGGAGGTTCATCAATGCAATGAAGATGTCTGTAGATACTTCCTAACCCTGTGCATTGGCCATCTATTCCCCAGAATCCAATTTCACCTCCATGAATTTATAAAGCCACAGTGGTTAGTGGAAGCAATCGGGCTGCAATTCCAGCCGCTGTCTGTAAAAAGCTTGCATGGTCTCTGAGTTTCCTCCGATAGTCCAAAGACGGACTGGTTTGTGTCGGTGACTGTAGCAGGGTGACTTGACAGAGGCTGGCCACCCTCGGCACAAATCTCAGGTCATGTTGGCATTTCGCTCTATGCTGTGACATAAAGCTAATTTTAATCGTTATTGTTACTAACCTGACAATACTTTGCTGATTCCTCACTCTCTGGAGACCAATCGCTCGTCCATTCCAGAATTCAATGTCTGCAAACGTGCAGAATAACCCTAAACTGTTGGGACATTCACAGTCGAACTCCAAACAAAAACCCTCTGGAACCACTGAATTAGTGCTTAGTGCTATTTAAAAACTATTTACTTTAATATTTTCAACCGCCTTCTTGAGTTTCCAGCTGAATTTGAATTTCAGGGTGGAATATGGTGACATACATGTACTTTGATAATAAAATTTAATTTGAACTGAGAATTTAAATTCTCAGAGATATATACTTATCAACAACTAGTTGGATTAGATCAAGGAACAAGCAGCGTTTACCCGTCTCTGCGCTGAACTGAGGCTGTGGTCTGCAGCTAGCGGCTGCAGTGATGACTGGCTTTCGTGGGCTTCAGTCCTGAACGTTATTTGCTGACTTTTATTATTTGCATGATTAGTTTTTTTCCCACCTGCACATTGGGGGGTTTGACTTTTATTCAAAATAAGTTCTATTGAGTTTCTTTTGTTTTATGACTGCCTTTAAGCATGGTAAAAGTAGTTTGAATTGTGTGGAATGTTATGTTATTTGTACAGGACGTTGGACAGGCTGAACCGAGTATCGTGGTAGGTGACAGGAGTGAGGACTAAGAGGGAATCTGGTAGGAAAGGACCGTGGACTATGGGAGAAAGGGAAGGAGGAGAGGGCAACCAAGAGGTGATGGACAGCTGAGGAGGGAATGAGGCTGGGAACCAGAATGGGAGGGGGTAGCAATCACCAGATATTATAGAAATCAAAGTTCATGCTGTCAGGTTGGAGGCTACTCAGTTGCAACGAATTGCTCCTCCAACCCGAGTGTGGCCTCATTTTGGCAGTAGAGGGGAACATGGTGCATGTCAGAACGAGAATAGGAACTAGAATTAAAATGGGTGGCCACCAGGATTTCCTCCTGCAGGAGGTGCCCAACAAAGCACCATCTTCGTCAGGCCTCAGCAACGTGGAGGAGGTCGGCCCGGCCGCGGTGGAGGAGGTCGGCCCGGCCGCGGTGGAGGAGGTCGGGCCGGCCGCGGTGGAGGAGGTCGGCCCGGCCGCGGTGGAGGAGGTCAGGCCGGCCGCGGTGGAGGAGGTCGGCCCGGCCGCGGTGGAGGAGGTCGGGCCGGCCGCGGTGGAGGAGGTCGGGCCGGCCGCGGTGGAGGAGGTCGGCCCGGCCGCGGTGGAGGAGGTCGGCCCGGCCGCGGTGGAGGAGGTCAGGCCGGCCGCGGTGGAGGAGGTCGGGCCGGCCGCGGTGGAGGAGGTCGGGCCGGCCGCGGTGGAGGAGGTCGGCCCGGCCGCGGTGGAGGAGGTCGGGCCGGCCGCGGTGGAGGAGGTCGGCCCGGCCGCGGTGGAGGAGGTCGGCCCGGCCGCGGTGGAGGAGGTCGGGCCGGCCGCGGTGGAGGAGGTCGGGCCGGCCGCGGTGGAGGAGGTCGGGCCGGCCGCGGTGGAGGAGGTCGGGCCGGCCGCGGTGGAGGAGGTCAGGCCGGCCGCGGTGGAGGAGGTCGGCCCGGCCGCGGTGGAGGAGGTCGGCCCGGCCGCGGTGGAGGAGGTCGGCCCGGCCGCGGTGGAGGAGGTCAGGCCGGCCGCGGTGGAGGAGGTCGGGCCGGCCGCGGTGGAGGAGGTCGGCCCGGCCGCGGTGGAGGAGGTCAGGCCGGCCGCGGTGGAGGAGGTCGGGCCGGCCGCGGTGGAGGAGGTCGGCCCGGCCGCGGTGGAGGAGGTCGGCCCGGCCGCGGTGGAGGAGGTCAGGCCGGCCGCGGTGGAGGAGGTCGGGCCGGCCGCGGTGGAGGAGGTCGGCCCGGCCGCGGTGGAGGAGGTCGGCCCGGCCGCGGTGGAGGAGGTCGGGCCGGCCGCGGTGGAGGAGGTCGGCCCGGCCGCGGTGGAGGAGGTCGGCCCGGCCGCGGTGGAGGAGGTCGGGCCGGCCGCGGTGGAGGAGGTCGGGCCGGCCGCGGGGGAGGAGGTCGGGCCGGCCGCGGTGGAGGAGGTCGGGCCGGCCGCGGTGGAGGAGGTCAGGCCGGCCGCGGTGGAGGAGGTCGGCCCGGCCGCGGTGGAGGAGGTCGGCCCGGCCGCGGTGGAGGAGGTCGGCCCGGCCGCGGTGGAGGAGGTCGGCCCGGCCGCGGTGGAGGAGGTCGGCCCGGCCGCGGTGGAGGAGGTCGGCCCGGCCGCGGTGGAGGAGGTCGGCCCGGCCGCGGTGGAGGAGGTCGGCCCGGCCGCGGTGGAGGAGGTCGGCCCGGCCGCGGTGGAGGAGGTCGGCCCGGCCGCGGTGGAGGAGGTCGGCCCGGCCGCGGTGGAGGAGGTCGGCCCGGCCGCGGTGGAGGAGGTCAGGCCGGCCGCGGTGGAGGAGGTCAGGCCGGCCGCGGTGGAGGAGGTCGGCCCGGCCGCGGTGGAGGAGGTCAGGCCGGCCGCGGTGGTGGAGGTCTGGCCGGCCGCGGTGGAGGAGGTCGGCCCGGCCGCGGTGGAGGAGGTCGGGCCGGCCGCGGTGGAGGAATTCAGCCCGGCCGCGGTGGAGGAATTCAGCCCGGCCGCGGTGGAGGAATTCAGCCCGGCCGCGGTGGAGGAGGTCGGCCCGGCCGCGGTGGAGGAGGTCGGCCCGGCCGCGGTGGAGGAGGTCGGCCCGGCCGCGGTGGAGGAGGTCGGCCCGGCCGCGGTGGAGGAGGTCGGCCCGGCCGCGGTGGAGGAGGTCGGCCCGGCCGCGGTGGAGGAGGTCGGCCCGGCCGCGGTGGAGGAGGTCGGCCCGGCCGCGGTGGAGGAGGTCGGCCCGGCCGCGGTGGAGGAGGTCGGCCCGGCCGCGGTGGAGGAGGTCGGCCCGGCCGCGGTGGAGGAGGTCGGCCCGGCCGCGGTGGAGGAGGTCGGCCCGGCCGCGGTGGAGGAGGTCAGGCCGGCCGCGGTGGAGGAGGTCAGGCCGGCCGCGGTGGAGGAGGTCGGCCCGGCCGCGGTGGAGGAGGTCAGGCCGGCCGCGGTGGAGGAGGTCAGGCCGGCCGCGGTGGAGGAGGTCGGCCCGGCCGCGGTGGAGGAGGTCGGGCCGGCCGCGGTGGAGGAGGTCGGCCCGGCCGCGGTGGAGGAGGTCGGGCCGGCCGCGGTGGAGGAGGTCAGGCCGGCCGCGGTGGAGGAGGTCGGCCCGGCCGCGGTGGAGGAGGTCGGCCCGGCCGCGGTGGAGGAGGTCGGCCCGGCCGCGGTGGAGGAGGTCGGCCCGGCCGCGGTGGAGGAGGTCGGCCCGGCCGCGGTGGAGGAGGTCGGGCCGGCCGCGGTGGAGGAGGTCGGGCCGGCCGCGGTGGAGGAGGTCGGCCCGGCCGCGGTGGAGGAGGTCAGGCCGGCCGCGGTGGAGGAGGTCGGGCCGGCCGCGGTGGAGGAGGTCGGGCCGGCCGCGGTGGAGGAGGTCGGCCCGGCCGCGGTGGAGGAGGTCGGGCCGGCCGCGGTGGAGGAGGTCGGGCCGGCCGCGGTGGAGGAATTCAGCCCGGCCGCGGTGGAGGAGGTCGGCCCGGCCGCGGTGGAGGAGGTCGGGCCGGCCGCGGTGGAGGAGGTCAGGCCGGCCGCGGTGGAGGAGGTCAGGCCGGCCGCGGTGGAGGAGGTCGGCCCGGCCGCGGTGGAGGAATTCAGCCCGGCCGCGGTGGAGGAGGTCGGCCCGGCCGCGGTGGAGGAGGTCGGCCCGGCCGCGGTGGAGGAGGTCGGGCCGGCCGCGGTGGAGGAGGTCAGGCCGGCCGCGGTGGAGGAGGTCAGGCCGGCCGCGGTGGAGGAGGTCGGCCCGGCCGCGGTGGAGGAATTCAGCCCGGCCGCGGTGGAGGAATTCAGCCCGGCCGCGGTGGAGGAGGTCGGCCCGGCCGCGGTGGAGGAGGTCGGCCCGGCCGCGGTGGAGGAATTCGGCCCGGCCGCGGTGGAGGAGGTCGGCCCGGCCGCGGTGGAGGAGGTCGGCCCGGCCGCGGTGGAGGAGGTCGGCCCGGCCGCGGTGGAGGAGGTCGGCCCGGCCGCGGTGGAGGAGGTCGGCCCGGCCGCGGTGGAGGTCAGGCCGGCCGCGGTGGAGGAGGTCAGGCCGGCCGCGGTGGAGGAGGTCGGCCCGGCCGCGGTGGAGGAATTCAGCCCGGCCGCGGTGGAGGAGGTCGGCCCGGCCGCGGTGGAGGAGGTCGGCCCGGCCGCGGTGGAGGAGGTCGGCCCGGCCGCGGTGGAGGAGGTCGGCCCGGCCGCGGTGGAGGAGGTCAGGCCGGCCGCGGTGGAGGAGGTCAGGCCGGCCGCGGTGGAGGAGGTCGGCCCGGCCGCGGTGGAGGAGGTCGGCCCGGCCGCGGTGGAGGAGGTCGGCCCGGCCGCGGTGGAGGAGGTCGGGCCGGCCGCGGTGGAGGAGGTCGGGCCGGCCGCGGTGGAGGAGGTCGGGCCGGCCGCGGTGGAGGAGGTCGGCCCGGCCGCGGTGGAGGAGGTCGGCCCGGCCGCGGTGGAGGAGGTCGGCCCGGCCGCGGTGGAGGAGGTCGGCCCGGCCGCGGTGGAGGAGGTCGGGCCGGCCGCGGTGGAGGAGGTCGGGCCGGCCGCGGTGGAGGAGGTCGGCCCGGCCGCGGTGGAGGAGGTCGGGCCGGCCGCGGTGGAGGAGGTCGGCCCGGCCGCGGTGGAGGAGGTCAGGCCGGCCGCGGTGGAGGAGGTCAGGCCGGCCGCGGTGGAGGAGGTCGGCCCGGCCGCGGTGGAGGAGGTCAGGCCGGCCGCGGTGGAGGAGGTCAGGCCGGCCGCGGTGGAGGAGGTCAGGCCGGCCGCGGTGGAGGAGGTCAGGCCGGCCGCGGTGGAGGAGGTCGGCCCGGCCGCGGTGGAGGAGGTCGGCCCGGCCGCGGTGGAGGAGGTCGGCCCGGCCGCGGTGGAGGAGGTCGGCCCGGCCGCGGTGGAGGAGGTCAGGCCGGCCGCGGTGGAGGAGGTCGGCCCGGCCGCGGTGGAGGAATTCGGCCCGGCCGCGGTGGAGGAGGTCGGCCCGGCCGCGGTGGAGGAGGTCGGCCCGGCCGCGGTGGAGGAGGTCGGGCCGGCCGCGGTGGAGGAGGTCGGGCCGGCCGCGGTGGAGGAGGTCGGGCCGGCCGCGGTGGAGGAGGTCGGGCCGGCCGCGGTGGAGGAGGTCGGGCCGGCCGCGGTGGAGGAGGTCGGGCCGGCCGCGGTGGAGGAATTCAGCCCGGCCGCGGTGGAGGAGGTCGGCCCGGCCGCGGTGGAGGAGGTCGGCCCGGCCGCGGTGGAGGAGGTCAGGCCGGCCGCGGTGGAGGAGGTCAGGCCGGCCGCGGTGGAGGAGGTCAGGCCGGCCGCGGTGGAGGAGGTCGGCCCGGCCGCGGTGGAGGAGGTCAGGCCGGCCGCGGTGGAGGAGGTCAGGCCGGCCGCGGTGGAGGAGGTCAGGCCGGCCGCGGTGGAGGAGGTCGGCCCGGCCGCGGTGGAGGAGGTCGGCCCGGCCGCGGTGGAGGAGGTCGGCCCGGCCGCGGTGGAGGAGGTCGGCCCGGCCGCGGTGGAGGAGGTCGGCCCGGCCGCGGTGGAGGAGGTCGGCCCGGCCGCGGTGGAGGAGGTCGGCCCGGCCGCGGTGGAGGAGGTCGGCCCGGCCGCGGTGGAGGAGGTCGGCCCGGCCGCGGTGGAGGAGGTCGGCCCGGCCGCGGTGGAGGAGGTCGGCCCGGCCGCGGTGGAGGAGGTCGGCCCGGCCGCGGTGGAGGAGGTCGGCCCGGCCGCGGTGGAGGTCAGGCCGGCCGCGGTGGAGGAGGTCAGGCCGGCCGCGGTGGAGGAGGTCAGGCAAGCTCGCAGGTGAGGGGTTGCTTCGCCTGGAAAGACTGCCCGTGGCCCTGAACGGTGGCGAGAGAAGATGCGGCTAATGTCCCGCATGTGGGGTGGAGGCTCGTGGGGTAGTAGACAAGGTCACGGGGGAACTTTATTCCTGTTGTGACAGCCGGAAGTCTGGGTGAGGGTGGATGTACAACAAATGGAGGTGCGGGCAGCAACGACGGTGATGGAAGAAAAACCCTGTTCTTTGAAGGGGGGATTCTCAGGATTCCCTAAAGGTTGCCTTGCAGGTGTGAGTCAGTGGTGAGGAGGCAGCAAATGCAATATCCACATCCATTTCAAAAGGACTGGAATATAACAGCAAGTATGTAATGTTACGGCTTTATGAGGCAGTGGTGAGAATGCACAGAGTATTGTGCTGGCATTGAAAAGGATGCAGCAGAGGTTCACCAGAAAGATAGGGTTACACTATGAGGAGTGTTTGATGGCTCCGGGCCTCTACTCACTAGAATTCAGAAGACTAGGGAGTGGGGGAGAGGGCAGAAATCTCGTTGAAACCTATTAAATGTTGAATGGCCTCGATAGAGTAGATATGGAGAGGATGTTTGTTATAGTGGGTGAGTCTAGGACCAGGGGGCACAGCCTTAGAATAGAAAGATGTCCTTTTAGAACAGAGATGAGGAGGAATCTCTCTATCTAGAGTGGTAAGTCTGTGGAATTTTCTACCACAGGAAGCTGTGGAGGCAAAGTCATTGGGTATATAATCATGTAACAATTACAACACGGAAACAGGCCATCTCGACCCTTCTAGTCCATGCCGAACACTTACTCTCACCTAGTTCCACCGACCTGCACTCAGCCCATAACCCGACATTCCTTTCCTGTATATTTAAGGCAGAGACTGATAAGTTCTTGATTAGTTGGGGCATGGAGATTGGGCTGAGAGGGAAATGGATCAGCCAATGATATAATGGCAGAGAAGACTCGATGAGCCAAATGGCCTAATTCTGCTCCTGTCTTTGGTTTTCTACTTCTAGAAGGGAAAGTCACTACTATTATTGGTGCAAACGTAAGAAAATCTGCAGATGCTGGAAATTCAAGCAACCCACACAACATGCTGGTGGAATGCAGCAGGGCAGGCAGCATCTAGAGGAACTATTATTGGTAGTGGCTTTCCCCTCATCCTTGCCTCCACATTTAGCATACCATTCTCCGTGACTTCCACAATCTCTATGAGATCCTATCTCCAAGCACATCTCTCCCAACATTTTCTCCCCTACCCCCCGACTATCTCCCTTTTTCCTCTTGCTACCCACTTGAGAGACAAAAGCCTGACAAACATTGCCTGGCCCATGTTTCAGGACTCTACAGTATTACCTATATAGGGAGACTTAACAGTATAGCACGAGAAGAGGCCCTTTGGCCCATCTCATCTGTGCTGAGCACACCAAATTAAACTAATTTTTTTGTCTGCACAGGATCTATCTTTCTATTTCTTACTTGTTACCCTCTCAGAGAAGCCTCTTAAACCTCTATCCTATTTGCACGTTCCTGGCACCCACTGCTCTCCGTAACAAAAACTCCCACTGCACATCTCCTCACCTCAACTACATGTCCTCCTGTGCTTGATGTGACTCGACACATCAGAATTACCGCCAAACTGGACCAAGGCACCCATCCCTCATTCTTCTAACCCTTCATGCCTACGTGTCCGAGTACCTTTAAAATACCGTCAATGTACCTCCCTCAACCATTTCCTCAGGCAGCACAACACGTGGACCATCCTTTGGGTGAAAGGGTAGCATATGGACAGTATTTATGTGTCTAGTGAGGTGGGGGGGGGAGGGCTGGATGAATAAAATGCAAACTAACCTCCGTTAGGCAGCCAAACAAATGCAGATATCAGTCCCCCTGCCCCCCCCACCCCTGAGAGGTCAAGGGGCACACTGCAGATTTGCAAATTGAGACATTTGGTGCTTGTGCTTTGCCTGAGCTGTCAACGGGGCAAAGTTCCTGCCCTCGGAGTGTGTTGACTGAACTGACAACACCTCTGCCTTAAATCTGGACCTTGGGAGTCAATGCTTCCCGCTGCAACTGGATCTTTGGTTTCCTGACCAACAGACCACAACTGAAAGATTGAATAGCTTAGGATTTCATTCTGTGGCACGTACGAAATGTGGAAGATTGAGGGGAGATTTGACACAGAGGTTCTGACAGGTGACAAGGCGCTACATCCCTCCGCTAGCCTGCAGGTCACCCTGGGGCAAGGTGTAGCAACTGCTTAGCCCCTCGATCAGGGTCACGTGAAGCCATGGGGGCAGGCGGTGGATGGATGGACGAACAGCCGGTGCAGATCACAAGTCCTGGTTATGTGACCACTGACAATCTCTGAAGAGCATTGATAATGGCTGGGCGGGGGCGGGGGGGGGGTCCACCTGTTTTGTAAAGACACTGCCCAGAAAAAGGCAATGGCAAACCACTTCTGTAGAAACATTTGCCAAAAACAATCATGGTCACAGTGATCACCCATCATATGGCACGGCACAGCATGATGACGATGATACAAAATTATGAGGGATATAGACAGGGTAAATGCAAACAGGCCTCCTCCCACTGAGGCTGGTGCAACTACAACTAGAGGCCATGGGTTGAGGGTGAAAGGCAAAATGCTTAAGGAACATGAGGGGAAACTTCTTCACTCAGAGGATGGTGAGAGTGTGGAACAAACAGCCAACAGAGGTGGTGTATGTGAGCCCAATTTCAACATTTAAGAGAAGTTTGGATAGGTACCTGGTAGGATTACAGAGGGCAGTGGTCCGAGTGCAGGTCGATGGGAAGAAGCAGTTTAAATGGTTCAGCAGGACTAGATGGGCCGAAGTGCCTGCTTCTGTGCTGTACTTTTCTATGACTCTAATCAGTAAGGAGAGGCAACAGCAGCTACGACAATTATTCTTAATGCTGGCACCCCACAAGTTTGCGTCCTCAGCCCTCTACTCTACTGCCTGCACACTCGTGAGTGCGTGGCCAGAGTCCACTCTGACTCTATCTAACACGACCATAGTGGGCCGGATCTCAAATGACCATGAGGTACAGGAAGGAGATGGAAACACAACCTTGTCTACTTCAGTAAGCTGGCCACTGACTTCAGGAAGTGGAGGGGAGGGGCTGGGGCAATGCTCCTGTCTGCGTCAACGGTGTTGAGGTCAAGTGAGAGAGCTTCAAGTTCCCCGGTGTGAACATTATCAGTTACCTGTCCTGGTCCAACGATGTTGATGCCCCGGCCAGGAAAGCTCACCAACACCTCTCCTTCCTCTGGAGGCTAAGGAATTCACCGTGTCCATTTCCCTCTCCTGCCTTCTCCCCATAGCCTTTCACACCCTATCAACTCCTTCTTAAAAAGACCCAATGACCTGGCATCCACAGCCAACTGTGGCAGTGAATTCCACAGATTCACCAACCTCCTGCTCGATAAATCCCTCATTTCTGTTCTAAATGGACGCCCCTCTATCCTGAGGCTGTGCCCTCTGGTCCTAGACTCCCCCACCACCAAAGGAAACATCCTCTTCACATCCACTCTAACTAGGCCTTTCAACATTCAATCGGTTTCATTGAGGACCCCCCCACCGACTCATTCTTCTAAATTCCAGCGAGTACAGGGCCAGAGCCTTCAATTGCTGCTGATACGATAAGCCTGGGTGCGCTGCCTGCCTGCCTGTGTGTGTAGATTTTCACTGATTCTATTGCACTTCTTTGTTCTACTGTGAATGCCTCCATCATCTACATATAGTGACGTGTCTGTACTTTGATTGTAAATTTACTTTGAACTTTGGACAATGGGGTAATGTTAACTGGCCTGCATCAAACCGGGCAACATGAGCTAAGATATCTTGCACCATTGTGACCGAGTTCAGACATGGTCACAGGTTTCGTTTTCAATCAATAGTTGTGATAATACCAGAGTCAGCCCTGACAACATAAATTTTGGGTATCTGGGATCTCAATCCCTAGAAAGCTTTCAGACCATCTGTGTGAATTACATTGTCCCAGCAGAGGTGGTAAAACATTCAAAGATATGAACCCACTATAGATAGGTAATTCAAAGGAAGCATTGTCAACCCAAAATATTGAAGCAAACGATGTTATTGCAACTATTGAAACTGTATTCAATCACCTGCTGTAGCCTTTGATCTTCAGGGTATAAAAACGTGATTTACTTTTGGGCTCGCGAGGCGCTCCAGAATGCCCGCCCGTTGTGATGAACAGCAACTTCTACATCAGCAGCTTCTCCCTGGGGACTCGGATCACAGTCACGTCCCCCCGTGACCGTGCAAAACTGAAGAGGGTTGTGGACACAGCTCAGCACATCACAGAAACCAGCCTCCCTGCCACGGACTCTGACTGCTCCTCGTTGCCTCTGTAAGGCAGTCAGTGTAATCACAGACCCCTGCCCGGCCTGGACATTCTCTCTTCTCCCCTCTCCCATCGGGCGGAAGATACAAAGGCCTGAAAACACATCCCACCAGGCTCAAGGACAGCTTCCACCCGCTGTTATCAGACTATTCAACGGTCCCCCAGTACGATAAGATGGACTCTAGACCTCACAATCTATCTTGTTCTACCTCAATGCACTGTGCAATGATCTGATCTGTACGAACAGAATGCAAGAGCAGCTCTTCACTGTACCTTGGTACCTGTGACAATAACGAACCAACTCCAGTCCATGTAAACAGACAGCCTTGAGCACTGACCAGGCTGTGGGAGATGTCCATCCAGGTGGCCCACGTGAAGCCCAGTGCCCAGGGGATGATCCACACCCTCCCCAGTCAGGCAGCGGGGGGGGGGGGGCCAGAGAGGGAACACACTCAGCCAGCTGCCGTCTTCATCTCCCGAATCAAGATGCTCCTTGAACGTGGGCAGGGAGCAGCCTCCCCCCTCCCTCTCCTGCTCACTGCCTCTCACACCCCTGACGGAGCAGAGATCAGAGCCAAACCAATAACACAAAATTATATTTCCGAAGACGGCAGGTCAGTATCGTGGTGGGTGCAACATTATTCCATGGCTTCTCTGTACATGCATCTAGTCAATAAAAGAAAAGTCTCTTGTGCCTAGCACGGGGCGGGGGAGGGGGGCAGTGTGTGTTGGTGGGAAAGGGGTCAGGGCAGGGTGGGGTAGGGGGCAGTCCATCAGCTGTGGTCTGGTGAAGATTCTCTGTGGGGTTCCCTGCTCTTCTTCATACTGTCCAGGTACTCC
Source organism: Mobula hypostoma (assembly GCF_963921235.1). NCBI lineage: Eukaryota > Metazoa > Chordata > Chondrichthyes > Myliobatiformes > Myliobatidae > Mobula > Mobula hypostoma. The sequence continues at coordinate 31,906,944 of NC_086124.1, forward strand.
TGCTGGGACACAGCCAGCACTGAGGCGAGGATCTCGTCATCCTCCCAGTCAGCCAGGCCTGGGATGTGGGGGAGAGGGGAGGGGGGAAGGGGGAAGGGGGAGGAAGAGACAAAGGTGTGGTTAAAACTAATGATACCAGTTTGGTTACTTCAGCTGCCAACCCCCCGTCAGTGTCTGCGTGCACACCTGTCTGTGTCTGTAGGTGTGTGAGAGTGTGTGTCTACATGAGTGAGTGAGTTTGAGAGTGCGTGCCTGTGTGTGTACGCGTGTGTCTGAGTTTGTGGGATTTGGAGCTACTATGTGTCTGAGTGGGTGTGATTGACTGCTCCTGTGTGTCTGAGTATCTGTGATTGGTTGCTCCTGTGTGTCTGAGCGGGTGTGATTGGTTGCTCCTGTGTCTCTGAGCGGTGTGATTGGTTGCTCCTCAGTGTCCGAGCATGTATGATTGGTTGCTCCTCTGTGTCTGATCATGTATGATTGGTTGCTGCTGTGTGTCTGAGCGGGTGTGATTGGTTGCTCCTGTGTGTCTGAGTGGGCGTGATTGGTTGCTCCTGTGTGTCTGAGTGGGCGTGATTGGTTGCTCCTGTGTGTCTGAGTGGGTGTGATTGGTTGCTCCTGTGTGTCTGAGTGGGTGTGATTGCTTGCTCCTGTGTGTCCGATCATGTATGATTGGTTGCTGCTGTGTGTCTGAGCGGGTGTGATTGGTTGCTCCTGTGTGTCTGAGTGGGTGTGATTGGTTGCTCCTGTGTGTCTGAGTGGGTGTGATTGGTTGCTCCTGTGTGTCTGAGTGGGCGTGATTGGTTGCTCCTGTGTGTCTGAGTGGGCGTGATTGGTGGCTCCTGTGTGTCCGAGCATGTGTGATTGGTTGCTCCTGTGTGTCTGAGTGGGCGTGATTGGTTGCTCCTGTGTGTCTGAGTGGGCGTGATTGGTTGCTCCTGTGTGTCTGAGTGGGCGTGATTGGTGGCTCCTGTGTGTCCGAGCATGTGTGATTGGCTGCATCTCCCATGCCCCAACCACTGAGCTCCTGGAGCCCTCATGGTCACGCCTCAGAGGGCCGGACCCACTGACCGACACACCCGCCCGCCCGCCCGCCCTGCAGACTGACAGACCCCCACCCACCGCCCTGTCTGGCCTGCGCACCACCCTCCCACTCACCAAAGGCGGTGGGCGACATCTGCTGCATGATGGCGCGACAGTCGAGGGTGGGGCACAGCGACACGGCCGGGGACGAGACCCGCTCTCCGCCCGAGGACATCTGTCTGCTGGTTCCTGCAGAGGGACACAGCACAGGGCATGGGACGGTGCCTGACAGACCCTGGGGAGCGGGGAGAGGGGAGGGGGTGAGGGGGGGGAGGGGAAGTCGGTGGCAGGGGGGAGGGGTTGTAGTCATGGTGGGGTGGGGACAGCAGGCTGTCAAGTGATCGGACGGGAAGCGACAACTCACCTGGAGCACAGGGCGAGGGGGGCTTGCCAAGGGCCAGTGCGACAGCAGTGCTGGGGGAGGGGGGTTTGCCTCCGGTGTCTAGGTGGGGCTCGAGGTGCTCGGGTGAGGAGGCAGTGCTGCGCTGGCGAGGTGACCGTCCACTCCAGTCCTCCAGGCCGGAACTGGCCGCTGCTGTAGCCGAACTACAGGTGGCTGAGGCTTTCCGCGGCTGTTGAGGGAAACACAGCTCAGTGAGAACTGGGGGGGGAAGAATCAGCCGCCGCAGTGTTACCCCATCAGCACTCCCCTCTCTACAGGGTTACACCCTCACCACCCCCTTCCGGCGGGCTGCAACTCCTTCCCACGGCTTTACGCCATCATTTCTCCTTACACCATCACAAACCTATCTGGGTGGGCTTACACCATCAAAAAGTCCACTTCACACCGGATCAAACCACACCACCCACTCTCCGTGGGGTAACACCACCTCCACGCTGGGTTACACCATCTCCACGCAGAGTAACACCACCTCCACGCAGGGTAACACCACCTCCACGCTGGGTTACACCACCTCCACACAGGGTAACACCACCTCCACGCTGGGTTACACCACCTCCACGCAGGGAAACACCACCTCCACGCTGGGTAACACCACCTCCACGCAGGGTGACACCACCTCCACGCTGGGTGACACCACCTCCACGCTGGGTTACACCACCTCCACGCTGGGTTACACCACCTCCACGCTGGGTAACACCACCTCCACGCTGGGTAACACCACCTCCACGCAGGGTAACCCCACCTCCACGCTGGGTAACACCACCTCCACGCTGGGTAACACCACCTCCACGCTGGGTAACACCACCTCCACGCTGGGTAACACCACCTCCACGCTGGGTTACACCACCTCCACGCAGGGTAACACCACCTCCACGCTGGGTTACACCATCTCCACGCAGGGTAACACCATCTCTGTCCCCCTCCACACAGGGTAACACCATCTCTGTCCCCTCCACGCTGAGTAACACCATCTCTGTCCCCTCCACGCAGGGTAACACCATCTCTGTCCCCCTCCACACAGGGTAACACCATCTCTGTCCCCTCCACACAGGGTAACACCATCTCTGTCCCCTCCACGCTGAGTAACACCATCTCTGTCCCTTCCACGCAGGGTAACACCATCTCTGTCCCCTCCATGCAGGGTAACACCATTTCTGTCCCCCTCCACGCAGGGTAACACCATCTCTGTCCCCTCCACACAGGGTAACACCATCTCTGTCCCCTCCACGCAGGGTAACACCATCTCTGTCCCCTCCACGCAGGGTAACACCATCTCTGTCCCCTCCACGCAGGGTAACACCATCTCCGTCCCCTCCACGCTGAGTAACACCATCTCTGTCCCCTCCACGCTGAGCTACACCATCTCTGTCCCCTCCACACAGGGTAACATCATCTCTGTCCCCCTCCACACAGGGTAACACCATCTCTGTCCTCCTCCACACTGGGTTACACTGTCACCACCCCGTCCCCACCCCTCCCTCGCCACCCCACTGACCTGTCGAGCCTGCTTCTCCTGGTCGCGCAGCCACTGCAGGTAGGACTCGCGGGCCACCTGCTCCTCGATGGCCTCGTTCGTCGCCTCCCAGTCGGTCGCCCGCTTCTTGTCCTCCAGCATCTGCTGCTCGATCCACGACTCCTCCGACGTCTTGATGGCGTTCTTCATCAGCGACTGATCTGCGGACTGAGGGAGGGGCGGGCAATGAGTGCACAGGCTATCCCGGCAGGACCCCGTATTGCCGTACACCCTCCCACCCCTCTCAGAGGCTGACAATGCCGAGCCTGATACCTGGGCAAAGTCTAGAGAGATGCGGAAAATGTTGGGACTGGTGCATTGCGGTGGGGTGGGCCTGGCAGTTCAGAACCCCGTTGCGCCTATTTCACCAGGAATCTGTAGCCAGACAGCAACACGGTGGTCACACGGGGTAGACCATGGACATTGTGTCTCGGCTGTCTACACGACACATAAGCCAGGGCAGTGAGATATGGAGCACAAGCTGTTTGGGCTATGTAGCAAGCTCCCTGTGACAGTGAAGTAACCAATCTGGTGTAAATCCGTCCATCGGGGGGGGGGGGGGGAGGGGCTCGTGGCTCTGATCAGCACACACAAAACGCTGCAGGAACTCAGCGGGTCAGGTGGCGTCTACAGAGGGGAATAAAAGATCGAGATTTCGGGCTAAGATCCTCTACAAACGCTGCCTGACCTGCTTGGTTCCTCCAGCATTTTGAGTGTGTTGCTCAAGATCTGTAACACCTGCAGAATCTCCTGCATCTGTGCCTTCAACTGCAGGTCTGGAAACTTGTTCAACGTTCAACTCACTGTCTGAGTTCCAAATTCCGACCCCACCTCTCCCTCCCGGCAAAAAATAATCCTCCTCAGATCTATAAGCTCCTGGTTATTCAGTTCTGGTTTCCTCACTATAAGGAGGATGTGGAAGCTTTAGGGAAGGTGCAGAGGGGTTCACCAGGATGCTGCCTGGATTAGAGAGTGTGGTTTATAAAGATAGGTTGAGCGAGCTACAGTTTTTTCTTCGGAGAGGAGGATGAGAGGTGACTTGACAGAGGTGTACAAGACGATGAGGGGCATTGTTCAAGTGGACAGCCAGAGACTTTTTCCCCAGGGTGGAAATGGCTAATAGAAGGGGGCATAATTTTATGGTGGTTGGAGTAAAGGGGGGAATGTCAGAGGTAGTTTTTTTTTAAACAGAGAGTGGTGTGTGTGTGGAACGCCCTGCCAGGAGTGCTGGTCGAGACAGATACATTAAGGGCATTTAACTCTTAGATAGGCATATAGATGATAGAAGAATGGAGGTCTATGTGGGAAGGAATGGTTAGATTGGTCTTTGAGTTGGTTTAGAAAGTTGGCAGAACATGGTGGGCCAGAGACCTGTACTGTGCTGTAGTGTTCTATACCAAAATCGTGCCAGGTAGATGGAGTGGAAAGAATCCAGCAGGGGCTCGGCACAGCTGGATATCTTGAAAAGGGTCTGCTCTGAATCCTCCTGTAGAAGTTCACTGCAGGTGCACTCAAACCTATCTACTTGCCGCCATTGAGGAGCACAGACAGGGTGAATGCTCTTGGGCAGGGGCTCCAAAATCAGTACACAGCCGTCACAGGTACCAAAGGTACAGTGAAGATATTTTGTTTTGTGTGCATCCATACAGATCATTTACACTTTGTATCGGAGGGATAGGAAGGTAGGTAGAGGGGGTGGCATGGCTCTCCTGGTAACGAATGACATCAGATCATGTGACTTAGGAATGGAAGATGTTGAAGATGTTCGGCAGCTGTACAGGGCCCTGGTGAGACCACACCTGGAGTATTGTGTACAGTTTTGGTCTCCAAATTTGAGGAAGGACATTCTTGCTATTGAAGGAGTGCAGCGGAGGTTCACGAGGTTAATTCCCGGGATGGCGGGACTGCCATATGTTGAAAGATTGGAGCGACTGGGCTTGTATACACTGGAATTTAGAAGGATGAGAGGGGATCTGATTGAAACATATAAGATTATTAAGGGATTGGACATGCTAGAGGCAGGAAACATGTTCCCGATGTTGGGGGAGTCCAGAACCAGAGGCCACAGTTTAAGAATAAGGGGTAGACCATTTAGAACGGAGTTAAGGAAAAACTTTTTCACACAGAGGGTTGTGGTTCTGTGGAATGCTCTGCCTCAGAAGGCAGTGGAGGGCGATTCTCCGGATTCTTTCAAAAAAGAGTTAGATAGAGCTCTTAAAGATAGCGGAGTGAAGGGATATGGGGAGAAGGCAGGAAAAGGGTACTGATTGTGGATGATCAGTCATGATCACAGTGAATGGCGGTGCTGGCTCGAAGGGCTGAATGGCCTACTCCTGCACCTATTGTCTACTGAATTCTTGTGGGTTGTGTTAAGAAACTGCAAGTGTAAAAGGCCTCTGATGACAGGCCTCCAAACAGTAGCTAGTATATGAACTACAGAATACAACAGGAAATAGAAAAGGCCTGTCAAAAGGGCAACGTTATGATAATCATGGGAGATTACAACATGCAGGTAGATTGGGAAAATCAGGTTGGAAATAGATCTCAAGAGAGTGAGTTTGTTGAATGCCTAGCAGATGGCTTTTTAGAGCAGCTTGTCGTTGAGGCTAGTAGGGGATCAGCTAATTGGGTGCTGTGTGATGAACCAGAGGCGATTAGGGAGCTTAAAGTAAAGGAACTCTCAGCAGTCACTGATCACAATATGACTAGTTCAACTTGAAACTTGACAGGGAGAAAGTAAAGTCTGACGTAGCAGTATTTCAGAAGAGTGAAGGAAGTTACAGTGGTGTGAGAGAGGAGCTGGCCAAAGTAAACTGGAAGGAGATGCTGGCAGGGACGACAGCAGACCAGCAATGGCACGAGTTTCTGGGGAAAGATGAGGAAGGTGCAGGATAGATGTATTCCAAAAACAAAGAAATACTCAAACGGTAAAATAGTACAACCATGGCTGACAAGGGAAGTCAAAGTTAATGTAAAAGCAAAAGAGAGGGCATACAACAAAGCAAAAATGAGCAGAAAGAGAGGGGATTGGGAACTTTTAAAAAACCTACAGAGAGCAACTATGAGAGTCATTAGGACAGAAATGATAAAGTATGAAAGCAAGCCAGCAAACAGTATGGAAATGGATAGAAAAAGCTTTTTCAAGTATATAAAAAATAAGAGAGATGAAAGTGGATATTGGACCACGAGACAATGAGGCCAAAGAAATAATAACGGGGGAAAGGAGATGATAGATGAACTGAACGAGTGTTTTGCATCAGTTCTCACTGTGGAAGACACTAGCAGTGTGCCAGGTGTTGAACAGTGAAGTGGGTGCAGTTACTATTACAAGGGAGGAGGTGCTCAAAATGTTGAAAGACCTAAAGGTGCACAAGTCAATCAGATCGGATAAAGTGCACCCTAGGGTTCTGAAAGAGGTAGCGGTAGAGAATGTGGAGGCAATAGCAATGATCTTTCAAGAATCATTGGACTCTGGCATGGTGCCAGAGGACTGGAAAATTGCAAATGTCACTCCACTCTTTAAGAAAGGAGGAAGGCAGCAGAAAGGAAATTATGGATCAGTTAGCCTGACCTCAGTGGTTGGGAACATGTTGGAGTCAATTGTTAAGGATGAGGTTATGGAGTACTTGGTGACAGAGGACAAGAAAAGTCAAAGTCAAAGTCAGCATGGTTTTCTAAAGGGAAAATCTTGCCTGACAAACCTGTTGGAATTCTTTGAGGAGATTACAAGCAGGATAGATAAAGGGGATGTAGTGGATGTTATATACTTGGATTTTCAGAAGGCCTTTGACAAGGTGCCACACACCAGCCTGCTTCCCAGGTTACGAGCCCATGGTATTACAGGAAAGTTACTGCTCTATCCATTGGCTGATTGATAGGAGGCAGCAAGTGGGAATAAAAGGATCCTCTTTTGGTTATCTGCCAGTGACTAATGGTATTTGCAAGGGTTGGTGTTGGAACCACTTCTTTTTATGCTGAATATCAATGATTTGGATAATGGAGTAGATGGCTTTGTTTCCAAGTTTACAGATGATACGAAGATTGGTGGAGGGGCAGGTAGTGTTGAGGAAACGGGTAGACTACAAAAGGACTTAGACAGATTAGGAGAATGGACAAGCAAGTGGCAAATTAAATATAGTGTTGGAAAATGCATGGTCATGCACTTCGGTAGGAGAAATAAATGTGCAAACTATTTTCTAAATGGGGAGAAAATCCAAAAATCTGAGATGCAAAGGGACTTGGGAGTCCTTGTGCAGAACGACTAACGGCTAACTTGCAGGTTGAGTCTGTGGAGAGGAAGGCAAATGCCATGTTGGAATTCATTTCAAGAGGTCTAGAATACAAGAGCAGGGATGTGAATCTGAGGCTTTATGAGGCATTGACGAGGCCTCACCTTGAGTATTGTGAACAATCTAAGATGTGCTGGCATTGGAGAGGTTCAGTGGAAGTTCACAAGGATAATTCTGAGAATGAAATGTTTATCATATAAAGAATGTTTGATGGTTCTGGGTCTGTACTCGCTGGAATTTAGGGGATGGTCGGGGGGGATCTCATTGAAACCTTTCGAATGTTGAAAGGCCTAGACAGAGTAGATGTAGAAAGGATGTTTCCCATGGTGGGAGAGTGTAGGACAAGAGGGCACAGCCTCAGGATACAGGGGTTTTCCTTTAAAACAAGATGTGGAGAAATTTCTTTAGCCAAATGGTGGTGAATTTGTACCACAGGCAGCTATGGAGGCCAGGTCGTTGGATGTATTTAAGGCAAAGATTGATAGGGTCTTGATTGGCCACACCATCAAAAGTTATGGGGAGAAGACTGGGGAGTGGGGCTGAGGAGGGGGGAAAAATACGATCAACCATGATTGAATGGCAGAGCACACTTGGTGGGCCAGACGGCCGAACTCTGCTCCTATGGCTTATGGTCTATTTCACTGTGCATTGAGGTAGAACAAGAGGAAAAGAAGACAAAGGTATACAGTTGGTAGGTTAACTGGTCTTTGTAAATTGTCTCGTGATTAAACGAGGGTGGAATCGGAGGCAGCTCGAAGGGTCCAAAAGACCTAGTCCGCGCTGTATCTCGATAATAAAAAAAAATCAGAGGACAATTTACAATAACCAATTAACCTACCAAGCTGTACGTCTTTGGACAGTGGGCGGAAACCAGGACACCCGGAGGAAACCCACACAATAGCGGGGAGAAGATACCAATTCCTCACCAATAACAGCAGGAATTAAGTCTATGCTGCCTGTGCTGTAAAGCGCCCTGCTAACCATTACGCAGCTGTGTGGCCCCCTTATCACTACTTGGTATTTAATAAAGAAGCAGATATATTACCATATCACAAATTAGGTTTTTTTTTATATTTTGATAACCGTATTCAATATAATTGGTTTCTTTTGTAATCCTCTGTATTTTTGTTTCTATATTGAAATACATTATTCTGAGATGGGTTCATAGGCTGCACCAGACTTCCAAAGGGGCCCATGGCATAAAGGTTAAGAACCCCAACTTTACAGGGATCGTGGGCCAAGCACGACCAGATGGCACCAAGGCCGCTGTTAGTATGACAGCGAAGGGGCCGATAGCACGCTGTGTCAACTATGAATCCGACACCCCCCCTTCCCACCTCCCCCCCACTATAAAGCTGCCCGTAAGAGCGGAGGGAGATCACTCACGCCGGGTTTGAAGGCGGGAAGGCCGAGCCCCACGCCAATGGTGGCCTTGTTGGGGTTCACCACCGAGTTGTAGTGTATGTTGCGATGGTAGCTCACCCGGATGGGCTCATCCTCAGTCTGGTGGATGCCGTGGAACGTGTTGATGGGTTCTGCCGGAGAGGTGAGAGAGCAGAGGGCATCAGGTGCCGTGGGCCAGCTCCCCAGAACAGCCCCTCACCGAGCCAACCCACACACAGCAAGCTCCCGCAAACGGTCAGGCTGCAGTTGAGGGTGAACGAGGAGGAACCCAGGGAGGGCGGTGGTGGAGGGACCCGGCAGTCCGTGCACGTTGCGAAGCCGTGGGTGGCCAGGGTTTCGGGTAATCGGGTAATGGTATGGATCTATCACAGAGGAGTCGTCGATCAGTCAGGGCTGTGGCGGGAGGGACGACTCGAAGAGCTGCATGGCCAACACCGCTGGAACTGGGTCGGCTGGAAAGGAGGGACTGGGAGGGAGGAGGGCAGAATTCAGGCTGTGGAGGGGGTGAGACGGGTCAGGGCGAGGGAGTTGGGGGGATGTGTGGGACAGACTATGACAACATGACGCCTTTACGGTTCACCGCTCCTCCAGGGAAAGGGAGGGAGGCGAGGGTGAATGCGGAAGGAGTGGTAGGAGCCCGGACAACGTACAAAATCTCCACTGTAGCTGCAGGGGAGATTGACTGAGGGTGGGTGGGGGGGAGGGGTTAAACAGATGGAGAGGCAGTGACAGCACTGGGAGGTGAAGGAGGGATGGGGGTGTAACAGACGTCGGGTGATCGGGGAAGAGGAGACACTCAAATCGATCAGTGAGTGGGTCGGGGGTGGGGGTAACAGGAGTCAGTGATAGGAGAGTGGAGAGAGGGAGACAGACAGACAGTCTCCCATACCGAGACTGTCCGGCCCTGCCACGTTGTACTGGTGCATCCCCACCAGTAGGGGTGGGGGCAGGAGGAGCGATGTGACCGGTTGGGCAGACAGACAGATCGTGACAGAGTGGGGTGGGGCTTCCATACCAAGATTGTCCGGCCCTGCCGCACTGTACTGGTACACCTCCACCGGCCGGTTGTACATCTCAGCCATGGCCTGCATCTCGATGTGGTTGCCGTGGCAACTGCTGATTCGTTTGCGGTTGATGTAAGTGGTGAAATCCTCGGTCACGTAGTTGGAAAAGTAGTCTGCGTTCTTCACCTGTGCCCACAGGGAAACCTGGTTACTGGCATCTCTACCCAGGTACGGTGACCGCGTCAGTGCAAGGTAATTGTAACCGCTGACGCAAAGTTTGCTGGAACTAGGCGTCATGTGGAAAGTTGCCTTAGGTTAAAATGGGATGTTGACAGGATGAAAAGCGGCAGATCAAGTTCAACCAGCAAGATGTGAAGAGAGTCACCTTGAAAGGTCAAACTTGAAGACAGAACAACAGGGTTAATGACAGGATTCTCAGCAGCGTGGAGGAACAGTGGGATCTCAGGGGTCCACGTCCACAGATCCCTCAAAGTTGCCCAAGTTGATAGGGTGGTTAGCAGGGCCTGAGGTGTGTTGGCCCTCATTGGTTGGGAGATTGCGTTCAAGAGCCACGAAGCAACATTGCAAATCTATAAAACTCTGGTTAGACCGCACTTGGAGTACCGTGTTCAGTTCCGATCACCTCATTATAGGAAGGATGTGGAAGCTTTAGAGGGTGCAGTGGTAATTTACCAGGATGCTATCTGGATTAGAGAGTGTGTCTCATGAGAAAAGGTTGAGTGAGTTAGGGCTTTTCTCTTTGGAGCAAGGGAGGATGAGAGGTGACGTGATAGAGATGTACAAGATGATAAGAGGCATGGAGAGATGAGGGAGACTTTTTCCCAGGGCAGAAATGGCTGATAAAGAGGATATAGTTTTAAGGTGATTGAAGGACAGTACAGGGGAGATAATGAGGTAGGTTTCTTTTACACAGAAAGCGGTGGGTGTATGGAACACCCTGCCAACGGTGGTGAAAGACGCAGATACATTAGTGGCATTTCAGAGACTCTGATAGAAAAATGGTGGGTTAGGATCATGTGAGGAGGTAGGGTTAGACTGACCTTTGGAGAAGGTTAAAAGGTTGGTACAACATTGTGGGCTGAAGGGCCTGCACTGTGTAATAACAGAATGTAGAAACTAATGTTATAATTACAGACAAAGTGCAGAGCAGGCAGACAATAAGGTACAGGGGTCACGAAGAGGGAAGATTCTGAGATCAAGAGTCCATCCGATCATACCTGGCGACCGTTCAGTAGTCTGATAACAGCGGGGTAGCAGTCTGGTGGGATGCACTTTCAGGCCTCAGTATCTTCTGCCCGGAGGGGGAGGGGAGAAGAGGGGACGCCGGGGTGGGTGGGGTTTTGATACCGGCCACTTTGCCAAGGCAGTGGGAAGTGTAGGCTGAGTCCATGGAGGGGATGGGGGCTGGTTTCTGTGATGAGCTGAGCTGAGCTGCGCTCACAACCCTCTCCAGTTCCTTGCGGCCGCGGGCAAAGCAGTTGCCGTACAGAGTCACGGTGCAGCCTGAAAGGAGGCTTTCTATGGTGCACTGTTAAAAACCGGGAAGAGCCGATGGGGGAACGTGCTAAACTTCTTCAGCATCCCGAGGAAGTGAGAGGCACTGGCGAGCTTTCTTGGCCGTGATGCCCACATGGTCGGACCATCACAGGCGGTTTGTTGGGGTCTTATATTATTTTGGCAGGAGAGCAAATGATATATTTTTTGGGTGGGGATGATGGTGGGGGTTGGAGGCTTAGTGTCTGTACTGGAGTGGAGGGTGGGGAGACAGGACCCAGGGGACTAGGATGGGGGGTGGGGTGGGAGTAGTTGGGTTCTCTCTTACCAGGTAGTCCATGCAGTGCTTCCTGACCACGTCGTGCATGTCCTGGTCGCCGTACACCTGGTCCGCTGCGAGAGAGGAGGAGAGGTGAGGAGGAATAGCCCATCGCAGCAACTTGCTGTACCGTTCAGCGCCCGGGGGGGCAGATCTCCCCCATCCACCCAGCCTGACCCGCCACACGTTACCAGGACGCGAGGGTCCGAGTGTAAGGGCGAGGCTGGGACGTCACTCCTCGGGTGGCTTTACAGAATTATGAGGGGTAAAGACAGGGTGACACACAGTCTTTTACCCCAAGGAAAGGGAATGAAAAGTTAGACGGTATTTTGTGTGCGTGTGTGTGACGATTTCCAGCATCTGCAGAACCTCGTGTCCCTTTGAAACTCGTCCCGCTCTCCTTAAACCTGTGTCCACGTGCTTGATACCCCTCCCATGGGGGGAAAAGATGCTGACTTCACCCGCCTGTGGAGACACTTACAGACTGCCCCCTCTGCCAGCTGGGCGGCGGAATGTGTGGATCAGTGAACGCACAACGGCCCATTTCACTGTACATGATAATTAAATGGAATCTGTCGATTTTCGTTTGACATACCCGCAGATCACCCCCTCGGCCTCTTTCCCTGCTGGTGAAACAAAAAAGCCCTCCCCACCCCATCTCGCTCTCTATAACTGACATCCTGATAAACCTCTTCTGCAGCATAACCAGCAACTTCCGTAACACCGACAGGACAGCATCTTACGGGTGAACCAGCTCTCAGCTCGACTCTGCATTTCTGCGACCCCAGGTACCTCCTTCCTTAGCACACACCTAACCATCCTGCTCTCAAACCTCCTGAAAGTGCCCCACAAAACTGACCACCCTCGTCTCTGTCCAAATGGGTGACCCCTCAGTCAGGACAGTCCCACATCCTCTCATTATCCAGTACTGTTCTATGTTAGGATAGGCTGAGTGAGATAGGGCTTTTCTTTTCGGAGAGGAGGAGGATGAGAGGTGACTTGATAGAGGTGTACAAGATGATAAGAGGCAGAGATTAATTCCCAGGGCGGGAATGGCTTATACGAAAGGGCATAATTTTAAGGTGATTGGAGAAAAGCATGAGGGAGGTTATTTGTTCAGATACAGTGCAGAATAGGTTCTTCGAGCTCGCTGCCCAACAAACCCCGATTATCACAGGACAATTTACAATGACCAATTATCTTGCTAACCAGATACATCTTTGGACCGTAGGAGGAAACCAGAGCACCCAGAGAAAACCCACGCATTTCACGGGGGCTCCTTCCAGACAGGGCTGAATGCCAGGAATGACCTCCGAACTCCTGTTGCCCTGAGCTGTAATAGTGTCATACTGAACCCTGCACTACCCAAGGTAAACAACAGGAATGCTGCAGATACCCAAGGTAGATGGCAGAGGGAGGTTTTATTTACGCAGAGTGGTGGGTGCCAGGGGGTGGTGGTACAGGCTGATACAGTAGGGACATTTAAGAGACTGGACAGCTACGTGGGAGGGAAGGGTGAGATTGATCTTGGAGGAAGTTAAAGGGCTAGAATGACTGTGGGCTGAAGGGCCTGTACGGTGCTGTGTTCCATCCAGTTTCAATCAAACCACAGCTCCAAACACAAGCCTAGCCGGATCGAAGTTTACAGGTCAAATTTGAACTGAACACTGAACAGGTCAAAGGGTAGAGGCCATACTTCGTGGTCCTCCAGGTTTGGGGGTTCAGCTCAGGGTTAACAACCGGGACTGGTCAAACAAAATTGTTATGGAAACAGCAATGAAAGAATCCTTCTATACAGACAGACACGGAGGACCTTCCTTGCTGCCCTAAACTCCAGCGGTAAGTATTGAACTAAAAAAGGGCATGTCCCTGTGCTGTTTGAGGAGGAGGTAGGTGTGGGAGAATACAGGACCGGGGAACTGATTGAGTGGAAAACAGTCTCTGAGGGCCTCTTCCTGTTTTCTGCTTCCAACAACTGCAAGGCCTGCAGTTTACCTCAATCCCCAGGGCCATGCTGGTTACCAGATGCTCCCTCTGGAACACCCAGTGGAATCGAGCCAGCTCCTCGCCCCCCACCCCAGTGAATTTTATTTATTTAGAAAAACAGTGCAGAACAGGCCCTTCAGGTCTGATGAGCTGCACCACCCGACAACCCACATTTTTAACCCTAGGCTAATCATGGGGCAGTTTACAATCAGCAAATAACCTACATCGTTGAACTGTTAGAGGAAAGCCACAGTGTCAGGGAGAATGTACAAGTCCTTAGGGAAGGCGGTCACGGTGGCCCGAGCGTTGTGACACCAAGTGGAATTGGAGAAGGACCCCCATTCCATGATGGAACGTGGTGGGGGACACGGTGGCCTGACGAGGACCAAGAGAGTAGTGACCGTCAGCCACTGGGCCGTGGTGAGCACCTCCGGGTGGACCTGGACACCCTTCCATCGGCCTTGTTCTGCATCCTGCACCCTGCATAACTCTGTCAGTGCACCCAGCTGAAATGTCCATCTCCAAACTTTCTTCACTGTATGTCTCTATCTTATCTCAGGGACACAGATGTCCACGGAGGAACTGAGAGATCCTGGGGTCTACAGATCCCTCAAAGTTACAATGCAAGTTGATAGGGTAGTTAAGAAGGTGTTGGCCATCATTAGTCGGGGGATTGAGTTCCAGAGCCACGAGGTAATGTTTTAAGGGACGACCGTGGTTATTGTGTCCTAGTTGTCTACGTGATACGCAAGCCAGGATGCACGATATGGAGCTCACACAGCAGGCTCTCCCTCTCCACGCAGCTGATGAATCCAAGGGAACGGCGGAGACCGATACGGTTTGGCACCAGCGGAGCATCAGGAGTTGTTGATCAGCGTTCAGCTCCTCAGGGACTGCAGCTCCGGATTTTCCCCCTCGGCTTTTACTCCCGAACCCTTTCCCAAAGAGTGCATATAGATGTAAGGCAGTGGAGGTTTGAGACCAGTTTTCCTTCTAGATGAGCTGCCGACCACGGCTGACATGTCCTACCTGCCCAAAAGTGACTGGTTTTAAGGTGCCTTTGGCCCTTCTGTCAGTAGAAATGGTTCCGACAGGCTTAGTAGCTAAGACGCACATGAAGGGCAAGGGCTGGACTTGGTTATCAGAGGCTATTTGAAATGCACGCCATTGGGAGCATTTAATAGGTAAAGGGACCTTGTCCCCATTACCCCCTGTACCCCAACCCCCCCACCCGCGGCTTGAGGTAATGTTGCAGCTCCATAAAACTACGGTTAGAATCACACTTGGAATATTGTGTTCGGTTCTGATCACCAAGAAGGATGTAGAAGCTTCAGAGAGGGCACGGAGGAGATTTACCAGGATGTTGCCTGGAATAGAGAGCTTGTCTTATGAGAAAAGGTTCAGCGAGCAAGGGCTTGTCGCTTTGGAGTGAAGGAGGACCAGAAGCGACTTGACAGAGCTGTACAAGATGATGAGATAGTCACAGACTTTTTCTCTGGGTGGAAATTGACTAATACGAGGGGGCATAATTTTAAGGTGATGGCGGGGGGGGGGGCGCAGAGCTGTGCGTCAGAGATAGAAGATTTTTTTTACTCAGAGTGGTCGGTACCTGGAATGCACTGTGGGGTAGGTGGTAGAGGCAGATATATTAGGGACATTTAAGAGACTCTTAGACAGACAGATGGATGATAGAAAAATGGAAGGCTACATGGGAGGAAGTGTTAGATTGATCTAAGATTAGGTTAAAATGTCAGCAACAACATTGTGGGCCGAAGGGTCTGTACTGTGTATGTCAATGTTAATAAATCTGATGATTCTGAGCTCATATCTGACTTGGCCCCCACCCCCCCCGCCCCCAGAAGAGGGGTCCTAACCTGGGGTCCACAGACACCTCGGTTCCTGGTAGGGGTCTGTGGCATAAAAACATGTCAGGAACCCCTGCTGTAGAGTCTACACCATTGTACCTTCTACCCATTCCTCAGGCTCCCCTGGCCATGACCGTCCATCCTGGGAAGAGGGGGAGGCTACCTTCCCGCTATGCTTGCTCCCTTTCGAAGCGGTTAGCGTGACTCCACTTCAGCACCAGCAACCTGGGTTTAATTCCCGCTGCTGGCTGTACGGAGTTTGCACGTTCTCGCCGTGACCGCGCGGGTTTCCGCCGACTGCTCCGGTTTCCTCCCGCAGTCCAAAGGCAGAACCAAGATCAGGTCAGGTTTACTGTGTTGTCGCTGACGTAAATGTCACAAAATTTGTTGCTTCTGTGGCAGCAGTATAGTGCAAGATGTAAAAATGAATAAGTTTATAATAAACTTGAATAGATAGTCACCATGTGCTGCATTGTATAACGGGGCAATCGCGATCTTTCCAGGACCGTGATTGTTCTTGGCAAATTTTTCTACAGAAGTGGTTTGCCATCGCCTTCTTGTGGGCAGTGTCTTTACAAAATGGGTGACCCCAGCCATTATCAATACTCTTTGAAGACTGTCTGCCTGACATCATAACCAGGGCCTGTGATATCGACTGCCTGCTCTCATGGCTTCACGCACCCTGATCAGGGGGCTAAGCAGGTACTACACCCGCCCCAGTGGGGACCTGCAGGCTGGTGGAGGAAGAGGTGCTTTTTACACCTCCTTTGGTAAAGACGCATCCTCATTCACACCACCCAGGACATACAGTAACACACACAAAACACGGAAATGAACGAAGGGTTGTTGTTTTGGGCTGAGACCCTTCGTCAGGACTGGAGAGGAAGGGGAGAGACATCAGAATAAACAGGTGGGGGTAGGGGAAGGATAGCTAAAAGGTGAAGCCGAGTGGGTAGGAAAGGTAAAGGGCTGGAGAGGAAGGAATCAAGGTCTCTCGTCGAGCACCAAAAGTGGAACTTTCCTGTGGCCATTTTAATTCCTATCCCCATTCCAACATGCCAGTCCATGGCCCTGTTGCTACGGTAAGGCCACCCTCAGGGTGGACAAGCAACATCTTATATTCCATCTCCATGGCCTCCAACCTGATGGCATGAACATCGGTTTCTCCTTCCAGTTAAAAAAATTCCCTCTCCCTCCCATTCCCCACTCTGGCCTCTCGCCTCTTCTCCTCACCTGCCTATCACCTCCTCCTGGTTCCCCTTCTCCTATGGTCCACTCCCCTCGCCCACCACATTCCTTCTTCCCCAGCCCTTTACCTTTCTTGCACACCTGGCTTCCCCTCCCCCTAGCCTTTCCCCCTTGCTTCTCAGTCCCGAAACACTGACTCTTCATTGAGGCCCTCTGCTGATCAGGGTCAATCAACCAGGGATTTTGTTCTGCATGATAAGCGAGCTCCTCCTCTCCACACAGCCGATGAACTCAAAGGCAGAGACCGATACAGTTCGGCACCGACAGCCTCGCAGGAGTTGCCAGAATTCAACGTAGGGCTGCTTTTGGGATTCCAGCTCCGGACTTTTCCTCCTAAAGTAGGTATCGCACTGGTTCCTTGGTTTGAAGGAAAACTATTGCACAGTTTTCCTTCTCACAGATGAGCTGCCAACCACAGCTGCCGAGCCCTGCCCGCCCGAAGCGACTGGGTTTAAGGTAACCTGCCTTTCTCACAGCACTGCACACTCCTACATGGTGGAATTCGATACCTAAATCTACAATCAGTTGACATTTTTAAACACCAGCTCAAAACCTATTTAGCCCTGCTTTTAACCAACATCTTTTTTGTCTTTTATTTTCATGTTTGGTTTTATTTTACTTCCATGGTTGCACTTTGAACTCCATCGTCTGGATGAGAAGTGCTGGGTAAACAGTTTATTATAATAGCTGATGAGGTTCAGAGTGAGATAGGGAATTTGTTTATGAGCAGGAGGTTCAGCTGCAAATGTTTTATCAGTTGGATACAATCGAATAGCTTGTTAGAGGCCATTTCAGCATCAACCACATTGCTGTGGATCTGGAGTCTCACATAGACCAGACAGGCAAGGAAGGCAGGATTCCTCCCCTAAAGGAAATTAGTGAACCAGTTGGGTTTTCACGACATTCAACATGCTTTCATTCTCATCAGATATTTTTACTGAATTCAAATGCACCATTTGCCACGGTGGGATTCGAACTCCGTCCCCAGCGTATAACTGGGTAAATTACCACGACGTCGAGGTGACATCATCAGTGCGCAATGGGGCGTGGTTTCTGCTCACCCCTCGGCCCCGATCCTGCAGACGCACGGGTTTGTAAATTGCGCCCGAGGAACCAACACTCACAACGACCGGTCACCAGCGATACAGGCCAGCGGGGACCACTCAGCTAGCCGGTTGGATGGGACCCAGCCGAGTCCAGTGGCCAGCGCGACAACCAACCAATCAGAACAACGAGTCAGACCAATATAAACACGAGCACACGGCAGAAACAACGCTCAGTAACACACTGATTATGTCACCTCGACCTAAACTCCAGGCTCGCCAAATAATCTTGATAGGGGATCTCAATGAAACCTCCAAGGCAGTCCAGGCAGAGAGGACGTCCCGGTCGGTGCAAGAGGGCACAGCGACCGGGTCTTTGGCACAGAGTCTCTCTCGGTGGCTCAGAAGTGAAGCAGGGAAAGGAGTTTAGGGATTCCACAGTTAGAGAAGCAGACAGGAGATTCCATGGGCGTGAAAGAGACACCCCGATGGTATGCCGTCTCCCAGCTGCCTGGGTTAGGGATGCCTTGGGTCTGGTCTACAGCTTTCTAAAGGGCGAGTGTGAGCAGCCAAAATCTTGGTACATATTGGCGCCAACGACAGAGGTAGGAAAAGCAATGAGGTCTTGGAGAGGTTTAAGGAATTAAAAGCGGAAAAGCAGGACCTCAAGTGTAGTAATCTTTGAATTGCTGCCTGCACCACGCACCTGGGGTAAGAACAGGACGATGTGGCAGATGAATGTGCTGCTGAGGGATCGGTGCAGGGGCAGGGTATCAGGTTTCTCTTCTGGAGGTGTTACATGTACAAAAAGGCCAGGTTTCACCTGAACGTGAGGGAGAATGCCACTGTGGGCAGGTCTGCCGGAGCTGTTGGGGAGGGTTTAAACTAGTTTGGCAGGGGGGGATGGGAACCAGAGGGATAGGGCAGAGGTTTGGACAACTGGTTTACAGGTAGCTGCAGCACACGGAGAGACAGTGAGGAATGACAGGCAGCTGATAAGGCAAAATTGTCAGTGGGATGGGTTGAAATGTGTTAGTGCAAGAAGTATCTGGAGCAGAGGGGATGAAAGTGGCAGAGCCGAGTGATGGTGGCGCTAAACGGCAACTCCTCTGCTTGCGTCTTCAGGAACAGCTTTATTTCCATCTTTGATAGCTCTCTTTCTCGCTTTCAAGGTTCTTTTGAAGACTACACTCTGACTTCGGTTCCTTGTCGGAATGGGACCCGCTCTCAGGGCCTCATGACCAGCCGCTGTTCGATACGCCAAGGACACGGCCTAGAAGACTAGCACGATTCAAGGGCCGGCGCCGGCTGACGCGTCACGGGTGAATAAGGAAGATGGGAAGCGGCGGGTTTGCTGTTGGCTGTGTGCCCAGAGCTCAACGCAACAGACTTTTAACACCAACCAGCAAGTTCTTTTGTTATGTCTCCCCAATCGCTGTGAAGCGGCAACACCTCTTTCTCCCATATTAGGGAGAGAGAGCCTGTGGTATGTCAAATTATCCGGTGAACGAGTAGTCTTTGGGTACTGCGTCTTTACTGATGTTTTGCTTGAGCGCTCGGTGGAGGGCACTGATGCTTTTTTGCTGGTGGGTGGGGGTGGGATCTTTGCCTTACTGCTGCTTGTGCGTGGGGGGGGGGCTTTGTGGTTCTAATGTCTTGTGGTTCATTCTTTGGGGCACTCCTCTGTTTTTGTGGACGTTTGTGAAAAGAAAGAATTTCAGGATGTATACTGCATATATTTCTTTGACATTAAAAGTACTTTTGAAACCTACAGCACAGATCAGTACATGGAATTATGGCATGGCCATTACAGAGACTTGTACACGGATTCCTCAAAGTTGCCACTCAAATTGATAGGGTGATTAAGGTGGCAATTGGCGTCAGGGGAATGCGTTTAAGAGCCGTGAGGTAATGTTGCAGCTCTATAAAACCCTATAATAGAACTGACACACTTGGAGTATTGTGTTCAGTTCTGGGCATCTCATTATAGGAATGAGAAAGCTTTAGAGAGGGTGCAGAGGAGGTTTACTAGATTAGACAGTATGTCTCTCCTGAGGATAGGTCGAGTGATCTACGGCTTTTCTCTTTGGAGCGACAGAGGATAAGAGGCGATTTGATAGAGGTGTACCAGATGATAAGAGGCACAGATCGAGTGGACAGTCAGAGAAATTTTTGCCAGAGCAGAAAAGGCTAACATAAGGTGATTGGAGAAAAACGTCCGAGGTCAAATTTTTACACAGCGAGTGTAATGCCCTGACAGGTGTGGAGACAGAGACAGATATATTAGGGACATCTTTAAGAGCCTTTCAGATAAACAGAGGGCTATGGGGGGGGGAGCAGGGTTAGACTGATCTTCACAAAGGTTAAAAGGTTGGCACAGCATCCTGCACTCTGCCATAACCTGAGTCTTCATGACTCAGCTCTTGGGGACACGTGGGCTGACACAGTGAGGGAGAGGCACTCCACCTGGGTAGGCCCATAGCCCTGTGGCAGCCTGCATGATGCTGAATCAAAGGTCGTTTGAGGGTGGGGTGATATCTGGTCACTCGTCTGAGCGATTTCAGGAGAATGCTGCTCAGTGTAGAACACCGCCCCACGCGCGGGGGGGGGGGGTAATATCCGGCCCCTTCTCCGAGCAATTCTGGGAGAATGCAGCTCCGCGTAGAAGGTTGAGTCAAGGGAGGGTGGGCTTATCACGCTGCTCCGAGCATTTCTGGGAGAATGCAGCTCAGTGTAGAACGCTGCGTCAAGGAATTGGGGGAGGGGGTGCGGGTGAAGAGAGATATCCGGCCCCTCTGAGCGATTCCAGGAGAAGGTAGCTGCGTCGGGAGAGATCAGAAGGGCCGGGTTTCCCTTCCCGCACTCACTGACTGGCAGAGTGAGGAAACACTGCCCCACAGTGGCCGTCATCCCTCAGTGCAGCAATAATCCAGGAAACCCACAAATCTCTCAGCACGTAACCGTGCACATCCCAGACCTACCCCCGTGACTCCCACCGGCGGCTCCACAGGAACCACCACCGAGCAAGAACGGAATTATCGGCAAACTTCAGCCACACCAGCTTCCCTACAGAGGTCACACGAGGCCACAAGATCGCAAGAGGCTGCAGAAGGTGGCAAAACGCCCCGCACCATCATCAAGGGGGCATCCATCGTTAAGGAGCCCCATCACCCAGCTCATGCCTTGCCATCAGGGAGGAGCTACAGGAGCCTGTAGATTTACACTCTACGATTCGGAAACAGTTTAATCCCCTCTGCCATCAGATTTCTGAATGGTTCATGAACACATCTGCCCGTTTGAAATTGAAAGTAATATTTTATGTCTTGCCCTGCAGTGCTGCCACTACACTCAACACCCCTCAATACACAGTCCCGTTAAATGTCTTCTGCACACACTTATAGTGGGGGCGCCCACAGCTTTTGCATAGTACCGTATTGGCAATGTGGAGCAGGGAGTGAGTTGGTAAATCTGGCAGGAGCAAAGGATGTTGGAGACGGCGAGGATGGGTTGCCACGGGAGGGATGTGGAACAGGCGGCAGAGACGAGTGCGGGGGACAGGGGGACAGGGGATGTAAACACACCCAGCCCTGAGGCACCAGGCAAGGTCACTTGATTCCAAACAATTGGTTTATTTGCTCCCTTCCCCTTTTTCCAACCATGATTCCACTCTCCCTGACCCCTTCCCACTCTCAGTCCACAATAGAGACCCGTATCAGAATCAGGCTCATCATCACTCACGTATGTCATGAAATTTGTGGGGGTTTTTTTGCAGCATCACAGTGCCAGATATAAAATGACGACAGTACTGTGTAAAAGGCTTCGGTACCCGAGCTATATATAGGTCACAATAAACCTGAGTCTTTAAGTGAGAGATGTGCCGCACTGTACAGAGTTGGCTGCAGTGACAGGACCAGAACACACTGAACGCAGGGGGAACTTGGCATCAGTGGAGGGGAATAAATAGCCCAAAACGGCAACTGTTCATTCCCCTCCCTGGATGCTTTCTGACCCACTGAGCTCCTCCAGCATTTTGTGTGCGTTGCTCTGGATTTCCAGCATCTGCGATCTCGTGCTTAAAGTTGAAAGGAGAGGCGCTTTTTTCGGTGTGCAGGACAAGATTTTCTTTTCACAGAGTGCTGGGTGCCGGGGTGGAGGAGGAAACCCATATGAATACAAAAGGACAAAAAAAGATTAATTTGGCACAAGTCCATAAGAAACAAGAGCCAAATCAGGTCACTCAGTCTAATTTGGAGCAATATATACAGTTTTGGTCACCTACCTACAGGAAAGCTGTAAATAAGGTTGAAAGAATTACAGAGAAAATTTACAAGGGTATTGCCAGGACTGGAGGATCTGAGTTAAAAGGAAAGATTGAATGAACTAGGACTTTATTCCTTGAAACGTATTAGCTTGAGGGGAGATTTGATGGCAGTATAAAAATGTTGGGTATAGATAGGGCAACTGCAAACAGGCTTTCTCCTTTGAGGTTGGGTAGGACTACAACTAGAGGGCATGGGTTAAGGGTGAAAGGTGAAAGGCTCAAGGGGAAACTTCTCCCCACAGAGGGTTGCAAGATGTAGGGAATGATCTTCCAGCACAACCGGTGTATGCGGGCTTGAGTTCAACGTTTAGGAGAAGTTGGGACAGGTACACGGATGGCAGGGGCACGGACGGCTACGGTCCCGGTGCAGGTCGATACGAGTAGGCTGTCTGAAGGGGAACGCGAGGGTCAGCTTCTTCACTCAGAGTGGTGAGAGTGTGGAATGAGCTGCCAGCTAGAGTGGTGGATGCAAGCTCGATTTCAACATTTAAGAGGGAGGGGTAGCAAGGGCTATGGTCCCAGTGCAGGTCAATGAGACGAGGCAGTTTCGGCATTGACAAGATGGGCCAAAGGGCCTGTTTCTGTGCTGTATTTTCCTATGACTCTATTCAGCCCATCGAGTCTGCTCCGCCATTCCATCGTGACTGATTTACTATCCCTCTCAACCCCATTCTCCTGCCTTCTCCCCGTAACCTTTGACTAATCAAGAATCTGTCAGCCTCCACTTTAAAACGTACCCACGTTCAGCAGAGACACTATGGAACCTCTGCCATTCTCTGTGTGCGGTTTGAAGGCAGTTTCGCCAAAACCAACGCTCTGGTCAAACCATACTTGAGCAGTTTTAGGCCTCAAATCTGGGAAAGGATGTGCTGGCTTTGGAGAGGGTCCAGAACAGGTTCAGGAGAATGATCCCAGCAGTGAAAGGGTTAATGTATGAGGAGCATTTGGTGGCTCCAGGTCTGTCCTCGCTGGAATTTAGTAGAATTGTGAGGGGAGGGGGGAGATGAAAGAGGGAATTTCATTGAAACCTATCAAATACTGGAAGAGTGGATGTGGAGAGGATGTTTCCTATGGCAGGGGATTCCAAGATCAGAGTACACTGCCTCAGAATAGAGGGACAGCCTTTTAGAACAGAGATGAGTTGGCATTTCTTTAGGCAGAGGATGGTGAATCTGTGGAATTCATTGCCACAGACGGTTTTGGAGGGCGAGTCATTGGGTATATCTAAAGCGGAGGTTGACAGGTTCTTGATTAGTAAGCATGTCAAAGGTCACAGGGAGAATGGGGTTGAGAAGGATAGTAAATCAGCCATGATGATTCGATGGGCCGAGTGGCCTACTTCTGCTCCCATGTCCTACAGTGCATAAACAGGTTGGTCAGAGCAGGGTCACATGCCAGGCAACAGAGAGAGAGAACTGGAACAAAACACAGAACGCAAGGGGTTTGGAAAAGGGTGGGTGTGGACAGGATGTTCTGTTGGGCTTTAGGATAGCTTGGGGGTGTCACGGTTTAAAGACAAGGGTCACACCAGTGAGGGGGAACCTTGTTCCCCAGCAGCCACTGGAATTGGAGTGTGGATGCTTTCAGAGACAGGATCGTAGCGAGCATGGGAGTGAACAGTTACTGGGGCAGTGGGGGGGGTTGGGGTGTTTTACAATCACATCAGGCATGCCTTTATCGAACTATAGAACAGGCTGGAGGGGCTGTGTGGCCTTCTCCTGTCCCTATTTACAGGCCAATTCTCCCCAGTACTGGGCTCCTGCCACACACCATCCTTCTCCCTCCTCTGTCCTGTGTTTACCCAGCCCTTCCTTCCACCTGCTTTCAAGTTGCCCTGCATTAGACAGGGGAGATTCCTCCTGAATTCTCCATTTGTCCCTGTAGGACAACATTAAACCGACAGCCTGAGGTCTCCCACACCCAAAAAAATACCTGGACACCCGCCCCCTCTAACAAGCACTCCCTGTGGACTGCACAATCCGCAGCGAGGAGCCCTAACCCCACCCGCTGCCCAATGCAGCATCCAGCACCGAGCACCCTCGCCCGCTCTCAGCGATTCAGGGACAGGCAGTATCTTCCCCTCCACTCTCTTCTCGTTCCAACCATCAGGGAGGAGGTACAGGAGCCTGAAGACCCACGTTCAGTGATTCAGGAACAGTTCCTTCCCCTCCGCCATCGGACTTCTGAACGGTCCAGAAACCCATGAACATGACCTCACTAACTTTGCTCTCTTATGCGCAACTTCTTTTGTTTTAGTAACTTGCAGTATTTTTCACAATGTACTGCTGCCACAAAACAACAAATCTTCAGGACAAACGTGAGTGATCATATTGTACACCAACAGACGTCACACTGCAGAGCACAGGAAGTCACCGACACCCCCTGACATTGAAAAGGACTGTCCGGGACATAGCCCAGAGTGGAGAAACAGCTCGTCCTAAGTCACAGCAGCTGTTAGAACCAGCGCAACACAGGGTTCGTTCACACTCCAGGCTGGATCTGGAGATGAAGGGGGCAGCTATGGGAAGAAGTCAAGTCACCTCGGACTATACTTGCTGGAATTCAGAAGAATACGAGTGGATCTTAATGAAACAAAAAATTCTGAAAGGGGTGGATAACCTGGAGGCAGGGAAGTTGTTTTCACTGGTGAGCAAGGCTGACTTTTAATATCACTGACACACAGTGTGGGACAGGCCCTCTGGCCCTTCCAGCCATGCTGCCCAGCATTCCCCAATTCAATCGGAGCCTCATCACAGGACAATTTACAGTGACCAATTCACTTACCAACCGGTACGTCTTTGGACTGTGGGAGGAAACCAGAGCACCCAGAGGAAACCCACATGGTCACGTGGAGAACAACCAACTCCAGCTCCCAGCTGCCACACGTGGCTTAGTTACTAAGCCCAGTGGAAATTGTTTCGGCTGACAGGAGAAGGGGCAGCGGCGGGTTACTGGCATCTTAAAGCCAGTCTCTTCAGAAAGATGGGCCTCGTCGCCTCACCCACGGGTAGGAAAACCGATCTCAAACCTCCGCTGCCTTACTGCTGTACCCACTCATGGGGAGGGCTTCAGGAGTAAACCCCTGAGGAAAAAAACCCAGAGCTGGAGTCCCAAAGGCAGTCCTTCATAGAGTTCAACGCTGACTGGCAACTCCTGCCACACCTCTGGTGCCAAACCGTATCGGTCTCTGCCGTTCCTT
Organism: Mobula hypostoma; assembly: GCF_963921235.1. Lineage (NCBI taxonomy): Eukaryota > Metazoa > Chordata > Chondrichthyes > Myliobatiformes > Myliobatidae > Mobula > Mobula hypostoma. The sequence goes on from NC_086124.1 coordinate 31,932,133, forward strand.
TGGATTCATCAGCTGGGTGGAGGGGGGGAGCCTGCTGTACGGGCAGCAGCTTGCTCTCCATATCGTGCTGCCCAGGCCCGCGCATCACGTAGACAGCTAGGAGACATCGACCTTGACCAGGGGAGGGGTCACAAGTGAATCGGTGGAATTTTCTGCCCAGAGGTGACCTCATTAAGTAGATTTACAACACAGTTCGATGGATGACTGCACAGCAGGGGAATTCAGGGTCCTGGGGAAAACGTGGGTCGGTGGAACAGTCAATGATGATCGGACTGAAGAGCAGAGCAGACTTGATGGGTCAGATGGCTGGTACCTGCTTCTGTGTCTCATAGCAGCCGCCCTTAGAACTGATGCAGACCCCAGGGGTTTCAGGATCTTCATCAGTGAGATGGTGGCATAGAGCAGACCCCACCCCCCCACCGACCCCATTGGGCCTTCGCAGAACTCATGGAGGGTCCCTCACATTGAGATAGGTGGTGGGAGGTCACTCACCCACTGGGTGGTAGCGCAGGTTAGGCAGAGGATTCTCCACGGTGGTGGCCTGCGGGGTGAGGGGACGCACGCCCCCAGGACAGTGGGAAGCGGGAGCTCGGGTCGATCCCGGGCTGGCTGCGGCCTGCCACAGCTCCCGGGGGACACACAGCCCTCCCCTCAGCCGAGGGGCGGGGAAACCAGCGGCTCGGAGAGCGACAAACGAACCAGGGACTAAAGTAGAGGATTGGGTAAAAGCTGCAAAGGATTGCAAACTCAGCCCGCTCTGTCACGGGCAACAGCCTTCCCACCATCGAGTAAATCTTCAAAAGGAGAAACCGGCACTCATCACCACTAATGTTCCACACTCGTACACGCCCTGCCACCATCAGGGAGTAGGTGCAGGACCCTTTAGAGAGAGACTCACAAGTCAGCAACAGCTTCTTCCCCTCAGACATCAGATTTCTGAACGATCCAGGAACACTGCCTCACACTTCTGCTCTTTTTGCACTAACTTTTTAAAAATATTTCTTATTGCAGGTCACAGCAATTTTTTTGTGTTCTGCACTACGTTGCTGCCACAAAACAACAAATTCCACAGTGTGTTGGTGGTACTATACACTCCGCTCCAGGGGTCGGCCCCCGGCCCCCCGCCTGTTTGGCCACAGGAGCAGAGACTGAGCTGATGGCAGAGGGCAGCGTAGGAGCGGAGGGTGGAAGGAGTGAATCTGCGGCAGTTGGCGCTGTTGTCGGTTCAGCAGGCTCCGACTGGGGTGGGCGCTCTCAGCACAAACTCACCGACCGCCCGGAAGAGACAGGCTCCGTCCTCCTTCATCCGTTTGATGACGAAGCCTTTCTTCTCGCTCAAGGCCTTCTCGAACCAGTGCTCCTGCTGCGGACACACACATGGGTCAGCAAGAGGGCCAGGCCCACTGATCGTTACTGCCCCCTCACTCCCCTCCCTCCCATCAGACACACACGGGTCAGAGGGCCAGGCCCACTGATCGTTACCGTCCCTTCACTCCCCTCCCTCCCATCACAGACACACACGGGTCAGAGGGCCAGGCCCACTGATCGTTACCGTCCCCTCACTCCCCTCCCTCCCATCAGACACACACGGGTCAGAGGGCCAGGCCCACTGATCGTTACCGTCCCTTCACTCCCCTCCCTCCCATCACAGACACACACGGGTCAGAGGGCCAGGCCCACTGATCGTTACCGTCCCCTCACTCCCATCACAGACACACACGGGTCAGAGGGCCAGGCCCACTGATCGTTACCGTCCCTTCACTCCCCTCCCTCCCATCACAGACACACACAGGTCAGAGGGCCAGGCCCACTGATCGTTACCGTCCCTTCACTCCCCTCCCTCCCATCACAGACACACACGGGTCAGAGGGCCAGGCCCACTGATCGTTACCGTCCCCTCACTCCCATCACAGACACACACGGGTCAGAGGGCCAGGCCCACTGATCGTTACCGTCCCCTCACTCCCATCACAGACACACACGGGTCAGAGGGCCAGGCCCACTGATCGTTACTGCCCCCTCACTCCCCTCCCTCCCATCAGACACACACGGGTCAGAGGGCCAGGCCCACTGATCGTTACCGTCCCCTCACTCCCCTCCCTCCCATCACAGACACACACGGGTCAGAGGGCCAGGCCCACTGATCGTTACCGCCCCCTCACTCCCCTCCCTCCCATCACAGACACACACGGGTCAGAGGGCCAGGCCCACTGATCGTTACCGCCCCTTCCACCCTTCGCAGACGCACACAGGTCAGTGGGGTGGGTGAGGATTGATTGCTCAGTCCCACCTCTGCACACCTCACTGACCCGCTCAGTACCACCGTTCTGGGACCTCCCACCTCCCCCACATTCCCAGAGGTTCGGGGGGCAGTACTTTCTGTTTTATATATAAAGTTTATTCAAATTATTACAATATCACAGCGATGTACAAGACCTCAGTAAACACATTACTTGCAGTTTCAAAAATTACGGTTATCACCATCTTCAACATCCTGAGCCACCGTTCCCGAAAATCCCCCACTGGACCCGTGGGACACAGCGTGCCCCTTCTCCAGACATGGACGTATTCCCGGAGGGCAGGCCAAGCCCCCGAACGGCCATCTTGGCCAGGCCCCCGGAGCAAGCTGATCTCCCAAACACCCACCCTGTACTGATCAGGAGCGTGGGGATGAGGGGCACCAAGAACTAGGAGCAACCCCTTCACATTCTCAAAAAAAAGGGCAGCAGCCTCTCCCACTCCGTCTACGCATAGGATATGGACTCCTCCCGGCCGCGGAAAGCACAGCTAGTTGGCCAGTCAGTCACCCAACTGAAAGATCTTTGTTGTGTCTGCGAAGACCTTCCACCCCAGGCCCACAGTGTACAGGTGTAATGTTCAATCAGGTTCATGGGACTGGCAAGTGAGACAGGAAATGCATTGACTTTGAATGGGTATATTAATAATTTATTTACAAACAGTAACAATTCAACCAAACATTCATGTTCCCCAAGTTACAGACAGCACAAGGCTTTCAACACACTTCGCTAGAAGGAAGCACGGAGCATACCTCCCAATGGTCATGTCTTCAACAAAGGCAGCAGAGAGCAAGACCCTTCTACATGCTATTCTTTATACCCAGGATATTTGAAACCGGACACCAGACAGCTATCCAATGGGAAAAGCAGCTGCATCTCCTAAACCAACCAATCACAATGGAAGCGGCTTTCGACAATCAGAATAAGGCACACCCCTACAGGACAACAGGGGAGAATGCTTTGTAAAGAGACCTTCATCGTGGACCTTGCTAGTCAGCCGCCCGTGTGTAAGATTGCATGACTATATGCTCAAGCTTTTCAATCCGCTGTAAGTCATCCCTACAATCACCAGGATCCTTTTCCACAGTGAATACTGAAGCAAAGTATTTGTTAAGTATCTCAGCTATCTCCAGCAGTTCCATACACACTTTTCCACTGTCACACTTGATTGGTCCTATTCTCTTGCGTCTTTTCCTCTTGCTTTTCACATACTTGTCGAATGCCTTGGGGTTTTCTTTAATTCTGCTCTCCAAGGCCTTCTCATGGCCCCTTCTGGTTCTCCTAATTTCCTTCTTAAGCTTCTTCCTGCTAGTCTTATAATCTTCTAGATCTCTATCATTACCTAGTTTTTTTAAACCTTTCGTAAGCTTTTCTTGACTAGATTTTCAACAGCTTTTGTACACCATGGTTCCTGCACCCTACAATCCTTTCCGTCTCATTGGAATGTACCTACACAGAATGCCACGCAAATATTCCCTGAACATCTGCCACATTTCTGCAGTACATTTCCTTGAGAACATCTGCTTCCAAGTTCCTGCCTGATAGCCTCATATTTCCCCTTACTCCAATTAAATGCTTTCCTAACTTGTCTGTTTCCATCCTTCTCCAATGCTATGGTAAAGGAGACAGAACTGGAGACACTAGCTCCAAATTGCTCTCCCACTGAGAGATCTGACACCTGACCAGGTTCATTTCCCAATACCAGATCAAGTACAGCCTCTCCCCTTGTTGGCTTATTTACATATTGTGTCAGGAAACCTTCCTGAACACACCTAACAAACTCCACTCCATCTAAACCCCTTGCTCTAGGGAGATGCCAATCAATCTCTCACAATCACAACCCTGTCATTATTGCATCGTTCCAGAATCTGTCTCCCTATGTCCCTGTTACTATTGGGTGGTCTATAAATAACACCCAGTAAAATTATTGACCCCTTCCTGTTTCTAACTTCCACCCACAGAGACTCAGTAGACAATCCCTCCATGACTACCTCCTTTGATGTGACAAAGGACTGTGAAGAAGATAGAGAAGTGGATATGGTTTTTAGTAAGGCATTTGATAAGGTTTCGCATGGTAGGCTAATTCAGTAGGTATGGCATTCAGAAAAACTTGTCTGTGTGGATTCAGAATGTCCTTGCCCGTAGAAGGCAGAGGGTGGTTGTAGATGGAGTGTATTCTGCCTGGAGATCACAGACCAGTGATGGTCCACAGGGATCTGCTCAGGGACCCCGCTCTTTGTGATTTTCATAAATGACCTGGATGAGGAAGCGAGGAAGTGGAAGGGTGGGTTAGTAAGTTTGCAGATGACACGAAGGTTGGTGGCATCATGGACAGTGTGGAAGGTTGACGTAGATTACAACGGGACATTGACAGGATGCAGAGCTGGGCTGAGGTGGCCGATGAGTTCAACCCAGAAAAGTGTGAAGTGATTCGAATTTGGAGGCAGAAATTCAGGGTTAATGACAGGATTCTTAGCAGTGCAGAGGAACAAGGAGGTCTTGGGGTCCACTATCGAGGAGATCTTCAAAAGGTGATTCTGGACCCTCACCACCCAGACATCCCCTCTTCTCATTCTCTCATCGGGGAGGAGACACAGGGTTGATTCAGGAACAGCTTCTTCCCCTCTGCCACTCTGCCATCAGACTTCTGAACGACTACTGTCTTGGATACTATGGGGGGGGGGTTGTACCCAAGATAAAGCTGACTAATTTTACAACTTTCTGTAGCTTCTTTTAGTCCTGTGCACTAGTCTTACCTACTTTGTTCTCTTTCTGCACTAATGTTTTTAAAATATTTCTTATTGTAACTTAGTGATTTTTAAGTCTTGCACTGAGCTGCTGCCAGAATAGAACTAGTTTGATGACATGTTGGTGAACACTGCACTCTGGGCCTTGGGGCAGGGGCTGATCCACGCTGTTCAACCACAGGAACGGACAGAAGCGGGAAACAGGCAGGGGTGAGATGGATCATGAAGTAGATTTATATAAGCTGGGACGACATAGCGAGCACCAGAACAGGCCCTTTGGCTCACTGTGCTGTGCCAAACCAGCTAAAAGGCAAATCACATAAACCCCAAAAACTAATCCCTCCTACAATGTCAATATCCCTCCATCTTCCTCACATTGAGAATCAGAATCAGGTTCATTGTCACCGGCATGTGTCATGAAATTTGTTAAATTAGCAGCAGTGGGACAATGTAATACATGATAATATGAAAAGAAAAATTAATAAATCTATTACAGCAAGTATAAATTAAAATAGTGCAAGAGAAATAATATTTTTTTAAAAAATGAGTTAGTGTTCATAGGTTCAATGTCCACTTGAGAATCGGATGGCCTCAGGCTCCTGTACAATGTAACAGTGAGAGGAGGGCATGTCCTGGGGGATGGGGTCCCCAATAATGGACTTGCCTTTCTAAGGGACCGATCGTTGAAGATGTCTTGGACACTATGTGGGTAATATCCAAGATGGAGCTGACTAATTTTACAACTTTCTGTAGCTTTCTTCGGTCCTGCGCAGTAGCCCGTCAGAATGCTCTCTACAGTACATCTACAGAAGTTTTCAAGTGTCTTAGGTGACAAACCAAATCTCTTCAAACTCCTAATGAAATATAGCCGCCCTCTGCCCTCTCTATAGCTGCAGTGATATGTTGGGACCATGTTAGATCCACAGAGATCTTGACACCCAAGAACTTGAAACTGCTCACTGTCTCCTCTTCTGATCCCTCTGTGAGGATTGGTTCACGTTCCCTCGTCTTACCCTTCCTGAAGTCCACAATCAGCTCTTTCATCTTACTGACACTGAGCGCCAGGTTGTTGCTGCGACACCAGTCAACTAGCTGGTTTAACTCACCCCTGTACGCCCTCTCATTTCCATCTGAGATTCTACCAACAATGGTGCATCATCAGCAAATCTATAGATGATACTTGAGCTATCACCACACAGTCATGGGGTACAGAGAGAGTAGAGCAGCGGGCTAAGCACACACCCCTGAGGTGCGCCAGTGTTGATCATCAGCGAGGAGGAGATATTATCACCAATCCACACAGTCTGTGGTCTTCCAGTTAGGAAGCTGAGGATCCAATTGTAAAGGGGGGTACAGAGGCCCAGGTTCTGTAGCTGATGGATCAGGACTGTGGGAATGATGGTGTTAAACGCTGAGCTATGGTCAATGAACAACATTCTGTCACCGGTGTTTGCACCTGGATCTGCTCCGGCCTATGGTCCGGCCACACTTAGATCCCCTCCAGTTCGCCTACCAGCCCCGACTAGGAGTTGAGGATGCCATTGTCTACCTGCTGAACCGTGTCTACGCCCACCTGGACAAGCCAGCGAGCACTGTGAGGGTCATGTTTTTTGACTTCTCCAGTGTGTTCAACACCATCCGCCCTGCTCTGCTGGGGGAGAAGCTGACAGCGATGCAGGTGGATGCTTTCCTGGTGTCATGGATTCTTGATTACCTGACTGGCAGACCACAGTACGTGTGCTTGCAACACTGTGTGTCCGACAGAGTGATCAGCAGCACTGGGGCTCCACAGGGGACTGTCTTGTCTCCCTTTCTCTTCACCATTTACACCTCGGACTTCAACTACTGCACAGAGTCTTGTCATCTTCAGAAGTTTTCTGATAACTCTGCCATAGTTGGATGCATCAGCAAGGGAGATGAGGCTGAGTACAGGGCTACAGCAGGAAACTTTGTCACATGGTGTAAGCAGAATTATCTGCAGCTTAATGTGAAAAAGACTAAGGAGCTGGTGGTAGACCTGAGGAGATCTAAGGTACCAGTGACCCCTGTTTCCATCCAGGGGGGGTCAGTGTCGACATGGTGGATTACAAATACCTGGGGATACGAATTGACAATAAACTGGACTGGTCAAGGAACACTGAGGCTGTCTACAAGAAGGGTCAGAGCCGTCTCTATTTCCTGAGGAGACTGAGGTCCTTTAACATCTGCCGGACAATGCTGAGGATGTTCTATGAGTCTGTGGTGGCCAGTGCTATCATGTTTGCTGTTGTGTGCTGGGGCAGCAGGCTGAGGGTAGCAGACACCAACAGAATCAACAAACTCATTCGTAAGGCCAGTGATGTTGTGGGGATGGAACTGGACTCTCTGACGGTGGTGTCTGAAAAGAGGATGCTGTCCAAGTTGCATGCCATCTTGGACAATGTCTCCCATGCACTACATAATGTACTGGGTGGGCACAGGAGTACATTCAGCCAGAGACTCATTCCACCGAGATGCAACACAGAGCGTCATAGGAAATCATTCCTGCCTGTGGCCATCAAACTTTACAACTCCTCCCTTGGAGGGTCAGACACCCTGAGCTAATAGGCTGGTCCTGGACTTATTTCATAATTTACTGGCATAATTTACATATTACTATTTAACTATTTATGGCTTTATTACTATTATTTATGGTGCAACCGTAACAAAAACCAATTTCTCCTAGGATCAATAAAGTATGACTATGACTATTGTCTAGGTGTATGGAGACTGTGTAGACAATCTAAGGCTGTAGACCTATTGTAATGGTAGGCAAATTGCAGTGGGCCCAAGTCCCTGCTGGGGCAGGAGTTCATTCTAGCCGTGACCAACCTCTCAAAGCCTTAGAGTTCTCAAAGCGAGTGCTACCGGGCGATAGTCATTAAAGCAGCTCAGTGGACACTGTACAATTATTGCCCCTTTTAAAGCAGAAAGGAACTTCCAACCGTAGCAGTGAGAAGTTGGAAACGTTTTTGAGTACTCCCACCAGTTGGTTGGTACAAGTTTTCAGAGCCTTACCAGATACTCCACCAGGGCCTGCCGCCTTGCAAAGGTTCACCGTCCTTACATACGGCTTCCAATACAGAAACCACAGTGTCACCAGATGCTGCAGGAATCTTCAGAGCTGTAGTTAATGTCCCTTTCAAAGCCAGTATAGTAGGCACTGAGCTCATCTGGTAGAGAAGCATCATCAGCATTCATGCTATTGGGTTTCGCTTTGCCGGACGTGATGTCCTGCAAACCCTGCTAGAGTTGACATGCATCTGATGTCATCTCCAACCTCGCTTGGAATTGTTCCTTTGCACTGGAAACAGCCCTCGGCAAGTCATACCTGGCTTTCTTGTACAGACCTGGGTCAGCAGACTTAAATGCCACAGACCTCAGACCTAGTCCTCAGCAGACATTGAACCTCCTGCTTCATCCACAGCTTTTGGTTAGGGAATGTTTCACAGGCAAACACTGATTACGTGCGTATCTAAACATCCCTTAAAAGCTATACCAGACAGCACATTCCAGTCATCCACCACTCCGAGTAAAAAAACTTACCCCCTCACATCCCCCTTTAAACCCACCCCTCTCACCTTCAATGCACATCCTCTGGTATTTGATATTTCTACCCTGGGGGAAAAAAGCATCAGTCCTCATTGGTGGAAAAACTCTGAGAACTGTTAAGAGTCACTCACTCAAAAATGAACTGTGTTACAACCCACCACGGCTGGTCAAAGGTCGTGGGCTTCTGATGCGTCACTTGCATGGGATACTGGCCACTGGAGCTCTGACCCAGCCGTTGTAATGAAAAACATCGAATCTCTAGAAGAGTTGAACTAGGAGCCCACCACACTTCCTGGAAGCTGTGTTGCCGTTCGGCACGATAATGCTGGTCTCAGTTTCACCCCTAAACACCACAGCTCAGGCACAGACACCCGGGGGGAGCTCACAGCACAGAAAATCTGACCGTAATCTATGGGCAGAGATACCTCCAGAACCGTTCACACTCACACCACCTCTCACTGCCAGCCTCCCAGTTCAGACGCATTATTCTGAAACCACAACCTCCACAAACCCCCCTCATCCCCGAGCTCCCACTACAGGCACAGCAATAAGGCAGAGAGTACAGATTTCATGGCTAGCCCAGCAGCAATGCTCACAGCAGTCTCAGGGTCAGTAAGCCGAGGTGACGTGTGAAGTCACGTGGTGAAAGAGAAACCTTTGGCCCTGTGCAGAGGTCCCCGGTGAGCTGCTGCCAGTGGCCCAATCCTCAGTTGTGGTGATGGGCTCAAAAAGAAGGGGCCTGCACTGCCCAATTGTGACCAATCAGCATACTGAGCCAGCAGCTTTGCAACGAGGGAGGAGAACGTACAAACTCCTTACAGACAGCGACAGGAATGGAACCCGCTGTCTCGCAGACTAACAATGGTTGCACTACAGTGTGTGTGTGTGGTTTTGTGTGTGTGTGTGTGTGTGGTTTTGTGTGTGTGTGGTTTTGTGTGTGTGTGTGTGTGTGTGTGTGTGTGTGTGTGTGTGTGTGTGTGGTTTTGTGTGTGTGTGTGTGTGTCGGGGAGCTCATCACCAGTCACTCTCTGTGTGGCCAAGGTGCAGTGAAGGGGTGAGAATGTCCAGCCAAACACCACACCTCCCTTCCCTCCCCTCCTCAGAGCGGAGGCTCCTCTTCCCCACCCCGGCTGCGCAGTGAGTCCTGGGCGGGGAGGGGAAAGATATAGGCCGGGACAGAACGATACAGCAGCCCAGAGCGCCCCCTCACTCCAGCACGGCCCACACAAGGGACCAAACAACCACCACTGGGCCACAGACAGGGGTTAAGGGCGAAAAGTAAAAATGTTTGAGGGGAACCTTCCTCACTCAAAAGGTGAGAGTGTGGGCAGAAGTGGAGGCTGTAGGATCAATTGCAGCGTTTAAGAGAAGTCCGGATATGTATGTGGACAAGAGGACAGTGAACTATGATGCGACTAGGCAGGGTAACAGTCAGGCATGGACTAGATGGGCCAAAGGGCCAGTTTCTATGACTTCCGAGCTGCAAGACCCCTGCAACAAGGCCAACCTCAATGCAGGTGGCCCCGAGAAAATGCCCTTGTACGACAGAGGAGAGGGTGGATCACAACGGGCAGGGTCAGACTCGCTTCTGCGGGGATACAGTGCTGTGTAACCCCCGCTGGGTCAGCAAGACACCCGTACAGGAAACCAGACCACAGGGTAGCGCCCTCCGGCTAGCAGCAGGACCAAAGGCCCTCACAGTGCGGTGCGGAGAGACCCGTCTCTCAGAGGGCACAGCGAAGTGGCAGGGGACAGGGTTCCAGGAGCCAGCAGAAAGGCAGCTAACCTGGGGTTGTGGGAGGCTTGCAGACATAGGGAGAGGTGCATGGACTGCGGGGGGGGGGAGAGAGGGGGCGGAGGGAAGGTTTACGGAGATGTGGGAGTAACAGGGGGTGATTGCCCCCTTACAGGAAGGGGAACGCACACCAGTCCTCAAGGGGGTTAGCGGTGGAAAGGGCCGGCAGTTGCAAGATCGTGGGTGTCAACGTCTTCATGTTGGACCCAACGTAACGATACAACTATGAAGACACGACAAGCAGCGATATTGCATGAGTTTGAGATTTGGTACGTCACCAAAGACTAGCGAGTTTCTCCAGCTGTACCGCGGAGAGCATTCTGGCTGGCTGCAGCACCCTCTGGTAAGGAGGGGCCTCTGCACAAGATCGGAAAAGGACGCTGAAGCTTGTAGACTTATTCAGCTCCTTCACAGGCACAACCCTCCCCACCATCGAGGATATCTTCAAAGGGCAGCATCCATCTTCAAGGATCCCCTCATCCACAACATCCCTACTTCCCATCGCTACCATCAGGGAAGAGGGGTTTCAGAAACAGCTTCTTCCACTCCGCCATCAGATATCTGAACCCATGAACACTGTCTCACTACTTCGTCACTTTTAAAAAATATATATAGTTCTCACTGATTTACAGTCTTAATTAACTATTGCAATGTACCACTGAGGCAAAACAAGAAATTTCACGACATGTGCCGGTGATATTAAACCTGATTGAACTTCAAAAAAGGAATTTACACTGAAACACTCGCTGGTGAGACAGTGGACGGATGGGGTCTCTACACTAGAGACCAAGGGACAGGCGACAGACAACTAAAAAATAAACAAACCCCCCAACCACTGGACTAGATTCCAACCTGTAACCCACCCTTGGGATCTTTTATTCTATATATAAACCATCTGAAAAGGAAAACTCTTGATTTTAAACCTCTGCTGCCTTGCGGCCAGACCCTCCCACGGGAAAGGCTTTGGGAGTAAACCCTGAGGAAGAAATCTGGAGCCGGGGTCCCTAAGGCAGCTTGATGTTACTTACAACTTCACTCTGGCAACCTCTGCGACAACACTGGTGCCAAGCTGTATGGGTGCTTGCCCTTCTCTTGGAGTACATTAGTGACGTGGAGAGGGGGAAACCCGCTGCATGGGCAACAGTCGGATCTTCAAATCTTCCATGATCCCCTGGGATTGACAGCTGCCTTCTCAAACCTTCCGAACCCCTGGACTAGATCCCAGACTGTAATCCACTCCCGGGATCTGTCACTGCATATATAAACCTTCCTGAACGTCTGGGTTAGATCCCAGCCTGTAACCCATTTCCGGGATCTATTATTCTATATACAAATCCCTCAAATAGCTGGATTAGATCCCAGCCTGTAATTCACGCCTGGTGATCTGTCATTCTATATATAAATCCCCAAATCCCTGGATTAGATCCCAGCCTGTAATCCACTCGTGGTGATCTGTTATTCTATATAAGAACGCCCCCAAACCCTAGATCAGACATCAGCCATGCCCCGGTACCGGGGAGCTCCCAGCCCGATAGCCCTCCCGTTCCTGGCGACCTCGGGCCGAACCTCACCTGCTCCACCTTGGCCGGGTCCTGCAGCTGCTCCCGACCCGCCGCCTCGTACTCGTCCTCGCTGTTGTAGCCAGCTCCTTGCTCTTCGGACCCGGCCCCGCCGGGGCTGCCGACGGCCACTCCCCCCGCGCCGCCGGCCCCGCCGCTGCCCCCTCCGGCCACCGCCGCCGCCGCCCCGGGGCCACAGGCCGCCGCTCCGCCGGCTGCCCCAGCCGCAGCCGCCCCGGGTACGCCCGGAGTGCCGGGAGGCGCCGTCCCAGGGTGAGGCGCGGGCAGGGGGAGGCCGCGGGGCTCGGGGTGGTGGTGGTGGTGCCGGTGATGGTGCAGTTGGTGCAGCAGGCTGGGCCGGTGCGTCTTCCGGCCGCCGCGGTGCGGGGAGGCGCGGTGCCGCCTCTTGGTGAGGCCGAGGCCGGGGCCCGGCCCCGGGCCGCCCGCCGCCACCGCACCGTCGGCGGCCTGCAGCCAGTGCGAGGCGGGGGCGAGGCCCGAGGCCTGGAGCTGGCCTGCCGCTCGTCGCGACCGCCGCCGCCCGCCCCTGCCGCCTGGTACGGCCAGCGCGGCGGCGAGCTGCGAGCCCGGTGGCCGTGCGGCCTCGGGTGCTCGGCGGCGTCGCGCTCCGCCTCGTCGGCCCGCTCCGCCTGCTGCTTGGGCAGGATGGTCATGGCGGCTTGGCCTCCGGCTCCGGCCCCTCACAACAAACAGCCGCCGCCGCCGCCTCCTCCCGCTCGTCTCACTTCCGCCCCGCGCCGGAACCGCCCAACGGCGCCGGCGGCGACACGCTCCCGGGGCTGCCCCGCAGTGCCGTCAGCACGGTCCTCTTGCCCCGCAGAACGTCACGACGTGGCTCTCTTGCACCGCGGTTACGACGTGCTGACCTAGCCCAGAACCTGCCCCGCAGTGACGTCACGACGTAGCACTCTTGCACCGCGGTGAAGACGTCCTGACCTAGCCCAGAACCCGCCACGCAATGACGTCACCGCGCGGCCAACTTGCCCCACTGTGTTGTCGCTCAAATCCGCAGGCAGTGTTTTGTTCCCGAACCCGGCCCACAGCCGACCTGGCCCGCAGTGACGTCAGATGGCAAAACACTTGCCCCGCAGTGACGTCGTCCTAACCCAGTCCAAAACCTGCCCCGCAGTGACGTACCGCGCGGCCAACTTGCCCCACAGAGTTCTCGCTCAAACCCGCTGGCTACGTTCGTTCCTGACCATGGCCCGCAGTGACGTCAGCGCGCTGTTCACTTGCTCCGCAGTGATGTCGTCCTGCCCCGTTCCCGAAATTGCAGCCGAACTGCCCCGCAGTGCTGTCACTCAGACAGCGCAGGCGCCCAGCACGTTCCTAGCTTGGGCCCGCCCTCCGCGTGACGTCAGAGCGACGCGGCCCCGCTGCTGCGTCCAAATCCGCGTCTTTCTCCCGCTGTCCAAGCGCATGCACACGTCATGGGCCACACTGACCGCGGTCCAGCTCTGTCCCAAGGGAAGTCGGTGGGGAAGGGGGAATATCACGGTCAGATAATGATCTGCCCCTCAGTGACGTATCAATATTGCCCTTCCGCCCCGCACTTGCGTCAGCGCGTAGTTCGCCCTCCACACTCTGATGTCAGCACGTGAGCCATCCGCCCGAACGCGAACCAGTCGCCGTTCCCGAAGCGTCGGCGAGCCGCCTGAGGGAAACCATAGGAGAGATGGGCCACACGCTCTTATTGCCGGTGCAAGTGCACGCTGTGAGCCGCGACTGTGGTGTGAGGGCGGAGGTAGAGCGCTGCTACCCTCCCCTCTGCTCTCAGCTGATCGGGTGGCGGCCGTTCGCACAACAAACCCTGCGTCACTTCCGGTACGCCTCTTGCCCCGCACTGACGCTGCGACGGGCGCCGCCTCTCCCGGTTGCCCCGCAATTGTGACATGGATATTGTTTACTTGGATTTTCATGAGACCTTTGATAATGTGCTGCAAATGAGGCTGCTTAACAAGATGAGGGCCTGTGATATTACAGGCTCATGGAAAGAATTGGGAATAAAGGGAGCCTTTGTTGGTTGGCTGCCGGTGACTAGTGGTGTTCCGCAAAGGTCAGTGTTGGGACTGATTCTCTTTACGTTATATGTGAATGACTGGGATGACAGAATAGATGGTTTTGTGGCCAAGTATGCGGATGATACGAAGATAGGTGGACAGGCAGGTACTTCGGTGAAAGCAAAGATGCTACAGATGGACTTAGACAAATTGAGACAATAGGCAAAGAAATGGCAAATGGAATAGTGTCCGGAAGTGTATGGTCATGCACTTTGGTAGAAGGTATAGACTATTTTTTAAAAGGGGAAAAAATGTAGGTGATAGGTGAAGCCTTGTGGGTGGGGGAGGGAGGGGTGAAGTAAGAAGCTGGGAGGTGATAGGTGGAGAAGGAAAAGTGCTAGAGAAAAAGGCATCTGATTGAAGAGAAGAGTGGATCATGGGAGAAATGGAAGGAGCTGGGGCACCAGGGGGAGATGATGGGCAGGTGAGGAGAAGGGAAGTTGGAGATATCGATGTTCGTGCCATCAGGTTGGAGGCAACTCGGACAGAATATGAGGTGCTGGTCCTTGAACCTGAGAGTGGCCTCATCGTGGCAGAAGAGTTGGCCACGGAGTGACGTACCGGAATAGGGATAACGGTTGAGCACTGGAATTTCCTGCTTTTTACAGATGGAGCAGAGGTTCTCAACAAAGCGGGCCCTCCCGGTCTCATCCAAGTAGAGGAGGCTGCATCAGGGTACTAGGCACAGTAGAAGACCCCAACAGATTTGCAGGTGAAGTGTTGCCTCGTCTGTTTAGGGTCCTGAATAGAGGTGAGGGAGGAGGTGTGTAACACTTTGGCCATTTGCAAGGATAAGTCCTGGGAGGGACAAATGGACAAGAGAGTCAGAAAGGGAGTGTTTGGTTTGGGAAACCCCCTCTTGGACAATGAAGGGAGTCTCACCCCAGGCTAGGGTTAAGGTTGGAGATTCTGCGGACAGTGGAAATTCAGAATAACACAGACTCACGCACAGTACTGGAGGAACTCAGCCGTACTCTAGAGAGAGCTCGCTGAAGCACGTTAGTGATCAGTGAGGCAGGCCACAGGGAAGGTGCCTCCCCTCAGCAAGGGGATCCAGAACCATGAGAGCAGGTTTCTCCACGTAGGGCTGAGAGATCTCTTCACACTTAGCGCCTGATCACTGGAGTTCTCCGATGGAAATAGAATATTCCGGATAGACTCAGTGGAAGGGGTGGTCAGGCAGTGTGAAAAGACAGCAATGTTTCCAGTCCTGACGAAGGCTGTTGGTGCTGGGTCCCTCCATAACTATCCTTATCTGTTCGATCATTATGTGCCGTGTCGTGTGACGTGGGTAATCATGGACTCACGACCATGATTGCTCTTGGCAAATTTTTCTACAGAAGTGGTTTGCCATTGCCTTCTTCTGGGCAGTGTCTTTACAAGCTGGGCGACCTCAGCCATTATGAGACCATAAGACATAGGAGCAGAATTAGGCCATCTGGCCCATCAAGTCTGCTCTGCGATTCAATCTTGGCCAATTCTTTTTTATATCTCCTCCTCAACCCCAGTTCCCGGCCTTCTCCCCATAACCTTTGATGCCATGTCCAGTCAAGAACCCATCCATGTCTGCCTTAAATACACCCAACGACCTGGTCTCCACAGCTACCTGTGGCAACAAATTCCCCCAAATTCTCCACCCTTTGGCTTAAGAAGTTTTGAAAGGGCACCCCTCTGTCCTGCCATGGGAAACATCCTTTCCACATCCACTCTGTCTAGGCCTCTCAACATCCATGAGATCCCCCCTTCATCCTTCTGAAGTCCAGCGAGTACTGACCCGGGGCTATCAAACGTTCCTTGTATGGTAACCCTTTCTAGAACCATGCTGGTGAACCCTCTCCAACACCAGCACATCTTTTCTAAGATGAGGAGCCCAAAACTGCTTGCAATGCTCAATCAGTGAGGCCTCACCAGTGCCTTATAAAGCCTCAGTATCCCCATCCTTGCTTACCAATACTCTTCAGAGATTGTCTGCCTGGCGTCAGTGGTCGCATAACCAGGACTTGTGATAGGTACGGGCTGCTTGTACGACCGTCCACCAGCTGCTCCCGTGATTTCACGTGACCCTGATCGGGGGGATAAGCTGGTGCTACCCCTTGTCCAAGGGTGACCTGCAGGCCAGGGGAGGCAAGGACCGTCTGACACCTCCTTTGGTAGAGACGTATCTCCACCCCGCCACCTCCCCTTATCTATAGTTATCCTAAGGGCTAAGGAGGTGCCGACACTGTTCCCTAACTCGAGTTTGGGTTTACCATCATCGGAGTGGAAATGTCCTTGATTACTGCCACCAGTTGGTTGGTACAAGTTTTCAGAGCCTCACCAGATAGTCTGACAGGGCCTGCCGCCTCGAGAGGGCTCACCCTCCTTAAAGCCGGCCTCCTATCTCGTCAGAGTGACAGATCCTGTTTCTGAAGAGGGTGGAATCCTTTGCCACGGACAATGAGGGGTTGTTGGGTATATTTAAAACAGAGCTTGGTAGGTTCTTGTTTAGTCAAAGGTTATGGGGTTGAGAGGGGTGATAAATCAGTCCTGACGAAGGGTTCCGGCCCGAAACGTTGACTGATCGTTTCCACGGATGCTGCCCGACCTGCTGAGTTCCTCCAGCGTGTTGTGCGTGTTGCTTTGACCCCAGCATCTGCAGAGTATTTTGTGTTTATAAATCAGCCACGGTGGATCAGTGGAGCCTAATTCCGCACCTATGTCTTAGGCAAAACACACAAAATGCTAGAGGTACTCAGCACCTATGGAAATGAATAAACAGTCGGCGCTTCGGGCCGAGGACAGAGAAGGAAGGGGGAAGACACCAGAATAACAAAAGGGTGGGGAGAGGGGAAGGAGGCTAGCTAGAGGGTGATAGGTGAAGCCAGGAGGGTGGGAAAGGTCAGGGCTGGAGAGGAAGGAATCTGATAGGAGAGGAGGGTGGACCATGGGAGAAAGGGAAGGAGGAGGGGCACCAGGGGAGGTGAGCGGGGTTGAGAGGCCAGAGTGGGGAAATGAAAAAGAGGGGAGGGGGAAGGAATTTTTTTAAAAGGAAGGAGAAATTGATGTTCATGCAGTCAGTTCGGAGGCAACCCAGATGGAATATAAGGTGTTGCTCCTCCACCCTAAGGGTGGCCTGTGTCTTATGTCTTATGATATTCTGATTACATGTATACCACCAGACGAAACAATCACGGTACACCCACAGTACATATATCACACACACAACGTAAAACAGAATATTACCACAAATGAGATAAAGTACAATTGGAAATGCATGTGAGGTGCACAGTGCAGGTGAACAGTAAACAGCTGGCTGTCCCAGGGACGAGACCTCGGTGGTGGCCGGGTATTCATTAGTCTCACAGCCCGAGGGAAGAAGCTGTTACCCAGTCTGACAGTCCTAGTCCTGATGCTCCTGTACCTCCTCCCAGACGGGAGTGGGTCAGAGAGATTGTGGTAGGGATCCTCAAGAGTGTTTCTGGTCCCTGATCTGCAACGGTCCCGGTAAGTGTCACAGGTCGTGGGGAGGGAGACCCCCAGTGAGCCTCTCGGTGGTCTTTGCTGTCCTCTGTAGGGTCTGGTGGTCTGATGTCTTGCAGCTTCCAAACCGCTCAGTGATGCAGCCAGACAGGACACCCCGGACAGTGCTGCTGGGGAAAGCTGTTAGAACGGGCGCCGGGAGCCTAGCAGGCCTCAGAGGGAGTAGACGCTGCGGTGACCGGTGAGGAGGTGTCGTGGGCCCAGGTTCGATCGTCCGTTCTGTGCACAGCAAGGAGCTTCGTGCTGTTCACTCTCTCCACGGCAGAGCCATTGACGTCCAGTGGAGAGTGGCCAACCTGTGCCTTCCTGAAGTCCACAGTCACCTCTTCTGTCGTGTCCATGTTGAGACTGGGGCTGTCGATCTCACACCGTCTGCCTCTCCTCTGTCTGCTGACTCCTCATTGTGGCCGACGAGGCCAGTCGCCGCAGCGTCATCGGCGAACGATGATGCGGTTTGAGCTGGATGTGACAGCGCAAGTCAGCAGCGGACTGAGCACACAGCCTTGCGTGATTGAGCTTCAAAGCTCAAAGTAAAATTTACGATCCAAGTACATACACGTCACCATGTGCAACCCTGAGATTCGTTTTCTGCGGGCATACTTAGCAAATCTATAGAACAGTAACTGTAAACAGGATCTGTAAACTGTGAACATCAGGAACTGTAAACGGCGCAAATGCAGATAATAAATAATGAGCATGAAATAACAAGATGAAAGCTGCTTAGGTGAGTGGAGCTATCTATCCCCTTTTGTTCAGGAGCATGATGGTTGAGGGTAGTGACTGTTCTTGAACCTGCTGTGTGAGTCCTGAGGTTCTTGTACCTTCTACCTGGTGGCAGTGGTGAGAAAAGGGCCTGGCCTGGGTGGTGAGGATCTCTGATGATGGATGCTGCTTTTTTACGGTAATGTTTCATAGAGATGAGCTCAGTGTTTGACAGGGTTTTACCCGTGACGTACTGGGCCAAATCTACTACTTTCGTAGGATTTTCCACTCAAAGTGCCTGGGTGTTCTCGTGCCAGGCTGTACTGCAGCCAGTCAGCACACTTTCACCACACATCTATAGAGGTTTGCCAAGGTTTTGGAGGAGATGCTGGACTCCTCAGGAAGTAGAGGCCTTGTCGTGCTTTCTTCACAATTATATTCATATGATGGGTCCAGGACATTGTGTCACCCAGGAATTTAAAATTACTGACCCCCTCCACCTCTGATCCTCTGATGAGAACTGGCTCATGGACCTCTGATTGCCCTCTCCTGAAGTCTACAATCAGTTCCTTGGTCTTATTGACATTGAGTGAGAGGTTGTTGCTATTACACCACTCAGACAAGTTTTCAATCTCCCTTCTATACCATCTTTGATACAGCCCACCGCAGTGGTGTCATCAGCAAACTTGTATCTGGTGATAGAGCTGTACTGAGCCTCCTAGTCATCGGTGTACAGCGAGTAGAGCACACATCGCTGTGGTGCTCCTGAGCTGATGGAGATCGTGGAGGAGATGCTTTTGCCGATCTGAACTGACTGGGGTCTACAAGTGAGGAAATCCAGCATCCAGTTGCACAAGGGGGTATTGAGGCCCTGGTCATGGAGTTTACTGATTAGTTTTGAGGGGATGATGGTGTTAAATGCAGAGCTGTAATTGATAAAGAACATCCTGATGTGTGTACCTTTGCTGTCCCGATGTTCCAGGGCTGTGTGAAGAGCCGATGAGATGGCATCTGCTGTGGACCAGTTGCTTCGGCAGGTGAACTGGAGCGGATCCAAGTCACCACTTGGACAGCAGCTGATGTGCTTCAACACCAGCCTCTCAAAACACCTCATCACTGAGGGTGTGTCACTGGGCAGGATGTCACGCTCTTCCTGGGCACCAGTATGATTAAAGCCTGCTTGAAGCAGGTGGGTACTTCGCACTGCTAGAGCGGGAGGTTGAAGATATCCGTGAGCACACCAGCCAGTTGGTCAGCACGGGGCCAGGTACTCTGTCCTTTCCTCGGATTCACTCTCTTGAAGGCAGACTGCACGTCATGTTCAGTCACTGAGACCAGAGGATCGTCGGGAGACGTAGGGGTTCTTGATGGCTGCTCCGTGTTCTGGTGATCAAAGCGAGCACTGTAGGCATTGAGCTCATCTGGAAGCGAAGCTCTACTGCCTCCATGTCGCAGGAGGTTAGGGCACTCAAATCCTGCCACAGGCACCGAGCATCCCTCGTGGGTTCCAGTCTAGTCTGGAATCTCCACTTCGCCCGAGAGATGACTGTCCGGAGACCTTGTAGCACTCTTGATCTGCAGACTTGAGTGCCTCTGATCTGGGTTCCGGATCTCATTGTTCATCCCGGGCTTCTGATTAGGGAAAACCCTGAACGATTTCGTGGGGACGCACTCATCCACAGCTGTTCGAATATAATCTGTAACCACCCTGGTGTAGTTTTTCAGGTCCTGAATGGGTTCTCGAACACGGCCCAGTCACAGGCTGAAGGCAATCCCGTAACCGTTCTGTGCTTTCCCCGACCAAATCTTACTTGTCTTGCTCTCTGGAGCTGAAATGTGAGATGTTGCTGCCAACTCAGACTGACTGGGGACCTATTACCCAACACCAGGTCTAGTATGGCCTCTCCTCTTGTTGAACTATCTACAGGCTGATTGAAGAAACCCTCCTGGGTTGGATGGATCTAACAGACTCTGCCCCATCAGAAGGCTCCGGTCGATTTCGGGGAGTTGAAGTCACCAACAACAACAACCCTGTTGTTTTTACACCTTTCCCTAATCTGCGGGCACATCTGTTCCTGGATGTCCCAGTAGACGAGCCTCCATTACGCACCCCCCCCCGAGGACAGCTGCAGGAGGGAGGCTAGAGATCTGGCTGAGTGCTGTCACAACAACAACAAGGCCAAGGAGCTGATGATCGACTTCAGGAGGAGGAAACCAGAGGTCCATGAGCCAGTCCTCAAATCAGGGGATCGGAGTTGGAGAGCGTCAGCAATTTCATATTCCTCGGTGTTATCCAGCACGTGAGTGCCATTATGACAAAAGTACAGTAAAAACCTCTGCTTTCTTAGAAGTTTCAGAGGGTTTGGAATGACACCTCAAACTTTAACAAACTTCTATAAACTTTGTGGTGGAGGGTGTATTGTTTGTCTGTGTAATGCCCTGGAACAGAAAATCCTACAAAAAGTAGTGGATACAGTCCAGTCCGTCACAGGTAAAGCCCTCCCCACCACTGAGCACATCAACATGGAGCGTTGTCGCAGGGAAGCGTCATCCATCATCAGGGACCCCCCACCACCCAGGCCACGCTCTCTTCTTGTTGCTGCCTTCAGGAAGAAGGTCCAGGAGCCTCTGGACTCACACCACCAGGTTCAGGAGCAGTTATTACCCCTCAACCATCAGACTCCTGAACCAGAGGGGATAACTTCACTCACCCAGCTCTGCACTTTTCTCACTGAACTAGACTCACTTTGAAGGACTCATCTCATGTTCTTGAAATTTATTCTTATTTACTTATCCTTTCTTTTAGTATTTGCACTTTTTTTTGCCCGTTGGCTATTTGTCCAATCGTTGTGTGTGGCCTTTCATTGATTCTGTTTTGTTTTTCATTGTGTTTACTGTGAGTGCCGACAAGGAAATGAATCTCAGAGCTGTATATGGTGACATAAACGTACTTTGATGTAAATTTCCTTTTTCATTTGAGTTGTCTGTCTGGTTTGGGACCTTGGGTCCGGACGTTGCCGGTCTCTTGTATTTACAGCCATTCACCAGACGGTGGCGGTGTCTCTCCGTTTGGAGAGTCAAACACTCCCTACCCCATCCTACCCCTCACACACAGGCAGCGTGTCCCTGACCCTGTGACAAACCACCGCCCAGCACTGACCCTCCCCAACTCTGTGACCCCCCCCACCCTCTCCATCCCTCCCAGAATCTGTGACCCCTCCCTCCCCTACACCGCTCCATGTCCCTCCGACCCCCTCCCTGCCCTACACCCCCCTCCCTCCCCTACATCCCTCCCAGTCTCTGTGACCCCTCCCTCCCCGACACCCCTCCCTGTCTCTGTGACCCCCCCACCCTCTCCATCCCTCCCAGAATCTGTGACCCCTCCCTCCCCTACACCCCTCCCTGTCTCTGTGACCCCCCCACCCTCTCCATCCCTCCCAGAATCTGTGACCCCTCCCTCCCCTACATCCCTCCCAGTCTCTGTGACCCCTCCCTCCCCTACACCCTTCCCTGTCTCTGTGACCCCCTCCCTCTCCATCCCTCCCAGAATCTGTGAACCCCTCCCTCCCCTACACCGCTCCATGTCCCTCCGACCCCCTCCCTGCCCTACACCCCCCTCCCTCCCCTACATCCCTCCCAGTCTCTGTGACCCCTCCCTTCCCTACACCCTTCCCTGTCTCTGTGACCCCCCTCCCTCTCCATCCCTCCCAGAATCTGTGAACCCTTCCCTCCCCTACACCTCTCCCTGTCTCTGTGACCCCTCCCTCCCCTACACCCCTCCCTGTCTCTGTGACCCCCCCACCCTCTCCATCCCTCCCAGAATCTGTGAACCCCTCCCTCCCCTACACCGCTCCATGTCCCTCCGACCCCCTCCCTGCCCTACACCCCCCTACCTCCCCTACATCCCTCCCAGTCTCTGTGACCCCTCCCTCCCCTACACCCTTCCCTGTCTCTGTGACCCCCCTCCCTCTCCATCCCTCCCAGAATCTGTGAACCCCTCCATCCCCTACACCGCTCCATGTCCCTCCGACCCCCTCCCTACCACACCACCTTCCCTCCCCTACATCCCTCCCAGTCTCTGTGACCCCTCCCTCCCCTACACCCTTCCCTGTCTCTGTGACCCCCCTCCCTCTCCATCCCTCCCAGAATCTGTGAACCCCTCCATCCCCTACACCGCTCCATGTCCCTCCGACCCCCTCCCTGCCCCACACCCCCTTCCCTCCCCTACATCCCTCCCAGTCTCTGTGACCCCTCCCTCCCCTACACCCCTCCCTGTCTCTGTGACCCCCTCCCTCTCCATCCCTCCCAGAATCTGTGAACCCTTCCCACCCCTACACCTCTCCCTGTCTCTGTGACCCCCTCCCTCCCCTACACCCCACCCTGTCTCTGTGACCCCCTCCCTCCCCTACACCCTTCCCTGTCTCTGTGACCTCCTCCCTCCCCTACACCCCTCCCTGTCTCTGTGACCCCCTCCCTCTCCATCCCTCCCAGAATCTGTGAACCCCTCCCTCCGCTACACCGCTCCATGTCCCTCCGACCCCCTCCCTGCCCTACACCCCCTCCCTCCCCTACATCCCTCCCAGTCTCTGTGACCCCTCCCTCCCCTACACCTCTCCCAGTCTCTGTGACCCCCTCCCTCCCCTACACCCGTCACTGTCTCTGTGACCCCTCTCCCTCTCCATCCCTCCCAGAATCTGTGAACCCCTCCCTCCGCTACACCGCTCCGTCCCTCCGACCCCCTCCTTCCCCTACATCCCTCCCAGTCTCTGTGACCCCTCCCTCCCCTACACCCCTCCCTGTCTCTGTGACCCCCCTCCCTCCACTACACCCCTCCCTGTCTCTGTGACCCCCTCCCTCTCCATCCCTCCCAGAATCTGTGAACCCCTCCCTCCCCTACACCGCTCCATGTCCCTCCGACCCCCTCCCTGCCCTACACCCCCTCCCTCCCCTACATCCCTCCCAGTCTCTGTGACCCCTCCCTCCCCTACACCTCTCCCAGTCTCTGTGACCCCCTCCCTCCCCTACACCCCTCCCAGTCTCTGTGACCCCCTCCCTCCCCTACACCTCTCCCTGTCTCTGTGACCCCCTCTCTCCCCTACACCCCTCCCAGTCTCTGTGACCCCACTCCCTCGCCTACACCTCTCCCTGTCTCTGTGACCCCTCCCTCCCCTACACCGCTCCCTGTCTCTGTGACCCCTCCCTCTCTGTGAACCCCTCCCTCCCCTACACCGCTCCATGTCCCTCCGACCCCCTCCCTGCCCTACACCCCCTCCCTCCCCTACATCCCTCCCCATCTCTGTGACCCCTTCCCTCCCCTACACCCCTCCCTGGCTCTGTGACCCCCTCCCTCCCCTACACCCCTCCCCATCTCTGTGACCCCCTCCCTACCCTACACCCCTCCCCATCTCTGTGACCCCCTCCCTCCCCTACACCCCTCCCCATCTCTGTGACCTCCCTCCCTCCCCTACACCCCTCACAGTCTCTGTGACCCCTCCCTCCCCTACACCCCTCCCCATCTCTGTGACCTCCCTCCCTCCCCTACACCCCTCACAGTCTCTGTGACCCCTCCCTCCCCTACACCCCTCCCCATCTCTGTGACCTCTCTCCCTCCCCTACACCCCTCCCCATCTCTGTGACCTCTCTCCCTCCCCTACACCCCTCACTGTCTCTGTGACCCCTCCCTCCCCTACACCCCTCCCCATCTCTGTGACCTCCCTCCCTCCCCTACACCCCTCACTGTCTCTGTGACCCCTCCCTCCCCTACACCCCTCCCCATCTCTGTGACCCCCTCCCTCCCCTACACCCCTCCCCATCTCTGTGACCCCCTCCCTCCCCTACACCCCTCCCCATCTCTGTGACCTCCCTCCCTCCCCTACACCCCTCCCAGTCTCTGTGACCCCTCCCTCCCTCTCCATCCCTCCCAGAATCTGTGAACCCCTCCATCCCCTACACCCCTCCCTGTCTCTGTGACCCCCTCCCTCTCCATCCCTCCCAGAATCTGTGAACCCTTCCCTCCCCTATATCTCTCCCTGTCTCTGTGACCCCCTCCCTCCCCTACACCCCTCCCTGTCTCTGTGACCCCCTCCCTCCCCTACACCCCTCCCTGTCTCTGTGACCACCTCCCTCCCCTACACCCCTCCCTGTCTGTGACCACCCTCCCTCTCCATCCCTCCCAGAATCTGTGAACCCCTCCCTCCGCTACACCGCTCCATGTCCCTCCGACCCCCTCCCTGCCCTACACCCCCTCCCTCCCCTACATCCCTCCCAGTCTCTGTGACCCCTCCCTCCCCTACACCTCTCCCAGTCTCTGTGACCCCCTCCCTCCCCTACACCCCTCCCTGTCTCTGTGACCCCCTCCCTCCCCTACACCCCTCCCTGTCTCTGTGACCCCCTCCCTCCCCTACACCTCTCCCTGTCTCTGTGACCCCCCTCCCTCTCCATCCCTCCCAGAATCTGTGAACCCCTCCCTCCGCTACACCGCTCCATGTCCCTCCGACCCCCTCCCTGCCCTACACCCCCCTCCCTCCCCTACATCCCTCCCAGTCTCTGTGACCCCTCCCTCCCCTACACCCCTCCCTGTCTCTGTGACCCCCCTCCCTCTCCATCCCTCCCAGAATCTGTGAACCCCTCCATCCCCTACACGCTCCATGTCCCTCCGACCCCCTCCCTGCCCTACACCCCCTCCCTCCCCTACATCCCTCCCAGTCTCTGTGACCCCTCCCTCCCCTACACCCCTCCCTGTCTCTGTGACCCCCCTCCCTCTCCATCCCTCCCAGAATCTGTGAACCCTTCCCTCCCCTACACCTCTCCCTGTCTCTGTGAACCCCTCCCTCCCCTACACCGCTCCATGTCCCTCCGACCCCCTCCCTGCCCTACACCCCCCTCCCTCCCCTACATCCCTCCCAGTCTCTGTGACCCCCTCCCTACCCTACACCCCTCCCTGTCTCTGTGACCCCCTCCCTCCCCTACACCCGTCACTGTCTCTGTGACCCCCCTCCCTCTCCATCCCTCCCAGAATCTGTGAACCCTTCCCTCCCCTACACCTCTCCCTGTCTCTGTGAACCCCTCCCTCCCCTACACCGCTCCATGTCCCTCCGACGCCCTCCCTGCCCTACACCCCCCTCCCTCCCCTACATCCCTCCCAGTCTCTGTGACCCCCTCCCTCCCCTACACCCCTCCCTGTCTCTGTGACCCCCTCCCTCCCCTACACCCGTCACTGTCTCTGTGACCCCCCTCCCTCTCCATCCCTCCCAGAATCTGTGAACCCCTCCCTCCGCTACACCGCTCCGTCCCTCCGACCCCCTCCTTCCCCTACATCCCTCCCAGTCTCTGTGACCCCTCCCTCCCCTACACCTCTCCCAGTCTCTGTGACCCCCTCCCTCCCCTACACCCCTCCCTGTCTCTGTGACCCCCTCCCTCCCCTACACCCGTCACTGTCTCTGTGACCCCCCTCCCTCTCCATCCCTCCCAGAATCTGTGAACCCCTCCCTCCGCTACACCGCTCCGTCCCTCCGACCCCCTCCTTCCCCTACATCCCTCCCAGTCTCTGTGACCCCTCCCTCCCCTACACCCCTCCCGGTCTCTGTGACCCCCCCTCCCTCCACTACACCCCTCCCAGTCTCTGTGACCCCCTCCCTCTCCATCCCTCCCAGAATCTGTGAACCCCTCCCTCCCCTACACCGCTCCATGTCCCTCCGACCCCCTCCCTGCCCTACACCCCCTCCCTCCCCTACATCCCTCCCAGTCTCTGTGACCCCTCCCTCCCCTACACCTCTCCCAGTCTCTGTGACCCCCTCCCTCCCCTACACCCCTCCCTGTCTCTGTGACCCCCTCCCTCCCCTACACCCCTCCCTGTCTCTGTGACCCCCTCCCTCCCCTACACCTCTCCCTGTCTCTGTGACCCCCCTCCCTCTCCATCCCTCCCAGAATCTGTGAACCCCTCCCTCCGCTACACCGCTCCATGTCCCTCCGACCCCCTCCCTGCCCTACACCCCCCTCCCTCCCCTACATCCCCCCCAGTCTCTGTGACCCCTCCCTCCCCTACACCCCTCCCTGTCTCTGTGACCCCCCTCCCTCTCCATCCCTCCCAGAATCTGTGAACCCCTCCATCCCCTACACGCTCCATGTCCCTCCGACCCCCTCCCTGCCCTACACCCCCTCCCTCCCCTACATCCCTCCCAGTCTCTGTGACCCCTCCCTCCCCTACACCCCTCCCTGTCTCTGTGACCCCCCTCCCTCTCCATTCCTCCCAGAATCTGTGAACCCTTCCCTCCCCTACACCTCTCCCTGTCTCTGTGAACCCCTCCCTCCCCTACACCGCTCCATGTCCCTCCGACCCCCTCCCTGCCCTACACCCCCCTCCCTCCCCTACATCCCTCCCAGTCTCTGTGACCCCCTCCCTACCCTACACCCCTCCCTGTCTCTGTGACCCCCTCCCTCCCCTACACCCGTCACTGTCTCTGTGACCCCCCTCCCTCTCCATCCCTCCCAGAATCTGTGAACCCTTCCCTCCCCTACACCTCTCCCTGTCTCTGTGAACCCCTCCCTCCCCTACACCGCTCCATGTCCCTCCGACGCCCTCCCTGCCCTACACCCCCCTCCCTCCCCTACATCCCTCCCAGTCTCTGTGACCCCCTCCCTCCCCTACACCCCTCCCTGTCTCTGTGACCCCCTCCCTCCCCTACACCCGTCACTGTCTCTGTGACCCCCCTCCCTCTCCATCCCTCCCAGAATCTGTGAACCCCTCCCTCCGCTACACCGCTCCGTCCCTCCGACCCCCTCCTTCCCCTACATCCCTCCCAGTCTCTGTGACCCCTCCCTCCCCTACACCTCTCCCAGTCTCTGTGACCCCCTCCCTCCCCTACACCCCTCCCTGTCTCTGTGACCCCCTCCCTCCCCTACACCCGTCACTGTCTCTGTGACCCCCCTCCCTCTCCATCCCTCCCAGAATCTGTGAACCCCTCCCTCCGCTACACCGCTCCGTCCCTCCGACCCCCTCCTTCCCCTACATCCCTCCCAGTCTCTGTGACCCCGCCCTCCCCCACCCCCCCCCCGGGCTCGTTGACCCCCCCTCCCGCCACTACCCCCCTCCGTGTCTCTGTGCCCCCCTCCCTCTCCATCCCTCCCAGAATCTGTGAACCCCTCCCTCCCCTACACCGCTCCATGTCCCTCCGACCCCCTCCCTGCCCTACACCCCCTCCCTCCCCTACAACCCTCCCAGTCTCTGTGACCCCTCCCTCCCCTACACCTCTCCCAGTCTCTGTGACCCCCTCCCTCCCCTACACCCCTCCCAGTCTCTGTGACCCCCTCCCTCCCCTACACCTCTCCCTGTCTCTGTGACCCCCTCCCTCCCCTACAGCCCTCCCTGTCTCTGTGACCCCCTCCTTCCCCTACACCCCTCCCAGTCTCTGTGACCCCCTCCCTCCCCTACACCTCTCCCTGTCTCTGTGACCCCCTCCCTCCCCTACACCTCTCCCAGTCTCTGTGACCCCCTCCCTCCCCTACACCCCTCCCAGTCTCTGTGACCCCCTCCCTCCCCTACACCTCTCCCTGTCTCTGTGACCCCCTCCCTCCCCTACACCCCTCCCAGTCTCTGTGACCCCACTACCTCCCCTACACCTCTCCCTGTCTCTGTGACCCCTCCCTCCCCTACACCTCTCCCTGTCTCTGTGACCCCTCCCTCTCTGTGAACCCCTCCCTCCCCTACACCGCTCCATGTCCCTCCGACCCCCTCCCTGCCCTACACCCCCCTCCCTCCCCTACATCCCTCCCCATCTCTGTGACCCCTTCCCTCCCCTACACCCCTCCCTGGCTCTGTGACCCCCTCCCTCCCCTACACCTCTCCCCATCTCTGTGACCCCCTCCCTACCCTACACCCCTCCCCATCTCTGTGACCCCCTCCCTCCCCTACACCCCTCCCCATCTCTGTGACCTCCCTCCCTCCCCTACACCCCTCACAGTCTCTGTGACCCCTCCCTCCCCTACACCCCTCCCCATCTCTGTGACCTTTCTCCCTCCCCTACACCCCTCACAGTCTCTGTGACCCCTCCCTCCCCTACACCCCTCCTCATCTCTGTGACCTCTCTCCCTCCCCTACACCCCTCACTGTCTCTGTGACCCCTCCCTCCCCTACACCCCTCCCCATCTCTGTGACCTCCCTCCCTCCCCTACAGCCCTCACAGTCTCTGTGACCCCTCCCTCCCCTACACCCCTCCCCATCTCTGTGACCTCCCTCCCTCCCCTACACCCCTCACAGTCTCTGTGACCCTTCCCTCCCCTACACCCCTCCCCATCTCTGTGACCTCCCTCCCTCCCCTACACCCCTCACTGTCTCTGTGACCCTTCCCTCCCCTACACCCCTCCCCATCTCTGTGACCTCCCTCCCTCCCCTACACCCCTCACTGTCTCTGTGACCCTTCCCTCACCTACACCCCTCCCCATCTCTGTGACCTCCCTCCCTCCCCTACACCCCTCACTGTCTCTGTGACCCCTCCCTCCCCTACACCCCTCCCCATCTCTGTGACCTCCCTCCCTCCCCTACACCCCTCACAGTCTCTGTGACCCCTCCCTCCCCTACACCCCTCCCCATCTCTGTGACCTCCCTCCCTCCCCTACACCCCTCACAGTCTCTGTGACCTCTCCCTCCCCTACACCCCTCCCCATCTCTGTGACCTCCCTCCCTCCCCTACACCCCTCACAGTCTCTGTGACCCCTCCCTCCCCTACACCCCCCATCTCTGTGACCTCCCTCCCTCCCCTACAGCCCTCACAGTCTCTGTGACCCCTCCCTCCCCTACACCCCTCCCCATCTCTGTGACCTCCCTCCCTCCCCTACACCCCTCACTGTCTCTGTGACCCCTCCCTCCCCTACACCCCTCCCCATCTCTGTGACCCCCTCCCTACCCTACACCCCTCCCCATCTCTGTGACCCCCTCCCTCCCCTACACCCCTCCCCATCTCTGTGACCTCCCTCCCTCCCCTACACCCCTCACAGTCTCTGTGACCCCTCCCTCCCCTACACCCCTCCCCCTCTCTGTGACCTCCCTCCCTCCCCTACACCCCTCACAGTCTCTGTGACCCCTCCCTCCCCTACACCCCTCCCCATCTCTGTGACCTCCCTCCCTCCCCTACACCCCTCACAGTCTCTGTGACCCTTCCCTCCCCTACACCCCTCCCCATCTCTGTGACCTCCCTCCCTCCCCAACACCCCACACTGTCTCTGTGACCCTTCCCTCCCCTACACCCCTCCCCATCTCTGTGACCTCCCTCCCTCCCCTACACCCCTCACTGTCTCTGTGACCCTTCCCTCCCCTACACCCCTCCCCATCTCTGTGACCTCCCTCCCTCCCCTACACCCCTCACTGTCTCTGTGACCCCTCCCTCCCCTACACCTCTCCCTGTCCCTGTGACCCCCTCTGACTCCTCCCCATGTCGTGCCTGGGATCTTGCTGCATACCATGTTGAATTTCCAGCCATTCTGTTTGCTCTGCTCCTTCAGTCCCTCTCTGTGCCCTCGACCAGCCACAGCCATCCCCAATCCCCCATATCCCCCATCCCCATCCCCCATCCCCATATCCCCCATATCCCCATCCCCCATATCCCCATCCCCCATATCCCCCATCCCCCATATGCCCCATCCCCCATATCCCCCATCCCCATATCCCCCATCCCCATATCCCCATCCCCCATATCCCCATCCCCATATCCCCCATCCCCCATATCCCCACCCCCCATATCCCCCATCCCCCAATCCCCCACCCCCCCATATCTCCCATATCCCCCATATCTCCCATATCCCCACCCCCCATATCCCCATCCCCCAATCCCCATCCCCATATCCCCCACCCCCCCATATCTCCCATATCCCCCATATCTCCCATATCCCCACCCCCCATATCCCCATCCCCCAATCCCCATCCCCATATCCCCCACCCCCCATATCTCCCATATCCCCATCCCATATCCCCACCCCCATATCCCCATCCCCCATACCTCTCATCCCCCATATCTCCCATCCCCATATATCCATCCCTATATCTCCCATCCCCCATCCCCATATCTCCCATCCCCCATATCCCCATCCCCCATATCTCCATCCCCATCCCCATCCCCATATCTCCCATCCCCATCCCCCATATCCCCCTCCCCCATATCTCCCATCCCCCATATCCCCATCCCCCATCCCCTTCACCGTCCTGCCACTTACTCAGTGCCCTGTGAACTCCAGTGGGACAATCCTGTATCCACGTGTTTAGTGTGTGTGTGTGTGTGTGTGTGTGTGTGTGTGAGAGAGAGAGAGAGTGCACGCTAATATGTGAGAAAGTGAGTATGTGCCTATCTGTCTGTCTCTGTGTGTTTGTGAGAGTGTATATCTGTGTCTGTCTGAGTGTGTGAGAGTGTCTGTGTGTGTGTGTTTGTGTCTGTGTGTGTGTCTGTGTGCGTGTGTGAGTGTCTGTGTTTTGAGTGTGTGTGTGACAGTGTCTGTGTGTCCAGGTTCTCAAGCGGGAGGGTGAGCAGACAGAGGCTGGGTGCACATCGGCACCAATGACGTTGGTAGAAAGCAGCAAAAGGTCCTGCGCATTGAGTGTAGGGAGATAGGGAAGCAGCTGAAGAACAGGACATCTGAGGTAGTAATCTCCAGATCACTCCCTGTGCACGTGGGAAGGAATACAATGGTAGTACAGATGAATGCATGGCTGAGGAATTGGTCAGGGACAGGGTTTCAGATTTCTGGATCATTGGGATCTCTTCTGGACGAGGTATGACCTGTACAAAAAGAACGGGTTACACCTGAACCTGACAGGGACCAATATGCTTGCAGACAGGTTTGCTGGAGCTGCTGGGGAGGATTTAAACTCATTTTTCAGGGGGATGGGAACTGGGGTAACAAGGCTGAGGGTGGAGGAGTTTGTATACAAGTACATGCAGTGTGTAGTGAGACTGTGAGGAGGAACAGGGGGAAATTGCAGTCACTGGGGTGTATTCCAGTGTAACATGGGGCAAATTTGAACGGTGACAGATACAGAACTGAAGGTGTTACATTTGAATGCATGCGGTATATGGAATAAGGTAGATGATCTTATAGCACGGTTAGAGATTGGCAGGTATGACGTGGGCATCACTGAGTCAAGGCTGAAAGAAGATCATAGTTGGGACCTTAACACACTGTATTGAAAGGGCAGGCAGGTAGGCAGAGGGTGTGTTGGTAAAAAATGAAAACAAATCCTTTGAAACAGGTGACATAGGATCAGGAGATGTAGAATCTCTAAGGGGAGAGTTAAAAAATTGCAAGAGTAAAAAGACCCTGGTGGATACAGGCCTCCAAATGGTAGCCAGGATGTGAGCCACAAGTTACAGTGGAAGATAGACAATGCATATCAAAAGGGCACTGTTTTGATATACAGGTAGATCTTAAGAGAGAGAATTTGTAGAATGCCTGCAAGATGGCTTTTTAGAGTAGCTTGTGGTTGAGCCCAATAAAAGGATTGGGTGTATGAGACAGATTTTATTAGGGAGCTTAAGGTAAAGAAACCTTGGGAGACAGTGATAGAATTCATGATGCACTTTGAGGAGAAGAAGCTAAAACCAGATGTATCAGTATTACAGTGGAGTAAAGGGAATTACAGAGGCATGAGAGAGGAGCTGGCCAAAGTTGATTGGAAGGGGACACTAGCAGGGATGACGGCAGAGCAGCAATGGCTGGAGTATCTATGAGCAATTCTGAAGGCACAGGATAGATACATCCCAAAAAAGTGTTTTACCGGGGGGATGAGCAACTGTGACTGACAAGGGAAGTCAAAGACAGCTTAAATCTCCCTATACGCCGTCCCATCACGCACTCCCGGGGTCAGACACAGAGTGAAGCTCCCTCCATACCGTCCCATCACACACTCCCGGGGTCAGACACAGAGTGAATCTCCCTCCACACCGTCCCATCACACACTCACGGGGTCAGACACAGAGTGAAGCTCCCTCCATACTGTCCCATCACACACTCCCGGGGTCAGACACAGAGTGAAGCTCCCTCCATACTGTCCCATCACACACTCCCGGGGTCAGACACAGAGTGAAGCTCCCTCCATACTGTCCCATCACACACTCCCGGGGTCAGACACAGAGTGAATCTCCCTCCACACCGTCCCATCACACACTCCCGGGGTCAGACACAGAGTGAAACTCCCTCCACACCGTCCCATCACACACTCCCGGGGTCAGACACAGAGTGAAGCTCCCTCCATACCGTCCCATCACACACTCCCGGGGTCAGACACAGAGTGAATCTCCCTCCACACTGTCCCATCACACACTCCCGGGGTCAGACACAGAGTGAAGCTCCCTCCATACTGTCCCATCACACACTCCCGGGGTCAGACACAGAGTGAAGCTCCCTCCATACCGTCCCATCACACACTCCCGGGGTCAGACACAGAGTGAAGCTCCCTCCATACTGTCCCATCACACACTCCCGGGGTCAGACACAGAGTGAATCTCCCTCCACACCGTCCCATCACACACTCCCGGGGTCAGACACAGAGTGAAACTCCCTCCACACCGTCCCATCACACACTCCCGGGGTCAGACACAGAGTGAATCTCCCTCCACACCGTCCCATCACACACCCCCGGGGTCAGACACAGAGTGAAGCTCCCTCCATACTGTCCCATCACACACTCCCGGGGTCAGACACAGAGTGAATCTCCCTCCACACCGTCCCATCACACACCCCCGGGGTCAGACACAGAGTGAAGCTCCCTCCATACTGTCCCATCACACACTCCCGGGGTCAGACACAGAGTGAAACTCCCTCCACACCGTCCCATCACACACTCCCGGGGTCTGACACAGAGTGAGCCACCTCTACTCTGTCCAATCACTCTCGGGACTGGGTGAGCACTGGACTGATTGACTGTGATCGAGGACGGCTGCTCTCAGTATGTGGAGCCGAGCTGGAGAGTGGTAATCCCACTGGGAAAATGGAGATGCAGGGAGTTTTATTCTGAGGATGAAGGACACTCATGTTTTTGTTGGGAACAGTACTGAGCGATCTATTGGACGGGCTGTGCGATGGCAGGATGGTGCTTGTGGTTTCAGCTTCACATTAGGATTGGAATTGGTTTATTATTGTCACAGATACAGTGAAAAGCTGGCCTGGCATACTGTCACACAGATCAGATCGTTACACAGTGCATTGAGGGAGAACGGGGAGACAATAACAATGTAGAATGAAGTGTCACAGTTACAGAGAGAGTGCAGTGCAGATAGGTAGTGAGGTGCAGAGGCCATGACACGGTCGATTGTCAGGCTTATCAGACTGGGAAACCATTCAATAGCCTGGTGACGGCGGGTAGAAGCTGTCCTGGACCCTGGTGGGACTGATTTTTAGGCATTTTTGTAGCTTCTGTCCAATGTGAGAGGGGAGAAGAATTTGTCTGGGGTGGGGTGGGTCCTTGATGATGTTGGCTGCTTTACTGAGGCAGTGGGAAGGGTAGACTGAGTCCATGGAGGGGGTGGGGGCTGGTTTCTGTGATGTGCTGAGCTGTGTCCACATCTCTCTATGGTTTCTTGCACAGACACCCCTTCCCACCGCAATATGTATAACGTGCTCTCAGACACCAAAACAGCAGTGGGGCAAGTGCCTGGAATGAGGAATGGGTTTGAGGGGAGAGGGAGAGACTTGGTGTGTATTTGTACAAGTGTGTGTGTGTGTGTGAGAGAGATTGTGTGTCTCAGAGAGTGAGTGTGTGAGGGAATGAGAGTGTGTGAGAAGGCGAGTGTGTGAGTGAGAGAGAGAGTGTGTGTGAGAGAGAGGGAAAGAGAGACTGTGTGAGAGGGGGAATGAGAGTGTGTGTATTTGTGTGAGGGGGGGAGTGTGTGAGTGAGAGAGGGAAAGAAAGATTGTGTATGAGAGAGAGTGTGTGTGAGAGGGAGAGAGAGAAAATCATATGGATGATGTTAGAGGAGTGGATGTGCTGTGTATGGATTTTAGTGAGGTGTTTGATAAGGTTCCCCATGGTTGGTTCAGGAAGTCGGGAGGTGTGACAGCTGGGAAAAGTGCCAGGATTATCATGGGTAAAGGTGATGAATTTAGAGCATGGATCAGGTCATGGAACTACAACATCGTGGCTTTTACAGAGACTTAGTACTGAGAGAGGGGCAGGAACGGGTGGTTAATACCCTAGGGTTTTGATGCTTTAGAAAAGATAGTGGGGGGGTAAAAGGGGTGTGTGTGTGGGGGGGTAAAAGGGGTGTGTGTGGGGGGGTAAAAAGGGTGTGTGTGGGGGGGGGTAAAAGGGGTGTGTGTGGGGGGGGTAAAAGGGGTGTGTGGGGGGGGGTAAAAGGGGTGTGTGTGGGGGGGTAAAAGGGGTGTGTGGGGGGGGGGGTAAAAGGGGTGTGTGTGTGGGGGGGGTAAAAGGGGTGTGTGTGGGGGGGGGTAAAAGGGGTGTGTGTGTGGGGGGGTAAAAGGGGTGTGTGTGGGGGGGTAAAAGGGGTGTGTGTGTGGGGGGTAAAAGGGGTTGGGGGGTAAAAGGGGTGTGTGTGTGGGGGGGTAAAAGGGGTGTGTGTGTGGGGGGGGGGTAAAAGGGGTGTGTGTGGGGGGGGGTAAAAGGGGTGTGTGTGTGGGGGGGAAGGGGTGTGTGTGTGGGGGTAAAAGGGGTGTGTGTGGGGGGGGTAAAAGGGGTGTGTGTGTGGGGGTAAAAGGGGTGTGTGTGTGGGGGGTAAAAGGGGTGTGTGTGGGGGGGGGTAAAAGGGGTGTGTGTGGGTGGGGTAAAAGGGGTGTGTGTGGGGGGGGTAAAAGGGGTGTGTGTGTGGGGGGGGGTTGTACTACTAATCAGGAACAATATCACAGCTGCACTTGGAAGGACCAGAATGGAAGCTTATCCACTAAGTTAATATGGATAGAACTCAAAACCAGGAAGGGTGCAATGGGTCTGAGGGGATTGTACTACTGACACCCCCCCCCCCAGTAGTCACCAGGACAGAGATACAGGCGGATTAGGATGGTTGTTAGGGGGACTTAAACAGTTACGGGCTCCATGATAACGTAGTGGTTAGCGCGACAATATTACAACTTGGGGTGTTGAAGTTTGGACTTCAATCCGGTGCCCTCTGTAAGGAGCCTGTGCAATGCGTGGGCTTTCCCCAGGTGCTCTGGTTTCCACCCACAGTCCACAGACACACTACCTAGTAGGGTCATTGTAAATTGCTCCATGGTTAGGCTAGGGTCAAACGGGGGGTTGCTGGCAGGATGGCTGGAAGGGCCTATCGTGCGGTAAATCTCAATAAATAAAACGTCCCTGGGGCTTTCTGAGTGCGAGGTTTAGATGAGGCAGAATTTGTTAGGTACAATGGGTTTCTTGAATCAATACGTAGACAGTCCAACAAGAGGAGGGGCTCTATTGGATCTGGTGTTGGGTAATGAGCCTGGCCAGGTGACTAACCTGACAGTGAGTGAACAATGACCACAACTCCTTGTGTTTTAAGGTGGCTGCAGATAAGGTTAAGTATGGACCTTGTGGGAGAGTATTAAATTGGAGCAGGGCAAATTTTAAGAGTATAAGGCAGGAACGAGGGAGAGTTAATTGGGAACAGCTGTTTTTGGATGTTCACATCCAACACGTGGAAGGTGTTTATAGACCAACTGCACAGAGTACAGGACAGGTATGTTCCAGTCGGAAGGAAGGACGAGGCTGGCAAGGTAAGCCAACCTTGGATGTTAAGGGATTTAGTCAAGAAGAAAAAGGAAACATATGTAAAACTTAGGAAGCTAGAATCAAATAGAGCCCTTGAGGTTATAAAGAAACCAGAAAAGAATGCAGGAAGGGAATTAGGAAAGCCAAGAGGGGCCACGAAAAGTTCTTGGCAAGTAGGATTAAAGAGAGTCCAATGGCATTCTTTTCATTCATCAAGAGCAAGAAAATAACTAGGGAGGAGGTGGGACCACTCAGAGGTAAAGGGGGCAACATTTGCTCTGATGTCCGTATCCTCTCTAGCCACAGGCGAGGTCCTGGAGAACTGGCGAGTAGCTAAAGTTGTTCCATTGTTCAAGGGAACCAGGGATAGTCCTGGAAACTATAGACCAGTGAGTCTCATGTCAGAGGTATGGAGGTTACTAGAGAGAACTATTAGGGTTATGATTTATGAGCCTTTGGAAAACCGTGGCCTAATTAGGGAGTGCCAGCATGGCTTTGTGCGGGGCAAGTCGTGTCTTACTAACTTGATTGAGTTTATTGACGAAGTGACAAGGGTGATTGATGAAGGCAGCAGTGTGGATGTTGTCTACGTGAATTTTAGTAAGGCATTCGACAAGGTCCCTCCTGGGAGGCTCAGACAGAAGATTAAAATGCACAGGATCAATGGTGAATTGGCTGTTCCAGAGAAGACGCAGGGTGGTGGTTGAAGGGAGTACTGTGATTACTGGTGCTCTGCAGGGATCTGTACAGGAACCTCTGCTCTTTGTGGTGTGTTTCACGTCGGAGCTGATTACTGGCCCCAGGAGGAGGAAATGGGAGGTCCGCGAGCCA
Source organism: Mobula hypostoma (assembly GCF_963921235.1). Classification (NCBI taxonomy): domain Eukaryota; kingdom Metazoa; phylum Chordata; class Chondrichthyes; order Myliobatiformes; family Myliobatidae; genus Mobula; species Mobula hypostoma. The sequence continues at coordinate 31,968,920 of NC_086124.1, forward strand.
TTCAGGGTCAGAGGTGGAGAGGGTCGGCAACTTAAAATTCTTCTCTGCTATTATTTCAGAGGACCTGCTCTAGGCCCAGAACGTAACTGCGGTTACTAAGAAAGCACGACAGTGGGTTTGCACCAGGCTTTGCAAACTAGGGGTTTGTGAAGATTTGGCATATGTAAAACTTTGACAAACATTTACAGATACGTAGTGGAGAGTATATTGACTGGCTGCACCACAACCTGGTATGGAAACACCAATAGCCTTGAAGAAAATCCTGTAAAAAGTAGTGGATACCATCCAGACCCTCATGGGTAAAGCCCTCCCCCCCCCCATTGAGCGCATCTAACACAGAAAGCAGAATGCATCATCATCATCAGGGACTCCCACCACCCAGATCATGCTCTCTTCTCACTGCGGCCGTGAGGAAGAAGGTAGAGAGGCCTCAAGACTCTCACCACCAGGTTCAGGAAGAGTTATTGCCCCTCAACCATCAGGCTCTTGAACCAAAGGGGATAACTTCACTTGCCCCATCACTGAAATGTCCCCACAACCAATGGACTCATTTTCAAGGGCTATTCATCTCATGTCCCCGATATTTATTGCTTATTCATTTGTTATTTTTCTTTTGTACTTGCAGAGTTGGTTGTCTTTTGCAGACTGGTTGGCACCCAAGTTGGAGCGGTCTTTCATTGATTCTATTATGGTTTTGGATTTACTGTGAATGCCCACAAGAAAATGTATACAGATGCGTACTTTGATAATAAATTTACTTTGAACTTTGATGATCTGGGTGAAGATGTACAGTACTGTGCGGGTAGGCTGCCCAAGACATTTGCACGGTATTATATATTATGTCTTGCCAGTTACCAAATAACACTTAATACTATTGAGCTATTACAAAGCTTAAGTACTCTTATTTTTGTTTCTCAAACACCTTCCTATTTTAGCCAATATACAGTACTGTGCAAAAGTCATAGGCACACCATATATACACATACACACACATATACATTCCTAGGACTTTGGCATAGCACTGTAGATGAGCAGGTTGGTAAATCTGCAGATGATACGAAGATCGGTGGTGGTGTGGGCAGTGTCGAAGACTGACGAAGAATAGAGTGGCATATAGATAGATCAGTGGCAGATATGGACGGAGAAAAAGCAGATGGAGTTTAACCCAGATAAATGTGAGGTGCTGTAGCTTGGCAAATGCAAGGAGAGAGTACACTGTTAAGGGGAAGACCCAAAACAGTGTTGATGAGGAGAGGGACTTTGGGGTCCAAGTTCTTAGCTCCCGGAAAGTGGCTAAACAGGTTGACCTGCCTTTATTAGTTGAGGCATTGACTTCAAAAGTCAAGAAGTTACGTTGCAACTTTATAAAACTCGAGTTAGGCCAGATCTGGAGTATTGCGCCAGTTCTAGTTGTCCTACTATCGGAAGGATGCCGAGGATTTGGAGAGGGTGCAGAAGAGTTTCGCCAGGGTGCTGCTTAGTTTGGAGGGCGTGGGCTGTCAGGAGAGGCTGGATAAAGTTGGGTTGTTGTCTCCAGTGCACCACAGGCTGAGGGCAGATCTGACAGGGGTTTGTAGGGTTATGGGAGGCATAGATAGAGTGGACAGGGAGTAGCTGGTCCCCAGGGTTGAAATATGTAATACGCATTTTGGGTGAGAGGGTGTAGTTTGAAAGGGGATGGGAGGGGTAAGTTTCTTTTAAACTCAGACTCAGAGTGGAGGATGTCTGGAATGTGCTGCTTGATATCGTGGTGGAGGCAAATACATTAGACGCTTTTAAAAGACATTTATTAGCCGTATGCATGTGAGGAAAATGGAAGGACTGTATAGGCAGAAGAAATTAGTTCAGTTAGCCATTTATAGGCATCCGTTAGTCTCATGAGACCACGGATTTGCACCTTGGAAGGTTTCCAGGATGCAGGCCTGGGCAAGGTTGTACGGAAGACCGGGAGTTGCCCATGCTGCAAGTCTCCCCTCTCCACACCACCGATGTTGTCCAAGGGAAGGGCACTAGGGCCGATACAGCTTGGCACCAGTGTCGTCGCAGAGCAATGTGTGGTTAAGTGCCTTGCTCAAGGACACAACACGCTGCCTCAGCTGAGACTCAAACTAGCGACCTTCAGATCACTAGACCGACGCCCTAACCACTTGGCCACACGCCAACAAGTTAGTTAGCCAATTAATTACTAGTTTAATTGGTTAAGCAAAACATCATGGGCCAAAGGGCCTGTTCGACTCCTGACCTGTGGATGTGTGGCGGGGGGGGGGTGTGTGGGCTAATGTGATGGATGTGGTGCATGGACTAACTCCACCCAGGTAATTGAAGTGTGTCCCATCACACTTTGACCTGCGGATCGGTCAGTGGGGCGGGGGTGGAAGGTAATGTGGCGGATGTGGAGTGCATGGACTAACCCCACCCAGGGAAGTGGGGATGTTCTGTCAGACTCTGACCTGCAGATGGGGGAGAGGCCTGCAGTATCAGGGGTTGAATCCCCTGCCCCGTCTCTGGCGTGCCTAGTTCCCAGGGTGCTGCTGGCATAAGGCTGTGACAGTGACTGGTCTGGTAATAAGAGCAGGGAAGCTGGCAGTCCCTCCCTGTACTATTCCTCTGTCTCAGTTCCAGCTGCCAACACTGGCCAGTGTGCTACTGTGATGAGCACACATTTCATTCCAGGAGGGAGATGAACTCCTTTTTTAAAGAAAGGGGCTTCCCTTCCTCCACCATCAACTCTGCTCTCAAACGCATCTCCCCCATTTCACGCACATCTGCTCTCACTCCATCCTCCCACCACCCCACTAGAAATAGGGTTCCCCTGGTCCTCACCTACCACCCCACCAGCCTCCGGGTCCAACATATTATTCTCCGTAACTTCCGCCACCTCCAACGGGATCCCACCACTAAGCACATCTTTCCCTCCCCCCCCTGCATTCCGCAGGGATCACTCCCTACACAACTCCCTTGTCCATTCGTCCCCCCCATCCCTCCCCACTGATCTCCCTCCTGGCACTTATCCGTGTAAGCGGAACAAGTGTTACACATGCCCTTACACTTCCTCCCTTACCACCATTCAGGGCCCCAAGCAGTCCTTCCAGGTGAGGCAACACTTCACCTGTGAGTCGGCTGGGGTGATATACTGCGTCCGGTGTTCCTGGTGCGGCCTTCTATATATTGGTGAGACCCGACGCAGACTGGGAGACCGCTTTGCTGAACATCTACGCTCTGTCCGCCAGAGAAAGCAGGATCTCCCGGTGGCCACACATTTTAATTCCACATCCTATTCCCATTCTGGTATGTCTATCCACGGCTGCCTCTACTGTAAAGATGAAGCCACACTCAGGTTGGAGGAACATCACCTTATATTCCGTCTGGGTAGCCTCCAAGCTGATGGCATGAACATCGACTTCTCTAACTTCCGCTAGGCCCCACCTCCCCCTCGTACCCCATCCGTTACTTATTGATATACACACATTCTTTCTCTCTCTCTCTCCTTTTTCTCCCTCTGTCCCTCTGACTATACCCCTTGCCCATCCTCTGGGTTTCCCCCCCTCCCCCTTTTCTTTCTCCCTGGACGTCCTATCCCATGATTGTCTCATATCCCTTTTGCCAATCACCTGTCCAGCTCGCGGCTCTATCCCTCCCCCTCCTGTCTTCTCCTATCATTTTGGATCTCCCCCTCCCCCTCCTCTTTCAAATCTCTAACTCACTCTTCCTTCAGTTAGTCCTGACGAAGGGTCTCGGCCTGAAACGTCGACTGTACCTCTTCCTAGAGATGCTGCCTGGCCTGCTGCGTTCACCAGCAACTTTGATGTGTGTTGCTTGAAATTCCAGCATCTGCAGAATTCCTGTTGTTTGCTACTGTGACTGATGGGATCCTGCTGACCCTGGGGGCTGGACAGAGAAACCCCACCCACCCCGACACAGTGATGATGGTGTGTCTGCTGACTGTGAAGGAATCCCAGCTGAGGCTCGTCTGCTTCGCAGTCCGTATGTCCAGACAGTCGATGATCCACTGCTCTCCGAAATACGGTACCACACACCAATCGCAGACCCATCCCCACCGGTACCGTACCCCGGTGTTGTACAGTGACAGACCCGTCCCCACTGGTACCGTACCCCGGTTACACAGACAGACCCGTCCCCACCGGTACCGTACCCCGGTGTTGTACAGTGACAGACCCCTCCCCACCGGTACCGTACCCCGGTGTTACACAGCGACAGACCCGTCCCCACCGGTACCGTACCCCGGTGTTACAGTGACAGACCCGTCCCCACCGGTACCGTACCCCGGTGTTACACAGTGACAGACCCGTCCCCACCGGTACCGTACCCCGGTGTTACACAGTGACAGACCCGTCCCCACCGGTACCGTACCCCGGTGTTACACAGTGACAGACCCCTCCCCACCGGTACCGTACCCCGGTGTTACACAGTGACAGACCCCTCCCCACTGGTACCGTACCCCGGTGTTACATAGTGACAGACCCCTCCCCACCGGTACCATACCCCGGTGTTATGAACTGACAGACGTTGTTTGAAACCATTTGTCACAATCTCTTCCTCTACATATATTTAAAAAAATGACACACAATGACAGTCAATGTACACAATTCTGCGATGCTGGGACAAGAGCAAAAATAAATTATATATATAATATATATAAAAACAATTAAAATTATATTAACTCTATGACAAGACAACACAGGCTGTGCGGACGGGTAGAAAAGTGTTTAGGCAGAGAGGTGAATTCCTGTAGACGCTGTCCCACACCAGGCCGGCCCTGCCCGGTGCGCTCGAGGTATGGAGGGCTGTCCTGGGGCAGATGTGACCATCCCCGGACCCTCCCCTGGCATCAGCTGGTGGACATGAGACAGATAACCTGCTCCAACCGGGGGCAGAGACGCTGCTGACGAGCTGAGGGGTCCCTCTCCAGGGCCGTCAGGATCTGTCAGGGGGGAGGGGGGTAAAGAGGGCAGGGGGACAGGGTGGGAGAGGGATTGGGGGATAGGAGGATGGTGGAGGGGTGGGAAGTGAAGGAGAGGAGTGAGAAGAGGGAGGGAGTGGAAGGAAGGAGAAAAGGGAAGGTAAGAGGAGGGAGGTAGATCAGTTTTGATAATCATCACCAGATGGGGTGAGGGTCTAGCTAAGACCCTCCCCTGGACCCTGACCGGTGCTCCCCAGAGTTTCCCCCTCCCCTCCACCCTTCCCCGGCCAGAGCAGAACCCACCCACCCCCACACACTGTGCACGGGACAAATCCCAAGTGAGCAGCTTGAGGAACAATGTACAGTTCCCCTCGTGTCCAAGTTCGTCTACCTCTCCCTCGCCCCAACCACTCTCTCCCTCCCTCTATCCCTACCATCCTCTCTCCCCCTCACTCTGTATCCCTCCCTCTCCCACTCTCTCCATGTCCCTCAACATCCCTTCCCCCCTGCACCATCTCACTCCCTATCATTCTCTCACTCCCTTCCCTCCTCCTCCCCTCCCCTCCCTCTCTGTGTCCCTCAGCATCCCCTCCCCTCCCTCTCCGTGTCCTTCCCCCTCCCCTCCCCTCCCTCTCCGTGTCCCTCCCCCTCCCCTCCCCTCCCTCTCCGTGTCCCTCAGCATCCCCTCCCCTCCCTCTCCGTGACTCACTCCCTATCATTCTCTCACTCCCTTCCCTCCTCCTCCCATCCCCTGCCTCTCCGTGTCCCTCCCCCTCCCCTCCTCTCCCTCTCCATGTCCCTCCCCCTCCCCTCCCTCTCCGTGACTCACTCCCTATCATTCTCTCACTCCCTTCCCTCCTCCTCCCCTCCCCTCCCTCTCCGTGTTGCTCCCCCTCCCCTCCCCTCCCTCTCTGTGACTCACTCCCTATCATTCTCTCACTCCCTTCCCTCCTCCTCCCATCCCCTCCCTCTCCGTGTTGCTCCCCCTCCCCTCCCCTCCCTCTCTGTGACTCACTCCCTATCATTCTCTCACTCCCTTCCCTCCCCCTCCCCTCCTCTCCCTCTCCGTGTCCCTCAGCATCCCCTCCCCTCCCTCTCCGTGACTCACTCCCTATCATTCTCTCACTCCCTTCCCTCCTCCTCCCCCTCCCCTCCCTCTCCGTGTCCCTCCCCCTCCCCTCCCCTCCCTCTCCGTGTCCCTCCCCCTCCCCTCCCCTCCCTCTCCGTGTCCCTCAGCATCCCCTCCCCTCCTGCTGCATGCCTCCCTCCCTGGGCACCCGCCTCGCCGTTCCCCCCCCGCCCCCCCTGTGCCTCTGCACCCACCGGCTCCTGGAACTTGCTGATGTAGGAGTAGAGCTCGTTGAGGGCGCTGAGACTACTGAACTCGCCGGCGCGCAGTCGTGACTGCTCGGCCAGGTAGGCGTCCATGTCCTGGTCACTGATGGCCACCATCTTCCCCACGTCCCGGTAGTACCTGCTCAGGTCAGAGGGCAGGGGTCAGGGGTCAGCTTCCAAAGCTGGCACAGGGGTTGGGGGTGAGGAAGGGGATAGAGAGGGGAGGGGAGAGGGAGAGGAGGAGGGAGATGAGAGGGGTGGGAGAGTGAAGGGGGAGGGGGGAAGGGAGTGGGAGAGGGGAGAGGAGGGGAGGGGGAGCGGGAAAGGGGAGGCGGAGGGGAGGGAGGGAGGGGGAGAGGGAGAGGGGAGAGGAGGGGGAAAGGGAGAGGGGAGGAGAGGGGATAGGGGAGGGGGAGAGGGAGAGGGGGAAGGGGAGGGGGGAGGAGGAGGGGAAGGGGGAGGGGGAGGGGAAAGGAGAGGGGGAGGGGAGGGGAAGAGGGGAGAGGAGAGGGGGAGGGGGAGGGGAGAGGGGAGGGCGGGTGGAGAGGGGAGGGGGAGGGGAAGAGGGGAGAGGAGAGGGGGAGGGGAGAAGGGAGAGGGGAGGGGAGGGGGAGGGGAGGGGAGGGCGGGTGGGGTGGGGAGGGGAGAGGGGAATGATCACCCTCCCCACTGTGAGGCATGGACACACTCCACCCCCTCGCCCTGCAGACTCACCTCTCCACCCAGGTCTTGTAATTGGGGATGTCTTTGGCGTAGAGCAGCTTGTTGGAGGGAGAGTCCTTGCCGAGCCGGTGCTCGGAGGTGGAGCAGGAGTCCATGAAGGTCTGGGCCACCACCGACAGGCAGGCGTCCGTGATGCTGCTCTTGTGGATGTCGAAGACAAACTGGGGGTTCTTGATCACGTTCACCCAGAACCGGAGCGGCAGGCTGCAGAACAATCACTGGATCAGGGGCAGGCCGAGGGGGGGGTCACAGAGAAGGAGGGGATAAATGGGAGGGGGGTCATAGAGACTAGGAAGGGTGGGGGTCACAGAGACAGGGTCATGGAGACAGTGGTGTGAAGGGAAGGGTGGGGGTCACATAGACAGGGAGGGGATAAATGGGAGGGAGGGGGGTCACAGAGACGGAAGGGTGGGGGCCACATAGACAGGGTCATGGAGACGGTGGTGTGTAGGGGAGGGTTAGAGTCACAGAGACAGGGAGGTGTGAAGGGGAGGGTGGGGGGTCACAGAGACAGGGAGGGGGGACACAGAGACGGAATAGACAGGGTCATGGAGACGGTGGTGTGTAGGGGAGGGTTAGAGTCACAGAGACGGGGAGGAGCACACGCGGGGTGGTGGGGGGTAACGGAGACGGGTCAGGGTGATGGGGTGAGGGCCACAATGACACCCACCAGTTACTCTTCCAGGTGTGCCGGACGTCCGGGTCGGTGATGAGGTGCCGATCTGCCTGCTCGTCCAGGAAGTCGAACATGTACTTGATGGGCAGCGGCAGGGCACTGCCACGGTGGGCCGTGCTGAACACCGTCTCAAACAGGTCATCCAGGAACTTCTGCAGCGTGCCCTGGGGGGGGGGGAATGGGGGGGCATGAGGGAGTCGGGAGGGGATGGGATTGGAGGGTTGAGGAGGGGAGTTGGAGGAGGAAGGGGGCGGGGAGATACAGGAGGTACGGTGGACGGTTCGGCGGTGGAAGGAAGGGGATGGGGGGGTGTCAGAGATGAGTGAGAGGGATTAGTGGAGGTCACTATCAGTTGACAGTATCCTGACCGGTTCTCTCATGGCCTGGTTTGTGCATCAGAAGCTGCAGAGAGAGTGGACTCAGCCCAATACATCACGGGCACCTCCCTCCCGACCGGTCGTATCTACAGGAGAAGCTGCCGCAAGAAGGCAGCGTCCATCATCAATAATCCCCACCGTCCGGGCATCTTCTCACAGCTCCCATCGGGCCGGAGGTACAGGAGCCCGAAGACCCAGAGCACCAGGCTCGGGAACAGCTATGTCCCTTCGGCCATCGGATTCCTGAACTGGCCGCTCAGCCCCGATCACCACCTCAGTGCAGCAACGCCGGGAATTTGGGTTACTCTCTGTATACTTGTGGAAGTCGTCTGGAAAATCGGTTTCCCTGTGATGCTGCTCTATATCTGGCTGGGGGGCTGGGGGGGTATGCAGCGGATACGCTCCCAATTCTTATTAAATGCTCGGAGGAGGAGAGCTGCGATTTCAAACCCCCGCTGCCTTGCGGCTGTATTCACTCATGGGGGAGGCTTTGGGAGTAAATGCCGAGGGAAAAATCCGGAGCTGGGTCCCAAAGGCAAACCTACATTGAGTTTAACATTCAAACACGAGGAAATCCGTAGATGCTGGAATTTGAAGCAAGACACATAAAAGTTGCTGGTGAACGCAGCTTTCAAATCCCTTACTCACTCTTCCTTCAGTTAGTCCTGACGAAGGGTCTCGGCCTGAAACGTCGACTGCACCTCTTCCTAGAGATGCTGCCTGGCCTGCTGCGTTCACCAGCAACTTTGATGTGTGTTGCTTGAATTTAACATTGACTGGCAACTCCTGCAATGCCACTGGTGCCAAACTGACCTGTTCCTTTGGATTCATCAGCTGGGTGGCGAGGGGGAGCTTGCTACATGGATAACAGCTTGCTCTCCGTATCGTCCTGTCACGTAGACAGCTAGGAGAGAAAATCCATGGTCGGCCCTGACCAGAGGGCAGCAGAGGGTCAGTGGGAGAGTGGGCACTGCACCAGAGGTCAGTCTATACTGAGTCAGAGGGTCAGCAAGTCGGTGACCGCTCAGTGGGGCCAGCAGGCAAGCGGACCAGCGAGTGGTCAGTGGTCAGTGAGTGGTGTGGGAGCGTTACCTTGGTGGCGAGCAGGCGGGTGAGGTAGATCTCGGACACCATCTTGCTCCCCCTCTCGCCCTCGCGGTGCTCGCTCTGCTCCTGCGTCCTCACCAGGTGCCACAGCTTGGTGCCCGTCTCCTGGTCCGGCGTCATCATCGGGACCCGTGCCCGCAGGCTGTCGGGGCTGCCCGCCGTCCGCAGCAGGCTCTCTGCGGGGCGGAGCACGGTCAGTCCGGGCAGCGGGCACCCTGCCGCCACCATTCTGAGTGTCGGTATCACCCACCCCGTGAAGGTGAGGGGTGAGGTCGCAAGGTGACCCTGGAGGGGGACGGCTGAGGGGGTGGTGTTGGGGAGGAAGGAGATCGGCCTGCCGGTAGGAGCCTGCCGCTGACCGCGGGCAGTCCTGACAGGCTGCGGGCACGGCTCACAATGGTGGACGGGAGGAGACGAGGGGGTGACCATGGTTGGCATACACTCACCGTAGCGGCTGAGGGATCGGCCGACAGACGCGGTGTTGGGACGTGGGTGGGAGAGGGAGGGGGAGGTCAGCTGGGGGACGGTGGTGGGGGTGACGACATTGATATGTACTCACCATGGGAACGGCTGACGGTGACGGTGTTGGGGAGGGTGGACGAGGATGGGGGTGACAGTGGTGGGGGCGACGTGGGCGGTTAAACTCACCGTAGCGACTGAGGGAACGGCTGACGGTGACGGTGTTGGGGAGGGTGGGGGTGGTGACGAGGGGCGGTTAAACTCACCATAGCGACTGAGGGAACGGCTGACGGTGACGGTGTTGGGGAGGGTGGGGGTGGTGACGAGGGGCGGTTAAACTCACCATAGCGACTGAGGGAACGGCTGACGGTGACGGTGTTGGGGAGGGTGGGGGGGTGACGGGGGGGCAGTTAAACTCACCATAGCGACTGAGGGAACGGCTGACGGTGACGGTGTTGGGGAGGGTGGGGGTGGTGACGAGGGGCGGTTAAACTCACCGTAGCGACTGAGGGAACGGCTGACAGTGACGGTGTTGGGGAGACTCTCGGCCGACACCTGTTTGGGCACCAGAGCAACAATCGACCCGTCCGTCACCTGTGGGAAGGGGTGTCCGAGGTCAGGAAATCCAGTAACGACACCCTCCCTGCTTCACAAACGCACACCTCCACGCCGTCCCAAACCCTCTCCCTCAGCCTGGGATCCCCCTGTGCCCACTGATGACCTCTGACCGGACACTCCCCTCCCCCAGGGTTACCTGCCAGTGATCCGGAGTGCAGCCCCTCTCTGAGAAACCGCGCTCCTCCCCAGCTGGGCTCCCCCTCCGTGAAGGCTGCTATTCGGCCCATCCAGCCCTGCCAGCCAAGCCCAGTCCCCCCCACATCACCCCTGGCATGCCCCTCCGATCCTCAACCAGGAACACCCTCCCCTCCCAATTACTGCCCTGGGATTCTCCATCCTCATCCAGTGTCCCCCTCCTCTCCCAGTTACTGGTCCGGGACCCCATCCTCATTCAGGACCCCTCACCTTCTCACCTTTCCCGTTCTCTGGCCTGGGACCCCCATCCTCATCCAGTGTCCCCCTCCCCTCCCAGTTACTGGTCTGGGACCCTCATCCAAGGATCACCACCCTCCCTTAACATTCGCTGGCCTTCTCTCCGCCCAATTACTGACCCAGGACCCCCCCCCCCCATCTGCATCTGGGACCCCCTCTTCCTCCTGGTGACCCATCCCCCAGACCATTGCCACCTTCTCCCCTTCCCCTGTGCTCACCTGGTAATGGGCTAAAGTGTTCAGTCGTTTCCAGTCTGACTCGATCTTGGTGGAGACGTCCTCATCCTGGAGAATGTGGCGTGACCCTCGGCCGTCCCTCCATTCTGTGGGGGTAGGGAGTGAGAGAGAGGCGGCTCACCCTCATCACCCTCTCCCATTCCTCCTCTTGGCTTACCCTCTCTCCTCCTCCGTCCCTCCACTCTGTGACAGTAGGGAATGAGAGGGAGTCTTCTCACCCTCCTCCCTCCCTCCCGCCACTCTGTGGGAGGCAAAGAGTCAGTGGGTGACTCCTTACCCCTCACCCTCCATCTCTGCTCCTCCGCTTTCTCCGTCCTCAGAAAATGAGTGGGGTAGTCCTCACCCCTCATCCTCTCCCCGTCCACTCTCTCGGGCAAAGACTCAGTCCGAGGCTTCCCACCCTCGACCCCTCCTCATCCCTTCCTCCCTCCGCCGCCCCGCGGGGGTGAGATAGAGAGCGGGAGTCTCCTCACCCTCGTGAACACCCCCCCGCCACCTCACTCACCGCACCTCCTCCCCCTCCTTTCTCCACTCTGAGTGGGAGAGCCCACACCCTCACCTCCCCCTCACACTCAATCCCTGCACAGCCTCCTGGCAAACCAGCCCAAACCCCACCCCAGTGTCCCGTCAAACACCGTAACAAACACTCCGCCATTCCCCAACAGCCCACCCACACACCATCGTCAATATGTGAGTGTGAATGTGCGAGTGTGATGTGTGAGTGTGAGTGTGACATGTGAATGTGAGTGTGATGTGAGTGTGAGTGGGATGTGTGTGAGTGTGATGAGTGTGATGTGAGTGTGAGTGTGATGTGAGTGTGAGTGTGATGTGTGAGTGTGGTGTGTGATGTGAGTGTGAGTGTGATGTGTGAGTGTGAGTGTATATACGCGCACGTGCCCATGTTCACACACATGGTCCAGTGGCTCTCGTCGTCTAACGTTCGTGTGCACACAAATGGCCGTGTGTGGAGTGTTTGGTGAGGGGGACAGTTGTGGTGTTTGTACACGGGTTACCCGTGTTTACCGAGGCTGACTGTGTGCGTACGGGACATGGGGCGCCGTGCCTATAGCATGCGGATGAGCACTGGCCGGGCTACGTGTCTGCGGGCTGTGTGAGGGTCCACACACACGCTGGGCTGCGTGCGCACGACCTGTGTTACCTACCGAGGTCCATGTCGACGGCCTTGGGGCGCTGGGAGTAGGGGACACCCTTGTAGAGAGCGTCCAGGAGTTTCTCCTTCACCTGCGTGATGGTGTCGCAGTTCAGCACTTTCACCGGGATCTGGGAGCTGTTGTCCGTCTCCGCACACGTACACACCAGGGTCTGGGGGTGTGGGGGGAGAGATAACCACCGTCAGCCTGGCTCATAGGGACAGGGGGGATCACCCCTCTGATAGACACTCTCCCTCCTCGCCTATTCTCCCACAAACACACACCCTCCCTCCTCGTGCAGTGGTCTCTCCCGGGCACCCCACCCCAGCGCAGTGCCCCTTCCTGGCCGATCCTCCCACAGCCCGGTGCCCTCTGCTCACTCAGCTGGGTGGGGTCAGAGATGGGGATGTGGGGCTTAGGACGGGGTGGGGGGAAATGGGGACACTGTCAATGGGGAGCAATAAGGGTGGGGAGACACTCACCAGGGTTCTGACCTCACTCAGCTGGGGGGGGGGTCAGAGATGGGGATGTGGGGTTTCGATGGGGTGGGGGGAAACGGGGACACGGTGTCAATGGGGAGCAATGAGGGTGGGGGAGACACTCACAGAAACATAGAAAATAGGTGCAGGAGTAGGCCATTCGGCCCTTCGAGCCTGCACCGCCATTCAGTATGATCATGGCTGATCATCCAACTCAGAACCCTGTACCTGCCTTCCCTCCATACCCCCTGATCCCTTTAGCCACAAGGGCCATATCTAACTCCCTCTTAAATATACCCAATGATCTGGCTTCAACTGTTTCCTGTGGCAGAGAATTCCACAGATTCACCACACTCTGTGTGAAGAAGTTTTTCCTCATCTCCGTCCTAAAAGGCTTCCCCTTTATCCTTAAACTGTGACCCCTCGTTCTGGACTCACCAGGGTTCTGATATCACTCAGCTGGGGTGGGGTCAGAGATGGGAATGTGGGGTTTGGATGGGGTGGGGGGATGTGGGGGTTTGGACGGGAACACGGTGTCAGTGGGAGCGAGGAGGGTGGGGGAGACACTCACCAGGGTCTTGTAGTCAATCTGCTGCCGGATGAGTTTGTCCTCGCTCAGGGAGTACCGGGCCTCCCCGGTAATGGCGTCGATGGGCCCCTTCTCCACCTGCTGCTTAATCGCGCAGAACAGCATGAACAGTGGCTCCCCCACGCTCTCCTGTCGGGACACAGGGACACGTCACCCCCACACAGACCGGTCTGTGTCCCTCTCCCCACCCCACGCACCCCCTCTCCCCACCCCACGCACCCCCTCTCCCCACCCCACACACCCTCTCCTCACCCACACACACACACACACACACACTCACTGGTCTCTGTCTCTCTCCCCAGCCCACACACCCCCTCCCCACCCCACACACCCCCTCCCCACCCCACAACCCCTCTCCCCACCCCACACACCCCCTCTCCCCACCCCACACACACCCTCCCCACCCACACACCCCCTCCCCACCCCACACCCCCTCTCTCACCCACACACCCCCTCTCCCCACCCCACACACCCCCTCTCCCCACCCCACACCCCCTCTCCTCACCCACACACCCCCTCCCCACCCCACACCCCCTCTCTCACCCACACACCCCCTCCCCACCCCACACCCCCTCTCTCACCCACACACCCCCCTCCCCACCCCACACACCCCCTCTCGCCACCCCACACACACCCTCCCCACCCACACACCCCCTCTCCCCACCCCACACACCCCCTCTCCCCAGCCCACACACCCCCTCTCCCCACCCCACACACCCCCTCTCTCACCCACACACCCCCTCCCCACCCCACACCCCCTCTCTCACCCACACACCCCCTCTCCCCACCCCACACACCCCCTCCCCACCCCACACCCCCTCTCTCACCCACACACCCCCTCCCCACCCCACACCCCCTCTCTCACCCACACACCCCCTCTCCCCACCCCACACACCCCCTCTCGCCACCCCACACACACACACACACCCCACACCCCCTCTCTCACCCACACACCCCCTCCCCACCCCACACCCCCTCTCTCACCCACACACCCCCTCTCCCCACCCCACACACCCCCTCTCGCCACCCCAAACACACCCTCCCCACCCACACACCCCCTCTCCCCCCCCCACACACCCCCTCTCTCCACCCCACACACACCCTCTCCCCACCCCACACACACACACACTCACTGGTCTCTGTCCCTCTCCCCACCCCACAAACCCCCTCTCCCCACCCTGGTCTCACCTTCAGGAACCGGTGCAGGAGGAAAGTGAACCAGTTGGTCAGCATCTTCTCCGCCACCGACTCCGTCCTGACCGGGAACAGCGGATGTCAGAAACAACCCCTCCCAGGGTCCCAGCAGCACCCCCACCCCCAGGGGGAGCACACCGAGAGGGTCAGGGTCATGGTGAGTGAGGTCAAGGGTTACGGTCGCCAAGGGTTGGAGGGTTAGGTGTCAGCACAGGGCGGAGGGGCTCGGGGCGAAGGTCGGGGGTCAGCTGTCAGCACAGGGCAGAGGGGTTCGGGGCGAAGGTCGGGGGTCAGCTGTCAACACAGGGCGGAGGGGTTCGGGGCGAAGGTCGGGGGTCAGGTGTCAGCAGAGGGTGGAGGGGCTCGGGTTGAAGGTCGGGGGTCAGGTGTCAGCACAGGGCAGAGGGGTTCGGGGTGAAGGTCGGAGGTCGGGGGTCGGGCACTGACCGGCGCAGCAACAGCTTGGGGTGGTTCTTGTTCTCCAGGTTCCTCTGAATGAGGTCAGCCAGCAGCTGCTTGAGCACGGCGGTGGCAAAGGGCAGTCGGCCCTGCAGGGCCGTCATCAGCAGCGAGGCCACATTGCCCCGGTCCCGCATGGAGAACCCCCGCTGCGACTCCAGCGTCCGCACGAACGTCAGCAGGAACACCTTGTTGTTCAGCAGCTGTCCGAACTGCTTCAGGGCCTTGTCCACGGCGGCCGGGGCCTAAGGAGACGGGGCAAGAGGAGAGGAGCAGTCAGAGAGGGTCAGAGTCTGGCCCTGTCCCGGGGAGAGGGTCAGAGACCAGACCAGGTCTCGAGGAGACGGTCAGAGACCAGACCAGGCCCCGGGGAGAGGGTCAGAGACCGGACCAGGCCCCAGGGAGAGGGTCAGAGACCAGACCAGGCCCCGGGGAGAGGGTCAGAGTCCGGCCCTGTCCCGGGGAGAGGGTCAGAGACCGGCCAACGCCCCGGGGAGAGGGTCAGAGACCAGACCAGGCCCCGGGGAGAGGGTCAGAGACCGGACCAGGCCCCAGGGAGAGGGTCAGAGTCCGGCCAACGCCCCGGGGAGAGGGTCAGAGACTGGACCAGGCCCCGGGGAGAGGGTCAGAGTCCGGCCCTGTCCCAGGGAGAGGGTCAGAGACCGGCCAACGCCCCGGGGAGAGGGTCAGAGACCGGCCCTGTCCCAGGGAGAGGGTCAGAGACCGGCCAACGCCCCGGGGAGAGGGTCAGAGACCGGACCAGGCCCCGGGGAGACGGTCAGAGACCAGACCAGGCCCCGGGGAGAGGGTCAGAGACCGGACCAGGCCCCGGGGAGAGGGTCAGAGAGCAGACCAGGCCCCGGGGAGACGGTCAGAGACCGGACCAGGCCCCAGGGAGAGGGTCAGAGTCCGGCCAACGCCCCGGGGAGAGGGTCAGAGACCGGACCAGGCCCCAGGGAGAGGGTCAGAGTCCGGCCAACGCCCCGGGGAGAGGGTCAGAGTCCGGCCAACGCCCCGGGGAGACGGTCAGAGACCAGACCAGGCCCCGGGGAGAGGGTCAGAGAGCAGACCAGGCCCCGGGGAGACGGTCAGAGACCAGACCAGGCCCCGGGGAGAGGGTCAGAGACCGGACCAGGCCCCAGGGAGAGGGTCAGAGTCCGGCCAACGCCCCGGGGAGAGGGTCAGAGACCAGACCAGGCCCCGGGGAGAGGGTCAGAGTCCGGCCAACGCCCCGGGGAGAGGGTCAGAGACCAGACCAGGCCCCAGGGAGAGGGTCAGAGACCAGACCAGGTCTCGGGGAGAGGGTCAGAGACAGGCCTCACCCCGGGGAGAGGGACAGAGTCCGGCCAACGCCCCAGGGAGAGGGTCAGAAACGGGACCAGGCCCCAGGGAGAGGGTCAGAAACGGGACCAGGCCCCAGGGAGAGGGTCAGAGACCGGACCAGGCCCCGGGGAGAGGGTCAGAGACCGGACCAGGTCTCGGGGAGAGGGTCAGAGACCGGACCAGGCCCCGGGGAGAGGGTCAGATGCCGGACCAGGCC
The DNA here is from genome assembly GCF_963921235.1 of Mobula hypostoma. Taxonomy (NCBI): domain Eukaryota; kingdom Metazoa; phylum Chordata; class Chondrichthyes; order Myliobatiformes; family Myliobatidae; genus Mobula; species Mobula hypostoma. The sequence goes on from NC_086124.1 coordinate 31,985,216, forward strand.
CTGGGGAGAGGGTCAGAGACAGGCCTCACCCTGGGGAGAGGGTCAGAGTCCGGCCAACGCCCCGGGGAGAGGGTCAGAGACCGGACCAGGCCCCAGGGAGAGGGTCAGAGTCCGGCCAATGCCCCGGGGAGAGGGTCAGAGACCGGACCAGGCCCCGGGGAGAGGGTCAGAGTCCGGCCAACGCCCCGGGGAGAGGGTCAGAGACCAGACCAGGCCCCAGGGAGAGGGTCAGAGACCAGACCAGGTCTCGGGGAGAGGGTCAGAGACAGGCCTCACCCCGGGGAGAGGGACAGAGTCCGGCCAACGCCCCAGGGAGAGGGTCAGAGACAGGACCAGGCCCCGGGGAGAGGGTCAGAAACGGGACCAGGCCCCAGGGAGAGGGTCAGAGACCGGACCAGGCCCCGGGGAGAGGGTCAGAGACCGGACCAGGTCTCGGGGAGAGGGTCAGAGACCGGACCAGGCCCCGGGGAGAGGGTCAGAGACAGGCCTCACCCCGGGGAGAGGGTCAGAGTCCAGCCAACGCCCCGGGGAGAGGGTCAGAGACCGGACCAGGCCCCGGGGAGAGGGTCAGAGGCAGGCCTCACCCCGGGGAGAGTGTCAGAGAAGGTGGAATCCACCCTCAGGGCTGGGTGGTTGTTCAGCAGCTGCCCAGACTGCTTTAGACACGTCCACAGGGGTGTGGGGAGGAGCGGTCAGACGGGGTATGCACCCTGAGGATAGGAGAGGTGTCGCTGACCTCCCCCTCCCACAGGAGAAAGTCTTCTCTCACACACACACACAATCACAAAAACAACTGTCTCTCACACACACGCACACACTTACACCATGAGAGGTTAAAGGAATCGAGTCTCCCCTCCCACTGACCCCCGATATCGCCCCCACCCCTCCCCCCCTCCGCGCAGGGCCACTCACATCGAGCTCCTTCAGCACAGGGTGGTCCTCGATGCCGGGGAAGAGGACGCGGGTGGCGTAGGTCCGGTACTCGAGGAAGGGGATGCCCACGTCCTCCAGGTCGCTGGTCAGTTCGTGGATGTCCGTCTGCAGCTCCGCAAACGCTGGCGGGATAGGGAAGGGGAGAGAGATGGGGCCAAGGGGTCAGTCACCTCATTCTCCCCCCTTTATTTCCAATCCCCTCCCCTTCTCAATTCCACTGTCCTATCCCCCTCCTCCCACCTCATTCCTCCACCTTCCACTCCCTCCCCTTCCACTCCTCACTGGGTGACTACAGGCCTGCGACTCGTGGAAAGGGTGCACGATCTGGAAGACAATGTGGTAAACTGGACAGGGGAGTTTGTGGATGTCACCGAGATTGGGGGTGTAGTGAACAGGGCCGCGAGGAAGACTATCACGGCGTACAGCAGGACCTGCACCAGCTGGAAAAATGGCAGATGGAATTTAATGCAGAAAAGTGTTGTGACCAGGGCAGGATTTACATGGTAAACGGTAGGCCACTGAGGAGTGTGGTAGAACAAACAGATCCATAATTCCATGGAATTGGCATTGCAGTTAGATAGGGTCATCAAGAAAGCTTTTGGCACGATGGCCATGTGAATGTATTGAGTACAGGAGATGGGGTGTTATGTATAAGACATTGGTGAAGCCTAATTTGGAGTATTGTGTGCAGTTTTGGTCACCTACCTACAGGAAAGATGTAAATAAGGTTGAAAGAGTGCGGGGAAAATTTACTAGGATGTTGCTGGGACTTCAGGTCTTGAGTCCACCACTGACAAGAGCCTGATTTATACTTCTGCGTCAGCTCGATGCTGTAGTGCTGTGTTACTGCAAACCCTACGCAGAGCCGACGCGGATCCCTACTCCAAAGCCTGATGCGCACCTCTCCCAAAATGTAACTGCGCGTCGCGGCAACGCAGAATGCAACAGCTGTGATTGGTCCGCCCGGTAGCATCGCATTTCCTCCTACGCTGCAATAGCTTCCCATTGGGCGACTGAAGGGCAGGGAAGGAACTCTGGCTGCAATCCTTTCCATAAAGCTTTACAGACCTCCGAAATTATGGAGGACACATTTCGCTTTTACGAAAAAAGACGCTCGCTTTAAACTTGTTTACCCCAAGAAAGGCTACCATGACCATGAAGCCTTGCGTGCGCAGGTGTGTGCTCATGTGTGACGTGCCCAAATTGCAGAGCGACAGAGACACACCAACGCACAGGTATAAATGCTCACAACACGCGTAGGTTACGGCGTCGAGTTGACGCAGAAGTATAAATCAGGCTAAAGCCTTCGCCATCACTGAGCACAACTACACAAATCACAGTCGCAGGAAAGCAGCATCTATCATCAGGGACCCCTACTACTCTCTTCTCACCGCTGCCATCAGGAAGAAGGTACAAGAACCTCAGGACTCGTACCACCAGGTTCAAGAACAGTTACAACCCCTCAACCATCAGACTCCCGAACCGGAGGGGATAACTTCACTTGTCCCATCACTGAACTGTTCCCACAACCAATGGACTCACTCTCAAGGACCCTTCATCTCATGTTCTTGATGTCTATTGCTTATTCATTTATTTATTGTCAGTATTTCTTTTTGTATTTGCACAGTTTTCTCACCGGCTGAATGCCCGAGCTGGTGTGGTCTTTCATCGATTGTTATCATGGTTATTATTATGTAATGGATTTATTGAGTATGCCTGCAAGAAAACTAATCACAGGGTTGTATGTTTGTACTCTGATAATAAATTTGCTTTCAACTTTGAGTTATAGGGAAAGGTTGAATAGGTTAGGAATTTATCCCCTGGAGCGTAGAAGAGAGAGGCATACAAAATTATGAGAGGTATAGATAGGGTAAACGCTTTTTCTACTGAGGTTGGGTGGGACTAGAACCAGAGGTCATGGGTTAAAAGTGAAAGGTGAAACGTTTAAGGGGAACATGAGGGGATCTTCTTCACTCAGAGGGTGGGGAGATTGTGAAACCAGCTGTTAGTGAAATTGGTCCCTCTCCCTCACTTACCTCCCTTGACCCTCTCCTTCCTCCCCTACACTTCCTCCTCCCTCACCTCCCTCAATCCTCACCTTCTTCCCCTCCACTTCCTCCCTCCCTCTCCCTCAGCCCTCACCTTCCTCCCTCGATCCTCACCTACCTCCCTTGACCCTCACCATCCTCCCCTCCACTTCTTCCTCCCTCAGCCCTCACTTCCCTACACTTCCTCCCTCCCTTAGCCTTCACCTACCTCCCTTGACCCACACCTTCCTCCCTCAGCCCTCACCTTCCTCCTCCCTCACCTCTCTCCCTTTCCCTTAGCCCTCACCTACCCTCCCTCAACCCTCTCCTTCTTCCCCTCCACTTCCTCCCTCTCTTTCCCTCAGCCCTTGCCTTCCTCCCTCGATCCTCACCTACCTCCCCCTCCACTTCCTCCCTCCTCTCCCTCAGCTCTCACCTTCCTCCCTCCACACTCACCTTCCTCCCTCCTTTCCCTCAGCCCTCGCCTTCCTCCCTCGATCCTCACCTACCTCCCCCTCCACTTCTTCCTCCCTCCTCTCCCTCAGCTCTCACCTTCCTCCCTCAGCCCTCACCTTCCCTCACCTTCCTTGCACTCGAGGGCCACTCTGCTCTCCAGGTTATCCATCTGAAGCTGGAGCCGGCGCAGGGTGCGGTCTGCATCGCGACTCTTGCGTTTGTACGCGACCAGCACGGAGACGATGGCGGTAAGGAGCAGCCCTCCCCCCACCGCCATCCCCACCGTCGCCCCTGGACTCAGCCCTCGCTCCGAGGAGATGTGCAGGGTGCCCGGCGAGAACTCCAGTGCCCCCACCCTCACCTGCCGAGAGACGACGGAGGGGGTCAGTGAGAGACACAAACCTCCCCTCCCCGTTACACCCGACCCCCCCCCCACCAGAGACGGTGCAGGAAAGCTCCCACTCCTGTGGAATGTCACTGAGGAATCTCAGCCTCCCCACCCCTGGGGCCAGAGATACCGACTGTCCCCCTCCCGCCCCCCTCTCCACCACTCCCCAGAGATCTATACAAACAAGCAGCCTCCCCTACCCTAGGGGAAACAGACCCGGCCTCTCCCTTGTAACCAAACGCTCTATCCCAGACAACCTCCTCTGCCCCTCGCCTGTGGATTCACCTCCTTCCCTCTGACGCGGGTTTAATGAAACCATTTTGAAAACTGCTGCTCTTGCCGATGGGTTCCTTCTGAGGAAAGAGGGCATCACGTATGCTCACACCTTCAGAAATTCTTGGACATGTATATCGAGGTCCCTCGACACCCCCCATCGTTCACAATGTGTCCTACCCTCATACAGCGAGATCCCTCAGTCCCTCGACACTCCCCACTGTTCACAATGTGTCCTACCCTCATACAGCAAGATCCCTCTGTCCCTTGACACCCCCCACCGTTCACAATGTGTCCTACCCTCGTACAGCGAGATCCCTCTGTCCCTCGACACTCCCCACCGTTCACAATGTGTCCTACCCTCGTACAGCGAGATCCCTCAGTCCCTCGACACTCCCCACCGTTCACAATGTGTCCTACCCTCGTACAGCGAGATCCCTCAGTCCCTCGACACTCCCCACCGTTCACAATGTGTCCTACCCTCGTACACCGAGATCCCTCAGTCCCTCGACACTCCCCACCGTTCACAATGTGTCCTACCCACGTACACCGAGATCCCTCAGTCCCTCGACACTCCCCACCGTTCACAATGTGTCCTACCCTCGTACACCGAGATCCCTCAGTCCCTCGACACTCCCCACCGTTCACAGGGTGTGTCCTACCCTCGTACACCGAGATCCCTCAGTCCCTCGACACTCCCCACCGTTCACAGGGTGTGTCCTACCCTCGTACACCGAGGTCCCTCAGTCCCTCGACACTCCCCACCGTTCACAGGGTGTGTCCTACCCTCGTACACCGAGGTCTCTCTGTCCCTCAACACTCCCCACCGTTCACAGGGTGTGTCCTACCCTCATACACCGAGGTCCCTCAGTCCCTCGACACCCCCCACCGTTCACAGGGTGTGTCCTACCCTCGTACACTGAGGTCTCTCTGTCCTACAACATCCTCCACCGGCCAAGATTACCTCTGCCACTCACTGGGCCTCCCAAATCACCTCACCTCACCTCACAGTCCTCACGACTGGTCTCTGACCTTTGGCCGAACCAGCCCCGTTACACTTGTGTGACCAACAAACCTAGTGACCCGTGCGCCTTTGGCCTGTGGGAGGAAACCCATGTGGTCACGGGTCAAACGTACAAACTCCTGACAGACAGCGACGGGAATTGAATCCGAGTCGCCGGGTTTCCCTCACCGATACATCACCTGCGTCCCCCCGCTCCCCCCGTCCATCAGTCACAAGCATCCTGTGGTCCGGGACACACTCCCCACCATTAACACCACACACCTGGCGGCTTCCTGTGGCCCTCACGGTCGCGTCCAGATCAAATGTCTCTGACCACGGCCTCAACACCGGCCATGCAACACTGACCACGGACAGGTCACCCACCCCCGTACGCTGACCTGACTCACCCCCGCACGCCGACCCACCCCTGTACGCTGACCCACCCCCGTGCAACACTGACCACAGACAGGTCACCCACCCCCGTACGCTGCCCTGACCCACCCCCGTACAACACTGACCACAGACGGGTCACAAAGCCCCCCCCGTACGCTGACCTGACCCCTGTACGCTGACCCACCCCTGTATGCTGCTCTGACCTGCCCCCGTACGCTGACCCACCCCCCGTACGCTGACCCACTCCCATACGCTGACCCACTCCCGTACGTTGACCCACCCTCCCGTACGCTGACCCACTCCCATACGCTGACCCACCCTCCCGTACGCTGACCCACTCCCGTACGCTGACCCACCCCTGTATGCTGCTCTGACCTGCCCCGGTACGCTGACCCCCCCGTACGCTGACCCACCCTTGTACGCTGACCCACCCTCCCGTACGCTGACCCACTCCCGTACGCTGACCCACCCCTGTACGCTGACCCACCCTCCCGTATGCTGACCCACTCCCGTACGCTGACCCACCCCCGTACGCTGACCCACCCTCCCGTATGCTGACCCACTCCCGTACGCTGCTCTGACCTGCCCAGCCTGGGATTGCATCATCTGAGACCATCTCCGACACAAGCCCTTCCTCTTGGCCAGGCCCCCGCCATGGCCTCACCCCACCCTGCTGAGCAGCCAGTCTGGGAGTAGACCCTGTCGGTCAGCCCCGCCACTCACCGTCACCCGGTGCTGCCCCGTTAGTTCGGGCGCGTTACACACGAGCTGGAACGGGGAGATGGTGGGCTCGCACAGAGACTCTCCGATCAGCACGGTGTAGTTCAGTCGGTCACCGGCAGGCACGTCCGGCAACAGGTTCCGGCCCTGAGAGAGAAACAGAGACACACACAGCCCTCAGTCCGACAACCCACAGTGTTCAGAGACAGGGGAGAGAGACACAGGGGTGGGGAGACTGACTCCACCCTCCCTCCACACTGTCCCATCACACACTCCCGGGGTCAGACACAGAGTGAAGCTCCCTCCACACCGTCCCATCACACACTCCCGGGGTCAGACACAGAGTGAAGCTCCCTCCACACCGTCCCATCACACACTCCCGGGGTCAGACACAGAGTGAAGCTCCTCCACACCGTCCCATCACACACTCCCGGGGTCAGACACAGAGCGAAGCTCCCTCCACACCGTCCCATCACACACTCCCGGGGTCAGACACAGAGTGAAGCTCCCTCCACACCGTCCCATCACACACTCCCGGGGTCAGACACAGAGTGAAACTCCCTCCACACCGTCCCATCACACACTCCCAGGGTCAGACACAGAGTGAAACTCCCTCCACACCGTCCCATCACACACTCCTGGGGTCAGACACAGAGTGAAGCTCCCTCCACACTGTTCCTTCCCAACACCCAGCTGCCCAATGACGCTGGCATTACCTTGAGGATAACGGGAGTACCAGGCTTGACGTCCAGGGTTCCAGCAGGGGCGAAGTTCTCGAAGGAGGGGTCAGGAAAGTAGGTGAAGGCGGATCCGTTGAGGACGAGGAGAGAGCTCACGTTGTCGAGGATAAAGCCGAACTCCTCGGGCCTGGCCCCACCCTCAGGCAGACGCCTGCGACCCGTTCCCAGCCCCAACCCTGGGGCCTGGCACACCATCACTGTGTCGTTGTGGGCCTGGCAGTCCTGAGGGGAGAAGATGGCAGCCGTCACCCCTTGAGCGACCGGGAGAGGGGGAGTGTCGGTGACGGATCGGGAGTGGGTGTGGGGGGTGTCGGTGACGGATCGGGAGTGGGTGTGGGGAGTGTCTGTGATGGATCGGGAGTGGGTATGGGGGGTGTCTGTGACGGATCGGGAGTGGGTGTGGGGGTTGTCGGTAACGGATCGGGAGTGGATGTGTGGAGTGTCAGTGACGGATCGGCAGTGGGTGTCGGGGGTGTCGGTGACGGATCGGTCGGGAGTGGATGTGGGGACTGTCGATGACAGATCGGTCGGGAGTGGGTGTGGGGAGTGTCGGTGACGGATCGGGAGTGGGTGTGGATCGGCAGTGGATGTGGGAGTGTCGGTGACGGATCGGGAGTGGGTGTGTGGGGTGTCGGTGACGGATCGGGAGTGGGCGTGGGGAGTGTCGGTGACGGATCGGGAGTGGGCGTGGGGAGTGTCGGTGACGGATCGGGAGTGGGTGTGGATCGGGAGAGGGTATGGGGGGTGTCGGTGACGGATCGGGAGTGGGTGTGGGAGTGTCGATGACGGGTTGGGAGTGGGTGTGGGAGTGTCAGTGACGGATCGGGAGTGGGTGTGGGGAGTGTCGGTGACAGATCGGGAGTTGGTGTGGGGGGTGTCGGTGATGGATCGGGAGTGGGTGTGGGGAGTGTCAGTGACGGGTCGGGAGTGGGTGTGGGAGTGTCGGTGACGGATCGGGAGTGGGTGTGAGGAGTGTCGGTGACGGTTCGGGAGTGGGTGTGCGGGGTGTCGGTGACGGGTCGGGAGTGGGTGTGGATCGGCAGTGGATGTGGGAGTGTCGGTGACGGATCGGGAGTGGGTGTGTGGGGTGTCGGTGACGGATCGGGAGTGGGCGTGGGGAGTGTCGGTGACGGGTCGGGAGTGGGTGTGGATCGGCAGTGGATGTGGGAGTGTCGGTGACGGATCGGGAGTGGGTGCGTGGGTTGTCGGTGACGGATCGGGAGTGGGCGTGGGGAGTGTCGGTGACGGATCGGGAGTGGGTGTGGATCGGGAGAGGGTATGGGGGGTGTCGGTGACGGATCGGGAGTGGGTGTGGGAGTGTCGATGACGGGTTGGGAGTGGGTGTGGGAGTGTCAGTGACGGATCGGGAGTGGGTGTGGGAGTGTCGGTGACGGATCGGGAATGGGTGTGAGGAGTGTCGGTGACGGTTCGGGAGTGGGTGTGCGGGGTGTCGGTGACGGGTCGGGAGTGGGTGTGGATCGGCAGTGGATGTGGGAGTGTCGGTGACGGATCGGGAGTGGGTGTGGGGAGTGTCAGTGACGGGTCGGGAGTGGGTGTGGGAGTGTCGGTGACGGATCGGGAGTGGGTGTGAGGAGTGTCGGTGACGGTTCGGGAGTGGGTGTGCGGGGTGTCGGTGACGGGTCGGGAGTGGGTGTGGATCGGCAGTGGATGTGGGAGTGTCGGTGACGGATCGGGAGTGGGTGTGGGAGTGTCGGTGACGGATCGGGAGTGGGTGTGGGGAGTGTCGGTGACGGATCGGGAGTGGGTGTGGGGAGTGTCGGTGACGGGTCGGGAGTGGGTGTGGATCGGGAGTGGGTGTGGGAGTGTTGGTGACGGATCGGGAGTGGGTGTGTGGGGTGTCGGTGACGGGGCACGAGTGGGTGTGGATCGGGAGTGGGTGTGGGGAGTGTCGGTGACGGATCGGGAGTGGGTGTGGGGAGTGTCGGTGACGGATCGGGAGTGGGTGTGGGGAGTGTCGGTGACGGGTCGGGAGTGGGTGTGGATCGGGAGTGGGTGTGGGAGTGTTGGTGACGGATCGGGAGTGGGTGTGGGAGTGTCGGTGACGGATCGGGAGTGGGTGTGGGGAGTGTCGGTGACGGATCGGGAGTGGGTGTGGGGAGTGTCGGTGACGGGTCGGGAGTGGGTGTGGATCGGCAGTGGATGTGGGAGTGTCGGTGACGGATCGGGAGTGGGTGTGGGAGTGTTGGTGACGGATCGGGAGTGGGTGTGCGGGGTGTCGGTGACGGGTCGGGAGTGGGTGTGGGAGTGTCGGTGACGGATCGGGAGTGGGTGTGAGGAGTGTCGGTGACGGTTCGGGAGTGGGTGTGCGGGGTGTCGGTGACGGGTCGGGAGTGGGTGTGGATCGGCAGTGGATGTGGGAGTGTCGGTGACGGATCGGGAGTGGGTGTGGGAGTGTCAGTGACGGATCGGGAGTGGGTGTGGGGAGTGTCGGTGACAGATCGGGAGTTGGTGTGGGGGGTGTCGGTGATGGATCGGGAGTGGGTGTGGGGAGTGTCAGTGACGGGTCGGGAGTGGGTGTGGGAGTGTCGGTGACGGATCGGGAGTGGGTGTGAGGAGTGTCGGTGACGGTTCGGGAGTGGGTGTGCGGGGTGTCGGTGACGGGTCGGGAGTGGGTGTGGATCGGCAGTGGATGTGGGAGTGTCGGTGACGGATCGGGAGTGGGTGTGTGGGGTGTCGGTGACGGATCGGGAGTGGGCGTGGGGAGTGTCGGTGACGGGTCGGGAGTGGGTGTGGATCGGCAGTGGATGTGGGAGTGTCGGTGACGGATCGGGAGTGGGTGCGTGGGTTGTCGGTGACGGATCGGGAGTGGGCGTGGGGAGTGTCGGTGACGGATCGGGAGTGGGTGTGGATCGGGAGAGGGTATGGGGGGTGTCGGTGACGGATCGAGAGTGGGTGTGGGAGTGTCGATGACGGGTTGGGAGTGGGTGTGGGAGTGTCAGTGACGGATCGGGAGTGGGTGTGGGAGTGTCGGTGACGGATCGGGAGTGGGTGTGAGGAGTGTCGGTGACGGTTCGGGAGTGGGTGTGCGGGGTGTCGGTGACGGGTCGGGAGTGGGTGTGGATCGGCAGTCGATGTGGGAGTGTCGGTGACAGATCGGGAGTGGGTGTGGGGAGTGTCAGTGACGGGTCGGGAGTGGGTGTGGGAGTGTCGGTGACGGATCGGGAGTGGGTGTGAGGAGTGTCGGTGACGGTTCGGGAGTGGGTGTGCGGGGTGTCGGTGACGGGTCGGGAGTGGGTGTGGATCGGCAGTGGATGTGGGAGTGTCGGTGACGGATCGGGAGTGGGTGTGGGAGTGTCGGTGACGGATCGGGAGTGGGTGTGGGGAGTGTCGGTGACGGATCGGGAGTGGGTGTGGGGAGTGTCGGTGACGGGTCGGGAGTGGGTGTGGATCGGGAGTGGGTGTGGGAGTGTTGGTGACGGATCGGGAGTGGGTGTGTGGGGTGTCGGTGACGGGGCACGAGTGGGTGTGGATCGGGAGTGGGTGTGGGGAGTGTCGGTGACGGATCGGGAGTGGGTGTGGGGAGTGTCGGTGACGGATCGGGAGTGGGTGTGGGGAGTGTCGGTGACGGGTCGGGAGTGGGTGTGGATCGGGAGTGGGTGTGGGAGTGTTGGTGACGGATCGGGAGTGGGTGTGGGAGTGTCGGTGACGGATCGGGAGTGGGTGTGGGGAGTGTCGGTGACGGATCGGGAGTGGGTGTGGGGAGTGTCGGTGACGGGTCGGGAGTGGGTGTGGATCGGCAGTGGATGTGGGAGTGTCGGTGACGGATCGGGAGTGGGTGTGGGAGTGTTGGTGACGGATCGGGAGTGGGTGTGGGGGGTGTCGGTGACGGGTCGGGAGTGGGTGTGGGAGTGTCGGTGACGGATCGGGAGTGGGTGTGAGGAGTGTCGGTGACGGTTCGGGAGTGGGTGTGCGGGGTGTCGGTGACGGGTCGGGAGTGGGTGTGGATCGGCAGTGGATGTGGGAGTGTCGGTGACGGATCGGGAGTGGGTGTGGGAGTGTCGGTGACGGATCGGGAGTGGGTGTGGGGAGTGTCGGTGACGGATCGGGAGTGGGTGTGGGGAGTGTCGGTGACGGGTCGGGAGTGGGTGTGGATCGGGAGTGGGTGTGGGAGTGTTGGTGACGGATCGGGAGTGGGTGTGCGGGGTGTCGGTGACGGGTCACGAGTGGGTGTGGATCGGCAGTGGATGTGGGAGTGTCGGTGACGGATCGGGAGTGGGTGTGGGAGTGTCGGTGACGGATCGGGAGTGGGTGTGGGGAGTGTCGGTGACGGGTCGGGAGTGGGTGTGGATCGGGAGTGGGTGTGGGAGTGTCGGTGACGGATCGGGAGTGGGTGTGGGGAGTGTCGGTGACGGATCGGGAGTGGGTGTGGGGAGTGTCGGTGACGGGTCGGGAGTGGGTGTGGATCGGGAGTGGGTGTGGGAGTGTCGGTGACGGATCGGGAGTGGGTGTGGGGAGTGTCGGTGACGGGTCGGGAGTGGGTGTGGATCGGGAGTGGGTGTGGGAGTGTCGGTGACGGATCGGGAGTGGGTGTGAGGAGTGTCGGTGACGGATCGGGAGTGGGTGTGGATCGGGAGTGGATGTGGGAGTGTCGGTGACGGATCGGGAGTGGGTGTGGATCGGGAGTGGGTGTGGGAGTGTCGGTGACGGATCGGGAGTGGGTGTGTGGGGTGTCGGTGACGGATCGGGAGTGGGTGTGGGAGTGTTGGTGACGGATCGGGAGTGGGTGTGCGGGGTGTCGGTGACGGGTCAGGAGTGGGTGTGGGAGTGTCGGTGACGGATCGGGAGTGGATGTGGGAGTGTCGGTGACGGATCGGGAGTGGGTGTGTGGGGTGTCGGTGACGGATCGGGAGTGGGTGTGGGAGTGTCGGTGACGGATCGGGAGTGGGTGTGGGGAGTGTCGGTGACGGATCGGGAGTGGGTGTGGGAGTGTCGGTGACGGATCGGGAGTGGGTGTGCGGGGTGTCGGTGACGGGTCAGGAGTGGGTGTGGATCGGGAGTGGATGTGGGAGTGTCGGTGACGGATCGGGAGTGGGTGTGGGAGTGTCGGTGACGGATCGGGAGTGGGTGTGCGGGGTGTCGGTGACGGGTCAGGAGTGGGTGTGGATCGGGAGTGGGTGTGGGAGTGTCGGTGACGGATCGGGAGTGGGTGTGGGGAGTGTCGGTGACGGGTCGGGAGTGGGTGTGGATCGGGAGTGGGTGTGGGAGTGTTGGTGACGGATCGGGAGTGGGTGTGCGGGGTGTCGGTGACGGGTCACGAGTGGGTGTGGATCGGGAGTGGGTGTGGGAGTGTCGGTGACGGATCGGGAGTGGGTGTGCGGGGTGTCGGTGACGGGTCACGAGTGGGTGTGGATCGGGAGTGGGTGTGGGAGTGTCGGTGACGGATTGGGAGTGGTGTGGGAGTGTCGGTGACGGATCGGGAGTGGGTGTGGATCGGGAGTGGGTGTGGATCGGGAGTGGGTGTGGGAGTGTCGGTGACGGATCGGGAGTGGGTGTGGGAGTGTCGGTGATGGATCGGGAGTGGGTGTGGGGAGTGTTGGTGACGGGTCGGGAGTGGGTGTGGGAGTGTCGGTGACGGATCGGGAGTGGGTGTGGGAGTGTCGGTGACGGATCGGGAGTGGGTGTGCGGGGTGTCGGTGACGGGTCGGGAGTGGGTGTGGGAGTGTCGGTGACGGATCGGGAGTGGGTGTGAGGAGTGTCGGTGACGGTTCGGGAGTGGGTGTGCGGGGTGTCGGTGACGGGTCGGGAGTGGGTGTGGATCGGCAGTGGATGTGGGAGTGTCGGTGACGGATCGGGAGTGGGTGTGGGGAGTGTCGGTGACGGATCGGGAGTGGGTGTGGGGAGTGTCGGTGACGGGTCGGGAGTGGGTGTGGATCGGGAGTGGGTGTGGATCGGGAGTGGGTGTGGGAGTGTTGGTGACGGATCGGGAGTGGGTGTGCGGGGTGTCGGTGACGGGTCACGAGTGGGTGTGGATCGGCAGTGGATGTGGGAGTGTCGGTGACGGATCGGGAGTGGGTGTGGGAGTGTCGGTGACGGATCGGGAGTGGGTGTGGGGAGTGTCGGTGACGGGTCGGGAGTGGGTGTGGATCGGGAGTGGGTGTGGGAGTGTCGGTGACGGATCGGGAGTGGGTGTGGGGAGTGTCGGTGACGGATCGGGAGTGGGTGTGGGGAGTGTTGGTGACGGGTCGGGAGTGGGTGTGGATCGGGAGTGGGTGTGGGAGTGTCGGTGACGGATCGGGAGTGGGTGTGAGGAGTGTCGGTGACGGATCGGGAGTGGGTGTGGATCGGGAGTGGATGTGGGAGTGTCGGTGACGGATCGGGAGTGGGTGTGGATCGGGAGTGGGTGTGGGAGTGTCGGTGACGGATCGGGAGTGGGTGTGTGGGGTGTCGGTGACGGATCGGGAGTGGGTGTGGGAGTGTTGGTGACGGATCGGGAGTGGGTGTGCGGGGTGTCGGTGACGGGTCAGGAGTGGGTGTGGGAGTGTCGGTGACGGATCGGGAGTGGATGTGGGAGTGTCGGTGACGGATCGGGAGTGGGTGTGTGGGGTGTCGGTGACGGATCGGGAGTGGGTGTCGGAGTGTCGGTGACGGATCGGGAGTGGGTGTGGGGAGTGTCGGTGACGGATCGGGAGTGGGTGTGGGAGTGTCGGTGACGGATCGGGAGTGGGTGTGCGGGGTGTCGGTGACGGGTCAGGAGTGGGTGTGGATCGGGAGTGGATGTGGGAGTGTCGGTGACGGATCGGGAGTGGGTGTGGGAGTGTCGGTGACGGATCGGGAGTGGGTGTGCGGGGTGTCGGTGATGGGTCAGGAGTGGGTGTGGATCGGGAGTGGGTGTGGGAGTGTCGGTGACGGATCGGGAGTGGGTGTGGGGAGTGTCGGTGACGGGTCGGGAGTGGGTGTGGATCGGGAGTGGGTGTGGGAGTGTTGGTGACGGATCGGGAGTGGGTGTGCGGGGTGTCGGTGACGGGTCACGAGTGGGTGTGGATCGGGAGTGGGTGTGGGAGTGTCGGTGACGGATCGGGAGTGGGTGTGCGGGGTGTCGGTGACGGGTCACGAGTGGGTGTGGATCGGGAGTGGGTGTGGGAGTGTCGGTGACGGATTGGGAGTGGGTGTGGGAGTGTCGGTGACGGATCGGGAGTGGGTGTGGATCGGGAGTGGGTGTGGATCGGGAGTGGGTGTGGGAGTGTCGGTGACGGATCGGGAGTGGGTGTGGGGAGTGTCGGTGACGGATCGGGAGTGGGTGTGGGAGTGTCGGTGACGGATCGGGAGTGGGTGTGGGAGTGTCGGTGACGGATCGGGAGTGGGTGTGGGGAGTGTCGGTGACGGATCGGGAGTGGGTGTGGGAGTGTCGGTGACGGATCGGGAGTGGGTGTGGGGAGTGTCGGTGACGGGTCGGGAGTGGGTGTGGGGAGTGTCGGTGACGGATCGGGAGTGGGTGTGGATCGGGAGTGGATGTGGGAGTGTCGGTGACGGATTGGGAGTGGGTGTGGGAGTGTCGGTGACGGATCGGGAGTGGGTGTGAGGAGTGTCGGTGATGGATAGGGCACGGGGGTGCTGGTGTAGCAAAGAGTGCAGGTGAGCGAGGGGTGTGATGGTGCTTTTGGAGTGGAGGGTGTGTGTGCATCTTGTTGGGAAGGTGATATAGAGACTTGTGGTGACTGTGAGTGGGTGGGGGTGATATTGGGGTGGAAACACACACAAAATGCTGGAGGAACTCAGCAGGCCAGGCAACATGTATGGAAATGAGGAAACAGTTGACATCCCGGCCGGAAATATTGACTGTTGACTCGTTTGCACAGATGCTGCCTGGCCTGCTGAGTTCCTCCAGCATTTTGTGTGTGTCGCTTTGATTTCCAGCATCTGCAGATTTTTTTATGTATAGGGTAGGGAGGCTGTGGGTGGGGGTGGGGGTGATATCAGCACGGGTGTGTGGGGAGGGTGTGGATGTGTGGGGGGGTGATGGGTGGGGACCGTGTGGGTGTGTGCGGGGTGATGGGTGGTGTGGGTGTGTGGGGGGTGATGGGTGGGGTGTGGGGGGTGATGGGTGGTGTGGGTGTGTGGGGGGTGATGGGTGGGGAGGGTGTGGGGGGTGATGGGTGGTGTGGGTGTGTGGGGGGTGATGGGTGGGGAGGGTGTGGGGGGTGATGGGTGGGGAGGGTGTGTGGGGGGTGATGGGTGGTGTGGGTGTGTGGGGGGTGATGGGTGGGGAGGGTGTGGGTGTGTGGGGGGTGATGGGTGGGGAGGGTGTGGGTGTGTGGGGGGTGATGGGTGGTGTGGGTGTGTGGAGGGTGATGGGTGGGGAGGGTGTGGGTGTGTGGGGGGTGATGGGTGGGGAGGGTGTGTGGGGGGTGATGGGTGGTGTGGGTGTGTGGGGGGTGATGGGTGGGGAGGGTGTGGGTGTGTGGAGGGTGATGGGTGGGGAGGGTGTGGGTGTGTGGGGGGTGATGGGTGGGGACCGTGTGGGTGTGTGGGGGGTGATGGGTGGTGTGGGTGTGTGGGGGGTGATGGGTGGGGTGTGGGGGGTGATGGGTGGTGTGGGTGTGTGGGGGGTGATGGGTGGGGAAGGTGTGGGGGGTGATGGGTGGTGTGGGTGTGTGGGGGGTGATGGGTGGGGAGGGTGTGGGGGGTGATGGGTGGGGAGGGTGTGTGGGGGGTGATGGGTGGTGTGGGTGTGTGGGGGGTGATGGGTGGGGAGGGTGTGGGTGTGTGGGGGGTGATGGGTGGGGAGGGTGTGGGTGTGTGGGGGGTGATGGGTGGTGTGGGTGTGTGGGGGGTGATGGGTGGGGAGGGTGTGGGTGTGTGGGGGGTGATGGGTGGGGAGGGTGTGGGTGTGTGGGGGGTGATGGGTGGTGTGGGTGTGTGGGGGGTGATGGGTGGGGAGGGTGTGGGTGTGTGGGGGGTGATGGGTGGGGAGGGTGTGGGTGTGTGGGGGGTGATGGGTGGTGTGGGTGTGTGGAGGGTGATGGGTGGGGAGGGTGTGGGTGTGTGGGGGGTGATGGGTGGGGAGGGGTGTGGGGGGTGATGGGTGGGGAGGGTGTGGGTGTGTGGGGGGTGATGGGTGGTGTGGGTGTGTGGGGGGTGATGGGTGGGGAGGGTGTGGGTGTGTGGGGGGTGATGGGTGGTGTGGGTGTGTGGGGGGTGATGGGTGGGGAGGGTGTGGGTGTGTGGGGGGTGATGGGTGGTGTGGGTGTGTGGAGGGTGATGGGTGGGGAGGGTGTGGGTGTGTGGGGGGTGATGGGTGGGGAGGGTGTGGGTGTGTGGGGGGTGATGGGTGGTGTGGGTGTGTGGAGGGTGATGGGTGGGGAGGGTGTGGGTGTGTGGGGGGTGATGGGTGGGGAGGGTGTGGGTGTGTGGGGGGTGATGGGTGGTGTGGGTGTGTGGAGGGTGATGGGTGGGGAGGGTGTGGGTGTGTGGGGGGTGATGGGTGGGGAGGGTGTGGGTGTGTGGGGGGTGATGGGTGGTGTGGGTGTGTGGAGGGTGATGGGTGGGGAGGGTGTGGGTGTGTGGGGGGTGATGGGTGGGGAGGGTGTGGGTGTGTGGGGGGTGATGGGTGGTGTGGGTGTGTGGGGGGTGATGGGTGGTGTGGGTGTGTGGGGGGTGATGGGTGTGATGGATGTGAGTGGGAGGTGATGTGTGGGGTGGGTGTGGGGGGTGGGGTGGGTGTGAGTGGGAGGTGATGTGTGGGGTGGGTGTGGGGGGTGGGGTGGGTGTGAGTGGGAGGTGATGTGTGGGGTGGGTGTGGGGGGTGGGGTGGGTGTGAGTGGGAGGTGATGTGTGGGGTGGGTGTGGGGGGTGGGGTGGGTGTGAGTGGGGGGTGATGTGTGGGATGGGTGTGGGGGGTGATGGGTGGGGAGGGTGTGGGGGGTGATGGGTGGGGAGGGTGTGTGGGGTGTGGGTGGGAGGGTGTGAGTGTGTGGGGGTGATGGGTGGGGAGGATGTGAGTGTGTCGGGGTGATGGGTGGAGAGGGTGTGGGGTGATGGGTGGAGAGGGTGTGGGTGTGTGGGGGTGATGGGTGGAGAGGGTGTGGGGGTGATGGGTGGAGAGGGTGTGGGGGTGATGGGTGGGGAGGGTGTGGGTGTGTGGCGGTGATGGGTGGGGAGGCTGTGAGTGTGTCGGGGTGATGGGCGGAGAGGGTGTGGGTGATGGGTGGGGAGGGTGGGGGGTGATGGGTGGGGAGGGTGTGGGTGTGTGGGGGGTGATGGGCAGGGAGGGTGTGGCAGGTGATGGGTGGGGAGGCTGTGAGTGTGTGGGTGTGGGGGGTGATGGGTGGGGAGGGTGCGAGTGTGTGGGGGTGATGGGTGGAGAGGGTGTGGGGTGATGGGTGGGGAGGGTGTGTGGGTGATGGGTGGGTAGGGTGTGGGTCTGTGGGGGGTGATGGGTGGGGAGGGTGTGGGTGTGGGGGGTGATGGGTGGGGAGGGTGTGGGTGTGGGGGTTGATGGGTGGGGAGGGTGTGAGTTTGGGGGGCTGATGGGTGGGGAGGGTGAGAGTGTGGGGTCGATGGGTGGGGAAGGTGTGGGTGTGGGGGGGTGATGGGTGAGGTGGGTGTGGGTGTGGGGGGTGATGGGCAGGGAGTGTGTGAGTGTGGGGGGTGATGGGTGGGGAGGGTGTGGGTGTGTGGGGTAATGGGTGGGGAGGGTGTGAGTGAGTGGGGGGTGATTGTGTGGGGTTTATGGATGGGGAGGGTGTGGGTGTGGGGGGGGTGATGGGTGGGGAGGGTGTGGGTGTGTGGGGTAATGGGTGGGGAGGGTGTGAGTGAGTGGGGGGTGATGGGTGGGGAGGGTGTGGGGGGTGATGGGTGTGAGTGTGGGGGGTGATGGGTGTGGGTGTGGGGGGTGATGGGTGGGGAGGGTGTGAGTGTGGGGGTTGATGGGTGGGGAGGGTGTGGGTGTGGGGGGTGATGGGTGGGGAGGGTGTGGGTGTGGGAGGTGTGGGGGGTGATGGGGAGGGTGTGAGTGAGTGGGGGTGATGGGTGTGGGTGTGTGGGGGGTGATGGGTGGGTAGGGTGTGAGTGAGTGGGGGGTGATGGGTGGGGAGGGTGTGGGTGTGGGGGGTGATGGGTGTGTTTGTGGGTGTGGAGGGGGTGATAGGCGGGGAGGGTGTGAGTGTGGGGGGGTGATGGGTGGGGAGGGTGTGAGTGAGTGGGGTGTGATGGGTGTGGGTGTGGGAGGGGCTGATGGGTGGTGAGGGTGTGGGTGTGGGGGGGTGATGGGTGGGGGTGTGGGTGTGGGTGTGGGGGTGTGATGGGTGGGGAGGGTGGGGAGGGTGCGGTGTGGGTGTGTGGGGGGTGATGGGGAGGGAGGGTGTGGGTGTGGGGGGTGATGGGTGGGGAGGGTGTGGAGGGTGTGGGTGTGGGGGGTGATGGGTGGGGAGGGTGGGGAGGGTGTGGGGGGTGATGGGTGGGGAGGGTGGGGAGGGTGTGGGGGATGATGGGTGGGGAGGGTGTGGGTGTGTGGGGGGTGATGGGGAGGGAGGGTGTGGGTGTGGGGGTTGATGGGTGGGGAGGGTGTGGAGGGTGTGGGTGTGGGGGTTGATGGGTGGGGAGGGTGTGGAGGGTGTGGGTGTGGGGGTGATGAGTGGGGAGGGTGGGGAGGGTGTGGGTGTGGGGGGTGATGGGTGGGGAGGGTGGGGAGGGTGTGGGGGGTGATGGGTGGGGAGGGTGGGGAGGGTGTGGGGGATGATGGGTGGGGAGGGTGTGGGTGTGTGGGGGGTGATGGGGAGGGAGGGTGTGGGTGTGGGGGTTGATGGGTGGGGAGGGTGTGGAGGGTGTGGGTGTGGGGGTTGATGGGTGGGGAGGGTGTGGAGGGTGTGGGTGTGGGGGTGATGAGTGGGGAGGGTGGGGAGGGTGGGTGTTGGGGGTGATGGGTGGGGAGGGTGTGGGTGTAGGGGATGATGGGTGGGGAGGGTCGGGAGGGTGTGAGTGTGTGGGGCGTGATGGGTGGGGAGGGTGTGGGGGGTGATGGGTGGGGAGGGTGGGGAGGGTGTGGGTGTGTGGGGGGTGATGGGGAGGGAGGGTGTGGAGGGTGTGGGTGTGGGGGGGTGATGGATGGGGAGGGTGGGGAGGGTGTGGGTGTGGGGGTGATGGGTGGGGAGGGTGGCGAGGGTGTGGGTGTGGGGGGGTGATGGGTGGGGAGGGTGTGGAGGGTGTGGGTGTGTGGGGGGTGATGGGTGTGGGGGGGTGTTGGGTGGGGAGGGTGGATGTGGGGGGTGATGGGTGGGGAGGGTGAGTGCTGGGGGTGATGGCTGGGGAGGGTGTGGGTCTGGCAGGTGAGTGAGTGCGTGGGGAGGGTGTGGGTGTGGGGGAGGTGTTGGGTGGGGAGGGTGATGGGGGTGGGGGGGTGATGGGTGGGGAGCGTGTGGAGGGTGTGTGTGTGTGGGGGGTGATGGGTAGGGAGGGTGGGTGCTGGGGGTGATGGCTGGGGAGGGTGTGGGTCTGGCGGGTGAGTGAGTGGGTGGGGAGGGTGTGGGTGTGGGGGGTGATGGGTGGGGAGGGTGTGGAGGGTGTGGGGGGTGATGGGTAGGGAGGGTGTGATTGAGTGGGTGGGGAGGGTGTGGGTGTGGGGGGGGTGATGGGTGGGGAGGGTGTGAGTGAGTGGGTGGGGAGGGTGTGGGTGTGGGGGGGTGTTGGGTGGGGAGGGTGGATGTGGGGGGTGATGGGTGGGGAAGGTGTGGAGGGTGTGGGTGATGGGGTGATGGCTGGGGAGGGTGTGGGTCTGGCAGGTGAGTGAGTGGGTGGGGAAGGTGTGGGTGTGGGGGGGGTGTTGGGTGTGGAGGGTGTGGGTGTGGGGGGTGATGGGTGGGGAGCGTGTGGAAGGTGTGTGTGTGGGGGTGATGGCTGGGGAGGGTGTGGGTCTGGCGGGTGAGTGAGTGGGTGGGGAGGGTGTGGGTGTGGGGGGGTGTTGGGTGGGAAGGGTGTGGGTGTGGGGGGTGATGGGTGGGGTGCGTGTGGGTGGGGAGAAGGTGGGTTTCAGGGCTCACTCACGTTACTGCTCTCGGCTCCCTGGAAGCGGGCGCGGACGCGGGGCTGCAGGATGCTGAGGAATCCGGTGCCTCTGACGGTCAACGTGGTGTTGCCGCTGTTGGGGAAGGGGGAGAGGGTCAGTCCGAGAGCAGAACACAGTGCGATGCTGGCTGGGTGGGACTGCCCCACCACCAACTCCAGCCCCTCCCTGGGGAGATAAAGCCTTCCACCCACCGCTCTCCAGCTCCCGCCACCTCAGTGCATAGCTGACTGCATCACTCTCTCCCCCCTGTCCCCCCACTCACTTGGCAATGGTCCACTCGGGCTGGACGGCGGACACGGTGGGGTCCTCGACGTAGGCAAAGGTCTGGGCCACGTTGGACACCTCCGCACGGTCGATGGCGACGGTGATGACAGCCGATCCGGGGCCCGTGGGCGAGGCGGAGGTCAGGCAGGTGATCTGCCCCGCATTCCTCCTGCCGGGGTGGGAGACACGCATCAGGATCACTGCCCATGGCCCCCTCCCTGACGCCAGAACGGCCCACCCTCACGGACAGGCGCATGGTAACACACCGGTTATGTAACGTTTCAACACGCCAGCGATCGACAATCAGCATTCGATTCCCACCGTTATCCGTAAAGAGTCTGTACGTTCTCCCGTGATAGAATGGGTTTCCCTGGGGTGCTCTGATTTTTCCCCACAGTCCAGAGATGTCAGGGTCAGGGTTCGTGAGCTGTGGGCGCACTGTGCCAGTGAGCTGTGGGCGCACTGTGCCAGTGAGCTGTGGGTGCACTGTGCCAGTGAGCTGTGGGCGCTCTGTGTTAGCACTGGGAACGTGGTGACACTTGTGGGCCACCCCCCTGCACATCCTCGGACTGTGTCGACAGTTGACACAAACGATGTTTGCCCCTGTCTGTTTCGATGTACATGTGACAAATGTCATCTCTACAATCTTGGGCATTTTTGTCGTCGTTAAAACACACGGATTTTCTCAACTTTAAAATCTTTATCTTGTATCAGATTCCAGAGCACCAGGGGCTGAGGTTGACAGCAGGGGTAAAGGCATGGCACACGTTCCGGGACGGGGAGAAGGTGAGGAAAGGCACAGTGAGCGTCTGGCAGCAGGTTCACAGGCACGTGGCAAACACATCTCACCGAGTACACGTTGCACAGGAGGGAGAGAGGGAGAGAGAGAATGAGACGGAGAGAGAGAGAAGGACAGAGGAAGGGAAGGTATGGGGAGAGGCAGAGGGAGTGATTCACAGGCACGTGGCAAACACATCTCACTGAGTACACGTTCTACAGGAGGGAGGGAGGGAGGGAGAGAGAGAATGAGACGGAGAGAGAGAGAAGGACAGAGGGAGGGAGGGAGGGAGGGTATGGGGAGAGGCAGAGGGAGTGATTCACAGGCACGTGGGTAAACACATCTCACCGAGTACACGTTCGACAGGAGGGAGAGAGGGAGAGAGAGAATGAGACGGAGGGAGGGAGGGAGGGTATGGGGAGAGGGAGTGATTCACAGGCATGTGGGTAAACACATCTCACCGAGTACACGTTCCACAGGAGGGAGAGAGGGAGAGAGAGAATGAGACGGAGGGAGGGAGGGAGGGTATGGGGAGAGGGAGTGATTCACAGGCACGTGGGTAAACACATCTCACTGAGTACACGTTCTACAGGAGGGGGAGGGAGGGAGGGAGATACTCACAGGTACGTGGGAACACACAACACACCGAGTATCTATCCTGGAGCGAGGGGTATCAGTTGTCCCGCTGAATTACTGGGTCACTGAGAGTAACACCCCGGGGAGACAGGCCAGTCGGCCCAAACTCTCGATGCAACCGGCCAGTCCCACCTGCCCCAGTCCCTGTGAACCCGTCCCGTCCGTGAACCTGTGGACATTGGGCCAGGTTCTGTGTGATCCAGGCCTGTATCTCTCGTGTCTCCAGGGGAACCAACAGCCCAAATATTCCCGTATTCCCCGCCCCACCCTCTTACTCACCTACCACACCCCCTCCCCCTCTCAGTGCCAGGAGTTCGCACCAGGACTGGAGAGACCGAGGGAGCTCTTAAACAATGAGGGGGCACGGCTCCCGGGGAGAAAGGAGCTCTCCCATTGACGAGGGGCACCTCCCAGTGGTAAGGAAGCTGTCTCAGCCACGAAGGACCCTCCCAGAGACAAGGAAGTCCTCTCAGCGACAGGGGTGCACAGTTCCCCAGGGAGGAGAGAGCTCTCCTATCAACGAGGAGCAACCCCAGTGAACGAGGAGCCCTCCCGGTTCGAGGGAGCTCGGTTTCCCAGGGGAGAAAGACCCCTAGCCCAGCGATGAGGGACCCGTCTCAATTCAAGGCAGTATGGTTTCCCACCGGGCAAGGTGGGGCCCCTCGCAGTGAGGAGGGCGAGGGAGAGCGAGTCGAGACCTTCAGGGGTTTACACTGCCAGGACTGGTGGATCCCTCGGGGGCTGCTGGGTGAGTTGTCCTCGTGGGGACTCAACGCCCCTCTCTGTAACTGAACCTTGGATGTCTCGGCGGAACAACCCCAGTCTGTCTGAGTTGCCAGCAACACCTGAGGCTCCATCATGCCCAGTACTGGCGACCCCCGGAGCTGTGTGTTCCTCCGTCTGCTGTTCACACTGCTGACTCACGACCCCACTGTCACATCCAGCTCAAACCGCATCATCGTTCGCCGATGACGCTGCGGCGACTGGCCTCGTCGGCCACAATGAGGAGTCAGCAGACAGAGGAGAGGCAGACGGTGTGAGATCGACAGCCCCAGTCTCAACATGGACACGACAGAAGAGGTGACTGTGGACTTCAGGAAGGCACAGGTTGGCCACTCTCCACTGGACGTCAATGGCTCTGCCGTGGAGAGAGTGAACAGCACGAAGCTCCTTGCTGTGCACAGAACGGACGATCGAACCTGGGCCCACGACACCTCCTCACCGGTCACCGCAGCGTCTACTCCCTCTGAGGCCTGCTAGGCTCCCGGCGCCCGTTCTAACAGCTTTCCCCAGCAGCACTGTCCGGGGTGTCCTGTCTGGCTGCATCACTGAGCGGTTTGGAAGCTGCAAGACATCAGACCACCAGACCCTACAGAGGACAGCAAAGACCACCGAGAGGCTCACTGGGGGTCTCCCTCCCCACGACCTGTGACACTTACCGGGACCGTTGCAGACCAGGGACCAGAAACACTCTTGAGGATCCCTACCACAATCTCTCTGACCCACTCCCGTCTGGGAGGAGGTACAGGAGCATCAGGACTAGGACTGTCAGACTGGGTAACAGCTTCTTCCCTCGGGCTGTGAGACTAATGAATACCCGGCCACCACCGAGGTCTCGTCCCTGGGACAGCCAGCTGTTTACTGTTCACCTGCACTGTGCACCTCACATGCATTTCCAATTGTACTTTATCTCATTTGTGGTAATATTTTGTGTATGTCAGATATGTACCGTGGTCCAGAGGAACATTGTTTTGTTTGGTTGTATACATGTACAGTCAGATGACAATAAAGTTCAGCTTAAACCCATGTAAAATGCAGAAAGAACTCAGCAGGCCAGGCAGCATCCATGGACAGCTGACATTTCGGGCTGAGATCCCTCATGAGGATGGAGAAGATTGGGCAGAAGGGAAGGAGGACAGCAAGGAGATGATGGATGAAGCCAGGAAGGGCTGGAGAGGAATGAATCTGATAGGAGAGGAGAGTGGTCCACAGGGGAAGGAGGAGGGGCACCAGGGGGAAGTGACGGACAGGTGAGAAGAGGTAAAATTCCAGAGTGGGGGTTAGAAGAGGAGGGAAGGGGGAAAGAAAAGTTTATACTGAAAGGAGAAATTGATATTCATGCTATCAGGTTGGAGGCAACCCAGACAGAATACAAGGTGTGGCTCCTCCACCCTGAGGGTGACCCCATCGTGGCACAAGAGGAGGCCATGGACCATCATGTTGGAATGGGAATGGGAATGTTGGGCCACCGGGAAGTTGAGCTTGAACTTGCTCTTGAGTAGGGATGGAGATTCTGGGATTTGGGGAATGTTCCCTGGGAGGGCAGTGGGGATCGAATAAATAGGGATGAGTTAGGGGGAGAAGGATGAGGGAGACACTGGGAAGGGGAGAGGCGGGAGATGTGGATGGGCATGTGGTGGAGAGTGGGAGGGGAGGGAAATTGGAATGGCGGAAGGGAAGGAGACACGGGAGGGTGGGCAGGAAAGGATAGAAACAGAGGGGAGAGGGAGGGAGTGGATAGTTACAGAGAGGGAGAGAGAGGAAGGGAGGGGATAGATATAGAGGGAGAGAAGGAGGGATAGATAAAGAGGGGGAGGAGGGAGGGAGGGGATAGATACAGAGGGGAGAGGGAGGGGATGGATACAGAGCAGAGAGGGAGAGGATGGATACAGAGGGGGACAGGGAGGGGATGGGTATACTGAGAGGGAGAGGGAGGGGATAGATACAGAGGGGAGAGGGAGGGGATGGATACAGAGGGGAGAGGGAGGGAGGGGATGGATACAGAGAGGGAGGGGGATCCATCCCCTCCCTCCCTCTCCCCCTCCGTATCCATCCCCTCCCTCTCCCCCTCTGTATCCATCCCCTCCCTCCCTCTCCCCTCTGTATCTATCCCCTCCCCCTCTGTATCCATCCCCTCCGTCCCTCTCCCCTCTGTATCTATCTCCTCCCCCTCTGTATCCATCCCCTCCCTCCCTCTCCCCTCTGTATCTATCCCCTCCCCCTCTGTATCCATCCCCTCCCTCCCTCTACAGAGGGGAGAGGGAGGGAGGGGATGGATACAGAGGGGGAGAGGGAGGGGATGGATACAGAGGGGAGAGGGAGGGAGGGGATGGATACAGAGGGGAGAGGGAGCGGATGGATACAGAGGGGGAGAGGGAGGGGATGGATACAGAGGGGAGAGGGAGGGAGGGGATGGATACAGAGGGGAGAGGGAGGGGATAGATACAGAGGGGGAGAGGGAGGGGATGGATACAGAGGGGGAGAGGGAGGGGATGGATACAGAGGGGAGAGGGAGGGAGGGGATGGATACAGAGGGGAGAGGGAGGGGATGGATACAGAGGGGGAGAGGGAGGGGATGGATACAGAGGGGAGAGGGAGGGAGGGGATGGATACAGAGGGGAGAGGGAGGGGATGGATACAGAGGGGGAGAGGGAGGGGATGGATACAGAGGGGGAGAGGGAGGGAGGGGATGGATACAGAGGGGAGAGGGAGGGAGGGGATAGATACAGAGGGGGAGAGGGACTGGCATTGCCAACAAACTGGGAGGGGGGAACAGAGTGGGGGGGGATACAGAGGCGGATTGGTCGGAGAGATGGGACAGGGGAGAGTTGGGAGGATCACACATGCGTGGACTGTCAGGACAGCAGACGGGGTGTGAACAACTGAAACTCACCACTGAAAGAGACACTCAGCACCACCCACCAACACTTTCACTGAGCTCCCAGCGTCCAGGAACTCTCCGAATATGGTCAGATGCGTGCCGCCTGAAGATGGACCCTTCTCTGGGTGAATTTTACTGAAAGTGGGGGCCTGTAGGAGGGGACAAAATTAGGGAACATCAGGACCACATCTGTCACTGTATAACACCGGGGTACGGTACCGGTGGGGATGGGTCTGTCACTATGTAACACCGGGGTACGGTACCGGTGGGGACGGGTCTGTCACTATGTAACACCGGGGTACGGTACCGGTGGGGACGGGTCTGTCACTGTATAACACCGGGGTACGGTACCGGTGGGGATGGGTCTGTCACTATGTAACACCGGGGTACGGTACCGGTGGGGACGGGTCTGTCACTGTGTAACACCCGGGTACGGTACCGGTGGGGACGGGTCTGTCACTGTGTAACACCGGGGTGCGGTACCGGTGGGGACAGGTCTGTTACTGTGTAACACCGGGGTACGGTACCGGTGGGGACGGGTCTGTCACTGTATAACACCGGGGTACGGTACCGGTGGGGACAGGTCTGTCACTATGTAACACCGGGGTACGGTACCGGTGGGGACGGGTCTGTCACTGTATAACACCGGGGTACGGTACCGGTGGGGACGGGTCTGTCACTGTATAACACCAGGGTACGGTACCGGTGGGGAGGGGTCTGTCACTGTGTAACACCGGGGTACGGTACCGGTGGGGACGGGTCTGTCACTGTATAACACCGGGGTACAGTACCGGTGGGGACGGGTCTGTCACTGTATAACACCGGGGTACGGTACCGGTGGGGACGGGTCTGTCACTGTGTAACACCAGGGTACGGTACCGGTGGGGACGGGTCTGTCGCTGTGTAACACCGGGGTACGGTACCCCGTGTTCTGGCTCCCCACTGCACTCACCACGAACGTGTACAGCTCCTGTGATCGGGTCCGGTAGTTGGGACTACAGTCGCCCACGCACAGTTCCACAGGCCCAGCTCCAGGCTGCACAGAGAAGGCATCCTCCATCTCACAGACGATGCTGAGGGAGAGAGACACTGTGACCACGTCACCCCAGGTATTACCCCAAACATGCGATCACCTTTTTTTCCCCAAGATGGCATTGAGCTCCAGCATTCACTGAGCTCAGGGGTGGATTTAGAAATATTTATTTATTTTATCTACTTAGAGATACCATGCAGAACAAGCTCTCCCACCCAACAGGCTGCCATGCTCTGCAACTCGCCGAATTAACCTTCGGCCAAACACAGGACAATTTACAGTGACCAATTAACCTACGAAACAGTTCGTCTTGCCCGTTGCAGAAACCAGAGTGCCCAGGGAGGACCCTCACACTCCGGGAAGGAATGGACAAAGGATGCAGGCCTGAACTCTCACTCTGACGCTCCAAGCTCTCTGCTACACTAGCGTGGCACCCATCGCAATGTAACGCCATTACGGTACGTGATGGTTTGTTTTAAATCTGTAGGATAGTTTTGGGGACAGAGAAGGGTGTTAGAGGTTAGTGTTTAGAGACAAGAACGTGGGGGAGTTACAGGTCAGATTAGGGTTTAGGACAGGGACATGAGGAGTTAGAGTTCAGATTAGGGTTTAGGGACAGGGACAAGGGGAGTTAGAGTTCAGATTAGGGTTTAGGGACAGGGATGTGGGGAGTTACAGGTCAGATTAGGGTTTAGGGACAGGGATGTGGGGAGTTACAGGTCAGATTAGGGTTTAGGGACAGGGATGTGGGGAGTTACAGGTCAGATTAGGGTTTAGGGACAGGGACAAGGGGAGTTAGGGGTCAGATTAGGGTCTAGGGACAGGGATGTGGGCGAGTTAGAAGTTGTATTAGGGTTCGGGACAGGGATGTGAGGAGTTAGTGGTTAAGCCTCTGTTCCGAGTTTGCGTGCCAGCATTGTGGACAGGCGGCAAAGGATATTCATGGATATCAGGCTGCTCCCAGTCAGTGGGTCGGGATCAGATGACAGGGGCTGGTGAGTTTGTGCGTCCGGAGTCTGAACCTGGAGTTCAGGGTCCAGTCATCGGCTAGTCCAGTGGTCAATACAGATGCTCAGAGCCCAAAAACAGTTGCAAATTCAGGCACTGAAGCCCAATGCCTGGAGGCTGCAGCCCATCCTGAGTGTTGTTGGAGGTCTGTCTGTGTGTGTGGGTGGGTGGGAGGGTGGAATGGTGGGGGGGGTCACCTCTCAAGCTCTGCCAGACACCCACCCAGTGACTCACCCACCCCTCCATGCTCAGCCCCACGCCCCACCCGCCGAGTCGCTAGTCGTCCGCACTCACCGCTCGGCCACGATGTACAGGCCGGAGACCGGGAAACACTTCACTCCCGCAATACGCACGCCGTAGGCAATCTCCCGGAAATGGAGGCCCAAATTCTCCCCGTGAATCGTCACCCGGGTTCCTCCTTCCTTCGGGCCAGTCGCAGGGTGGAACTGGAACACAGGACGTTCCCTCAGACCCAGTGTCGCACTCACACAGCCCAGGGCTGGCATGGGCTCTCTCCACACCGTCCCATCACACACTCCCGGGGTCAGACACAGAGTGAAGCTCCCTCCATACCATCGAATCACACACTCCCGGGATCAGACACGGAGTGAAACTCCCTCCACACCGTCCCATCACACACCCCCGGGGTCAGACATAGTATGAAGCTCCCTCCACACCGTCCCATCACACACTCCCGGGGTCAGACACAGAGTGAATCTCCCTCCACACCGTCCCATCACACACTCCCGGGATCAGACACAGAGTGAATCTCCCTCCGCACCGTCCCATCACACACTCCCAGGGTCAGACACAGAATGAAACTCCCTCCACACCGTCCCATCACACACTCCCGGGGTCAGACACAGAATGAAGCTCCCTCCACACCGTCCCATCACACACTCCCGGGGTCAGACACAGAGTGAATCTCCCTCCACACCGTCCCATCACACACTCCCGGGGTCAGACACAGAGTGAATCTCCCTCCACACCGTCCCATCACACACTCCCGGGATCAGACACAGAGTGAATCTCCCTCCGCACCGTCCCATCACACACTCCCAGGGTCAGACACAGAATGAAACTCCCTCCACACCGTCCCATCACACACTCCCGGGGTCAGACACAGAGTGAATCTCCCTCCACACCGTCCCATCACACACTCCCGGGGTCAGACACAGAGTGAATCTCCCTCCACACCGTCCCATCACACACTCCCGGGGTCAGACACAGAGTGAATCTCCCTCCTCACCGTCCCCTCACACACTCCCAGGGTCAGACACAGAGTGAAGCTCCCTCCACACCGTCCCATCACACACTCCTGGGCATTCGGCTATGTGTGGGATCGTGCTGTGCCTTACCTTGGTGACGCGGGGTTGGGTGCAGCGGACGTTGGTGGCCCCTGGGGACATCCAGTTGAAGTCAGGCGGGGGACAGTGCTGACGCAGACGGCATTTTCGCTCTGGGACGCACCAACCGCAGGCGAAGGTGGTCTCTGCTTTCAGGCACAGGCCACAGCTTTCCCTCTGCACGGAGCAGTTGTACAGCAGGGCTGCGGGGGGAGACGGGGCAGAGTCAGGGGTTGGCTGGTTATCAGGAAGGGCAGAGACGGGGGGCTTCGCCCTGCAGGGGTCAGCAGACGGGTAGGGTGTGGGGTCATCATTGAGGGAGGCAGGCTTTTCAGATGGCCTTGGGGTGGGGGGCTCCATCAGGTGAAATGTTACTGTCAGCCCGTACCCACTTCACCGAATAACAATGAACAATGATAATGACAACATTAATACTCCCCTCCCTGTCTTTGCAAACCCTCCCTTTTCTATACCCCTCCTGTCTCTACACCCCTCCCCAACTCTACAACCCCCTCCCTCCCCTACACCCCTCCCTGTCTCTGGAACCCCCTCTGTCCCCTACATTCCTCCCTCCCTATACCAC
Organism: Mobula hypostoma; assembly: GCF_963921235.1. NCBI lineage: Eukaryota > Metazoa > Chordata > Chondrichthyes > Myliobatiformes > Myliobatidae > Mobula > Mobula hypostoma. Next base: position 32,014,479 of record NC_086124.1, read on the forward strand.
TCCCCCTCTCTGAGACACCCTCCATCCCCTACCCTCCTCCCCGTCTCTGTGACTCTCTCCTACCTCTACATCCCTCTCTGTCTGTGACCACCCCTCCCCCACACCCCCTCCATGACCCCCTCCCTCCCCTACATCTCTCCCCGTCTCCCTGACCTTTCTCCCCTACACCCCTCCCGTCCTGTGACCCTCTCCCTCCTCTGCACCCATCCCATTTCTGTGACCCCCCTCCCTCCCTTACACTCCTCCCTGTATGCAACCCTCTCCCACCCCTGCACCCCTCACTGTGACTCCCTCCCCCACACCACTCCCTGTCTATGTGACCCCTCCCTCCCCTACATCCCACCCCGTCCCTGTGACCCCCCTCTCACCCCTACACTCTTCCCTGTCTCAGTCACCCCCTCCCTCCCATATACCCCTCCCCGTCTGTGAGCCCTCCCTCCCTACACCCCGTGCCTCATGGCCCCACCACGTTGATCACCTACCAGAGGCTGACTCAGTCACGGATCCCAGCGTCTCCTGGGGAGGGGGTGGGATATGGCTGAGGTCTGCACTGCCCATGACCCTGACCTTGACCCTGACCTTGACCCTGACCTTGCGGTGTCCTGTGTTGAACCTCGGGACGGGGGGATGGGGGGGTCACCTTGCTGCACAAGTACTGGTGGTGGCTGTCTGTCAGCGTCAGGGAGGGGTGGTGTAACGGGGAGGGGGCAGCCGACTGAGTTTGTACCTTTGACACCTCGGGGTTTGTCAATGACGAATTCTCCATCCCAAACCACAGAGAAATCCACCAGCAGCTCTCCAACGGCCCCCTCGTAGGTGTACTGCAGGGAAACAAAGAGGTGAGCAGGGGAGGGCCCAGGTCCGGAAAATGGAGGAGGGGGAGTGGGGGTCAGTGGAAAAAGAGAGAGAGTGTGGGGAGGGAGGGAGAGAGAGAGGGGAGAGGGAAGGGGGGAGAGGGAGAGGGGAGAGAGGGAGGGGGAGGGGGGAGAGGGGGAGAGGGGAGAGAGGGGGAGGGGAGAGGGGGAGAGGGAGAGGGGGAAGGGGGAGGGGAGAGGGGGAGGGGAGAGGGGGAGGGGGAGAGGGAGAGGGGGAGAGGGGGAGGGGAGAGAGGGAGGGGGAGGGGGGAGAGGGGGAGAGGGGAGAGAGGGGGAGGGGAGAGGGGGAGAGGGAGAGGGGGAAGGGGGAGGGGAGAGGGGGAGGGGAGAGGGAGAGGGGGAGGGGGAGAGGGAGAGGGGGAGAGGGGGAGGGGAGAGGGGAGAGGGGAGACGGGGGGAGGGGGAGGGGGGAGAGGGGGAGAGGGGGAGGGGGAGTGGGGAGGGGGAGGGGGAAGGGGGGAGAGGGAGAGGGGAGGGGAGAGGGGAGGAGGGGTGTGGGTCAGAGGGGAAGGAGGGTGGGGGAGAAGGGGGAAGGGGAGGAAGGGAGAGGGAGAGGGGGAGAGGGAGAGGAGGGAGGGGGGGAGGGAGAGGGTAGGGGGAGTGGGGAGGGGGAGGGGAAAAGGGGGAGAGGGCGAGGGGAGGAGGGGTGTGGGTCAGAGGGGGAGGAGGGTGGGGGAGAGGGGGAGGGGTGTGGGGGATATACAGAGAGAAGGGGAAGAGGGGGAGAGGGGATACAGGAAGGATGGAAGACAAGGGCGAGGAAGCGAGGGAGGTGCCTGAAGGTGTTAGGAGCAGGAGGTGGGTGAGAGGAGGCCAAGTGAATGACGTGCTGCTGATCAGGGGTTTGCTGTGCTTGGGTCCTGGAATTGAGGGGATTCACCTCTCACAGTGCATTGAGAGGGTTCTGCGGAAGGCCGGACCCTCTCCAGGCCCGGGAGGTTCCTGCCTGGCTCTGTCGCCAGCAGTGCACGGGAGGGAGCAGTGCAGCTGCTCTGTGGTGGCTCAGAGTCCAGCCTTCACACAACCGTCTCCTCCATCAAACTGAGGCCACACAACTCAAACTTCACCCATAACTACACTGGTGAGTTCGCCTGTTGAGACGGTGTTGAGGTGTCCAGGAGTGAGATAGGTCAGCAGGTTGAGTGGACACACCAACAACCTCGTACTCAGTTGATAGTGAACTTCAAGGGAACACAGACCCGTCCTCACTGAGGGGAGGTCGAGGGACCAGCAGTGGAAATGGATGAGCAGTTTTAAATTCCTGGGGGGTCACCATATCAGAAGATCTGTCCTGGGCCCAACACATTGATGCAATTATAAAGAAGGCACAACAGTGGCTACATTTCATCAGGAGTCTGAGGAGATTTGGTATGTCACAAAGACAGTCCCAAATCTCCACAAATGTACCATGGAGAGCGTCCTAACTGGTTACATCAGCCCCTGGTTTGGAGGGGCCACTGCACAGGATTCAGAAAAAGCTGCCAGGAGTCACAAACTCAGCCAGTTCCATCTTGGGCACCAGTCTTGTCGCTGTGGAAGACATCTTCGAAAGGCGATGCCTCAGAGGGCAGCAACGGACTTTAATCAGGAGGCCGGAAATGGGGCATGACGTTGCTCTGGCACTCAAGGTGAAGGGGAACCTTAAAGGATTCTACAGATGTGTTAAGAGCAAAAGGATTGCAAGGGACAAAACCGGTCCTCAGGAAGACCAGAATGGTGATCCATGTGTGGAGCCAAAACAGATGGGGCCATGTTAAATGAATTCTTTGCACATTTATATACTCAGGAGACGGATTATAGAAGTGACATTACTCCATGGACCCTGTACAGATGACAGAGGAGGAGGTGTTTGCGACCCTGAGGAAAACCAGGGTGGATAAATCCCCGGGGCCTGACAAGGTCTTCCCTCAGACCTATGGGAGGCAAGTACAGAAACAGCCTGGACCCTTGCAGAGATATTTACAACAACCTGAGTGACAGGAGGATTGGAGGATAGCCAATATTGCTCGGCTGTTAGAAAAAAAAGGCTCCAAAGATAAACCAGGAATTTATAGGCCGGTGAGCCTGACATCAGTTGTGGTAAAGGTATTGGAAGTATTCTAAGGGACCCGAGTTGGAAGTATTTGGATAAACATGGACTGATTAAGGATAGTCAGCATGGCTTTGTGTGTGGTACGTCATGTCTAACCAATCTTATGCTTTTTCAAGAAAGTTACCAGGGAAGTAGATGAAGGCAAGGCAATGGATATGGTCTACATGGACTTCAGGAGGCATTTGATAAGGTCCTGAAGGGGAGGTTGGTCAAGAAGATTCAGTTGCTTGGCATTCAGGATGAGGTAGTAAATTGGATCAGACATTGGCTTTGTGGGAGAAGTCAGAGTGGTAGGAGATGGTTGCCTCTCTGGCTGGAGGCCAGTGACTAGTGGTGTGCCACAGGGATCGACGTCTGCTGTGGTTAGTCATCTATAGCAATGATCTGGATGATGACGTGGTTAACTGGATCAGCAAATCTGCGGATGATGCCAAGATTGGGGTGCAGAGGACGGTGAAGAAAGCTATCGTGGCTTGCAGTGGGATCTGGGTAAGCAGGAAAAATGGCAGATGGAATTTAATGGAGACAAATGCAAGGTTTTGCTCTTTGGTAGAATCACCCAGGGTAGGTTTTACACAGTGAATGGTAGGGCACTGAGGAATACAGGTACAGTACATGATTCTTTGAAAGTGGTGTCACAGGTAGATGAGGTCATAAAGAAAGTTTTTTGGCCCATTGGCCTTCATAAATCAATGTACTCAGTACAGAAAGTGGGATGTTATGTTGAAGTTGTACAGGACATTGGTGAAGCCTAATTTGGAGTATTGTGCACAGTTTTGGTCACCTACCTACAGGAGAGATGTAAACAAGGTTGAAAGAGTACAGAGAAAATTTACAAGGATGTTGCAGGGTCTGGAGGACCTGAGTTACAAGGAAAGATTGAATAGGTCAGGACTTTATTCCTTAGAAAATAGAGGCTGAGAGGAGATTTGGTAGAGGTTTACAAACTATAGACAGAATAAATATAAACAGGCTTTTTCCAGAGGTCGGGCGGGGCTACAACCAAAGGTCACGGGCATAAGGGAGAAAGATGAGAAGTTTATGGGGAACAGGAGGGGAAACTTCTTCATACCTTCATGAGGGTTGTGAGGGTGTGGGACGAGCTGCTGGTGAGCTCAATTTTAACATTTATGAGAAGTTTGGATAGGTACATGGATGGGAGGGATATGGAGGGTTATGGGAGTATTCATAGTCATAGTTTATAGTCATACTTTATCGATCCCAGGGGGAAATTGGTTTTCGTTACAGTTGCACCATAAATAATAAATAGTAATAGAAACATAAATAGTTAAATAGTAATATGTAAATTATGCCAGTAAATTATGAAATAAGTCCAGGACCAGCCTATTGGCTCAGGGTGTCTGACCCTCCAAGGGAGGAGTTGTAAAGTTTGATGGCCACAGGCAGGAATGACTTCCTATGACGCTCTGTGCTGCATCTCGGTGGAATGAGTCTCTGGCTGAATGTACTCCTGTGCCCAACCAGTACATTATGTAGTGGATAGGAGACATTGTCCAAGATGGCATGCAACTTAGACAGCATCCTCTTTTCATACACCACCGTCAGAGAGTCCAGTTCCATCCCCACAACATCACTGGCCTTATGAATGAGTTTGTTGATTCTGTTGGTGTCTGCTACCCTCAGCCTGCTGCTCCAGCACACAACAGCAAACATGATAGCACTGGCCACCACAGACTCGTAGAACATCCTCAGCATCGTCCGGCAGATGTTAAAGGACCTCGGTCTCCTCAGTAGGCAGTTTAAATGTACTATATACCATCTGGTATATGCCCTCTTCTCCTACCATCAGGAAGGAGGTGCACACTCTGAAGACACACACTCAACATTGTAGGAACAGCTTCCTCCCCTCCACCATCAGATTTCTGAATGGTCCATGAACCCGTGAACATTGCTACCTCTCTGCTCTTCCCTTTTGCTCTGGGTATTCCTTTCTTGTAACTTTCTGCAATCTGTGTGTACAGCGGATTCCGGTTTATTGGGCAGCCACTTATTTGGGAGTCCTGGGTATGATCCTAAACTGCAACCGGCGATAAGGCTCTGATTGGGGACTTTCAGAGCTTTGGGGAAAGTGGAGTTACCCCTTAGTCGTTCATTGCTCCCAGGACATGTGATTAGGAAAGAGGAGTTAGAATGCACGGTAATTATGGGAAAGATTGAAGGGAAGAAAGCAAGAGGAAGACAAAGATGATGGAGACAGCAGCCAGAGAACTGGAAATGAATACCAATGAATTGATCCACTTGACCCGAAACAGGACTGTGTGGGCCATGGCAGTCAAAGCTCAAACTGGGCACGGCCCCCTGATGATGATGATGATGACTTATTTGGGACAACTCTTAAAGAACGAAAACTAATTAAGAAAATAGCTGCAATTTCCTTCATTTATTTGGGACAGGAGACTGGTAACTAGCATCAGACACATGCACCTGTGTGGCCGTTGGACGCTACACCGTACTTAAAGTGAACGGTTTTTAAATAGCGTCTGTTGCGTGTGTTCGCTTTCAAAAAGCAGTGATTTTTTTTTGGTCACTGGTAGTTGGCAAGAAATAAGCAGTAAGTCAATTCAGAACTGTTTTGCTCACTGTGGTTTCAAGCATTCAGGCTTGGAGAAGCCAGAAATAGCCGGGAGTAAAAATGAAACAATTTCACTACTTCAACAAGCTTGGAATTACAAAGAATTTGAAGGTATCCACAATCATCTTGAATATTACAATGAAAATGAAGATTTGGAGGAAGCACTGTGAGAAGGCAGTCCATTATCTGCACTGATGTTGTTCATTTACAGACAATCAATAACTATTAGGAACTAATACACGGTTTTATAGTACTGCAGAGGTTTTGGTGGGGTCCTAATTGGTTCTGTATTTCATTTAGATATGTACATAAACTATTACTCAGTTAAATGGTAGCTTTTTAAAAATACTTTTTAAATTAATTCCATGGGACTTCGGCTAATTGGGGCAGCCACTTAATTAACCAAAACACACTGGTCTTGATGTGTCCCGATTAACCAGAATCTGCTCTATTCACTGCCGCAAAACAACACATTTGCGACATACAATAAACCTGACTGTGATTCCGACAGGGCACAGGAGGTGACGTCGCATCCTGACCATCTCTTGGTAGGCAAGTTGCTGGAATCAAAGCCCACCACGGCCCGGCTTCGGTGAGGGACACAGAAAGCTCAGAGCAGAGTAACAGGGAGGTGTCTCTGTGGCAGGAAGTCTGTCTCCAGCGAGGCCCCGCAGAGCTAAGTCCCGGGGTTCCCAGCTCCCTGCAAACTACCTTCGGAAGCTGGGGGTCAAGTAAGGAAGGGTATCAAGGGATAGCCAGGAAGACGATCAAAGCTGGCCACAGCTGGAAAAATGGGCTGAGAAATGGCAGATGGAATATAATGCAGACAAGAGGTCATAGGTTAAGGGTGAAAGGTGAAGTGTTCAAGGGGAACAAGAGGAGGAGGTTCTTCACTCAGAGGGTTGTGGGAGTGGAGAATGAGCTGCCAGCAGAAGTGGTGGATGTGGGTTTAAGAGAAATGCGGACAGATATGCAGATAAGAGGGGTACAGAGGGCCATGGTCTGGGTGCAGGTCGATGGGGGTATGGAGGATTAGGATCTGGGTGCAGGTCGAGGGGAGGGGGATATGGAGGGATAAGATCAGGGTGGAGGTCAGGGGGAGGGGGATATGGAGGGATAGGATCAGGGTGGAGGTCGAGGGGAGGGGGATATGGAGGGATAGGATCTGGGTGCAGGTCGAGGGGACTCAGCAGATTCATTGTTGATGACTAATGGTCAGTTTCTGTGATGTGGTGTTCTATGAGTCTATCGAGTTCAGGGCTTGGGACATTCTGTTGAAGTTGCAAAGTGACCTACAGGAACACTGGGTGGTGGGTGGAGGTACATCTCTACCAAAGGAGGTGTGAGGCACTCCTTCCCTCCGCTAGCCTGCAGGTCACCCTGGGGCAAGGTGTAGCACCTGCTTCGCCCCCCGATCAGGGTCACGTGAACCCATGGGAGCAGCTGGTGCAGAACACAAGTCCTGGTTGTGAGACCAGTGACACCAGGCAATCTCTGAAGAGTATTGATAATGGCTGGGGTCACCTGTCTTGTGAAGGCAACAACGGCAAACCACTTCTGTAGAAAAATTTGCCAAGGACAATCGTGGTCACCAGAGTGGCCCACGTCATACAGCACTGCACATAACAACAATGATAAATGCTGGCCTGCGGAAGAGCAGGTTGAGGAGAGCCCTATAGAAGGGGTGTATGACGAGGAAGGGTCCAGATACGGACAGCGGCATTGACCTGGCTGCAAACCGTGTTGCTGCCTGCTACTCGAAGACATCGGAGTTGTTGCGTGTAGATGGCGTGCAGTATAAGCGTGGGAGGTTGCCTCGGAGATTTCACTTGCGATCACAAGATTCGGTTAGACGGTGATAAGCTAAGCTGCAACAGGCCTGTTACCCTCGTCTCAGGACTCGACGGATGACATGGAAGCTGTGTAGCCTCACTGAGAAATCTATCCCCCACTCACCAGATTTATTCGGTGAACCGCCAGATTCAATGGAATCCCCTCCCCCCTCACCCTCTGACACCAGGTCTCCCTCCCCCACCCTGCTATTCCAGAGCAACACAGTACGAATACAGGCCATTCAGCCCGACACCCAGCTAGCCCCAGTTTCCTGCATTTAGCCCACGTCCCTCCAAGCCCCACCCCTCCAACCCTCTTAAATGAGGAATTTAATCGCTGAGATACCTCAACCACTTCCTCTGGCAGCTCTTATCATATATTCACCACCCACTGGGTGAAAAAGTTGCCCCTCAGATCCCCCTTTAAGTCTTTCTCCTCTTTCCATAGACCTATCTCCATCTAATTTTGGTCTCATCATCATCATCATTATGTGCCACATTGTATGACATCATCATTATGCGCCATGTCATATGACATGGGCGACCATGGTCTTTCCGTCGCCATGATTGTTCTGGGCAAAGTTTTCTACACAAGTGGTTTGCCATTGCCTTCTTCTACAAGACGGGTGACCCCAGCCGTTATCAGTTCTCTTCAGAGATTGTCTGCCTGGCATCAGTGGTCACATAACCAGGACTTGTGATCTGCACCAGCTGCTCGTACGACCATCCACCACCTGCCCCCATGGCTTCACGTGACCCTGATCGGGGGCTAAACAGGGGCTACACCTTGCCCCAGGGTGACCTGCAGGCTAGCGGAGGGACAGAGCGCAGACAACGCCAGAATCGAACCCGGGTCTCCGGCTCTGTAAACTGTTATGCTGGCCCACTGTTAAGATTGCAGAACGAGAGGGTCTGGGTTATAGGAGAGGGGTTGGGCAGGCTAAGCATTTATTCCTTGGAGACACAAGAGATTCTGCAGATGCTGGGAATCCAGAGCAACTCACACCCACAAAACGCTAGGGGGGCGTGGTGGGGGTGGTTTCAGCAGCCCAGGCAGGGTCCACGGAGAGGAATAAACAGTCGATGTTTCAAGCCGAGGCACTTTATTCCCTTGAGTGTGGGAGAATGAGGGCGAGTTTATAGAAATACTTAACTTTAGGAGATGCATAGATAAGGTGGATGTTAAGCCTTTTCCCCAGGGTGGGGTGTCGGGGTGGAGATACATCTCTACCAAGGGATTGCCTCTGGGGGCTGTGGTTTCTGAACAGCTACGGGTTAGGGTTACTGAGTTGTGGGAATGCTGGGTTGGCCTTGGAAGCGTGGCAACCTCAGACACTGACGCAGTTCACCATACGTTTCGATGTACATGTGACTAATAAAGCTAATCTTTCAAACACTCATCTTCAGCTCTGCTCTGCACTCTTTCCAGTTAATCGACAAATTCCCTTTGAGAGGACGACCACAACTGTCCACAGAGCAGCACATGTGGCCTCACCAACGGCGTGTACAACGGCAGTACACTGTCCCAGACCCTGTACCCTGCAGTACACTGTCCCAGACGCTGTACCCTGCAGTACACTGTCCCAGACCCTGTACCCTGCAGTATACTGTCCCGGCCCCTGTACCCTGCAGTACACTGTCCCAGACCCTGTACTCTGCAGTACACTGTCCCGGCCCCTGTACTCTGCAGTATACTGTCGCAGACACTGTACCCTGCAGTATACTGTCCCGGACCCTGTACCCTGCAGTACACTGTCCCGGCCCCTGTACCCTGCAGTACACTGTCCCAGACCCTGTACTCTGCAGTACACTGTCCCGGCCCCTGTACTCTGCAGTGTACTGTCCCAGACCCTGTACCCTGCAGTACAGTGTCTCAGACCCTGTACCCTGCAGTATAGTGTCTCAGACCTTGTACCCTGCAGTGTACTGTCCCGGCCCCTGTACACTGCAGTGTACTGTCCCAGACACTGTACCCTGCAGTATACTGTCCCGGCCCCTGTACCCTGCAGTATACTGTCCCAGACCCTGTACCCTGCAGTATACTGTCCCAGACCCTGTACCCAGCAGTATACTGTCCCAGACCCTGTACCCTGCAGTGTACTGTCCCAGACCCTGTACCCCGCAGTATACTGTCCCAGACCCTGTACCCTGCAGTGTGCTGTCCCAGACCCTGTACCCCGCAGTATACTGTCCCAGACCACGCACCCTGCAGTACACTGTCCCGGCTCCTGTACTCTACAGTATACTGTCCCAGACCCTGCACCCTGCAGTATACTGTCCCAGCTCCTGTACCCTGCAGTATACTGTCCCAGACCCTGTACCCTGCAGTATACTGTCCTGGCCCCGGTACCCTGCAGTATACTGTCCCAGACGCTGTACCCTGCAGTGTGCTGTCCCAGACCCTGTACCCCGCAGTATACTGTCCCAGACCCTGTACCCTGCAGTGTGCTGTCCCAGACCCTGTACCCTGCAGTATACTGTCCTGGCCCCGGTACCCTGCAGTATACTGTCCCAGACCCTGTACCCTGCAGTATACTGTCCCAGACCCTGTACCCTACAGTTTACTGTCCCAGACCCTGTACTCTGCAGTATACTGTCCCAGTTCATGTGCTCTGTAGTATACTGTCCCAGACCCTGTACTCTGCAGTATACTGTCCCGGCCCCTGTACCCTGCAGTACACTGTCCCGGACCCTGTACCCTGCAGTACACTGTCCCAGACCCTGTACTCTGCAGTATACTGTCCCAGACCCTGTACCCTGCAGTATACTGTCCCAGACCCTGTACCCTGCAGTACACTGTCCCAGACCCTGTACTCTGCAGTATACTGTCCCAGAGCCTGTACCCGGCAGTATACTGTCCCAGACGCTGTACCCGGCAGTATACTGTCCCAGACCCTGTACTCTGCAGTATACTGTCCCGGCCCCTGTACCCTGCAGTACACTGTCCCAGACCCTGAACCCTGCAGTATACTGTCCCGGACCCTGTACTCTGCAGTATACTGTCCCAGACCTTGGACCCTGCAGTATACTGTCCCAGACCCTGTACTCTGCAGTGTACTGTCCCAGAACCTGTACCCTGCAGTGTACTGTCCCAGACCCTGTACCCCGCAGTATACTGTCCCAGACCCTGTACCCTGCAGTGTGCTGTCCCAGACCCTGTACCCCGCAGTATACTGTCCCAGACCACGCACCCTGCAGTACACTGTCCCGGCTCCTGTACTCTACAGTATACTGTCCCAGACCCTGTACCCTGCAGTATACTGTCTCAGCACCTGTACCCTGCAGTATACTGTCCCGGACCCTGTACCCTGCAGTATACTGTCCTGGCCCCGGTACCCTGCAGTATACTGTCCCAGACCCTGTACCCCGCAGTATACTGTCCCAGACCCTGTACCCTGCAGTGTGCTGTCCCAGACCCTGTACCCCGCAGTATACTGTCCCAGACCCTGTACCCTGCAGTGTGCTGTCCCAGACCCTGTACCCTGCAGTATACTGTCCTGGCCCCGGTACCCTGCAGTATACTGTCCCAGACCCTGTACCCTGCAGTATACTGTCCCGGCCTCTGTACCCTGCAGTATACTGTCCCAGACCCTGTATGCTGCAGTATACTGTCCCAGACCCTGTACCCTGCGGTATACTGTCCCAGACCCTGTACCCTGCAGTATACTGTCCCAGACCCTGTACGCTGCAGTATACTGTCCCAGACCCTGTACCCTGCAGTACACTGTCCCAGACCCTGTACCCTGCAGTACACTGTCCCGGCTCCTGTACTCTGCAGTATACTGTCCCAGACCCTGTACTCTGCAGTATACTGTCTCAGACCCTGTACCCTGCAGTATACTGTCCCAGACCCTGTACTCTGCAGTATACTGTCCCAGTTCCTGTACTCTGTAGTATACTGTCCCAGACCCTGTACCCTGCAGTATACTGTCCCAGACCCTGTACTCTGCAGTATACTGTCCCAGCTCCTGTACTCTGCAGTACACTGTCCCAGACCCTGTACCCTGCAGTATACTGTCCCAGACCCTGTACCCTGTAGTATACGGTTCCAGACCCTGTATCCTGCAGTATAGTGTCCCACAACCTGTACCCTGCAGTATACTGTCCCAGACCCTGTACCCTGTAGTATACGGTTCCAGAACCTGTATCCTGCAGTATACTGTCCCAGACCCTGTACCCTGCAGTATACTGTCCCAGACCCTCTACCCTGCAGTACACTGTCCCGGCCCCTGTACCCTGCAGTATAGTGTCCCAGAGCCTGTACTCTGCAGTATACTTTCGCAGACCCTGTACCCTGCATTATACTGTCCCAGACCCTGTACCCTGCAGTACACTGTCCCAGACCCTGTACCCTGCAGTATACTGTCCCAGACCCTGTACCCTGCAGTATACTGTCCCAGACCCTGTACCCTGCAGTATACTGTCCCAGACCCTGTACCCTGCAGTACACTGTCCCGGACCCTGTACCCTGCAGTACACTGTCCCGGACCCTGTACCCTGCAGTGTACTGTCCCGGACATTGTACCCTGCAGTACACTGTCCAGGACGCTGTACTCTGCAGTATACTGTCCCAGACCCTGTACCCGGCAGTATACTGTCCCAGACGCTGTACCCGGCAGTATACTGTCCCAGACCCTGTACTCTGCAGTACACTGTCCCGGCCCCTGTACCCTGCAGTACACTGTCCCAGACCCTGTACCCTGCAGTATACTGTCCCAGACCCTGTACTCTGCAGTACACTGTCCCGGCCCCTGTACTCTGCAGTATACTGTCCCGGACCCTGTACCCTGCAGTATACTGTCCCAGACCCTGTACCCTGCAGTATACTGTCCCGGACCCTGTACTCTGCAGTATACTGTCCCAGACCCTGTACCCTGCAGTATACTGTCCCGGACCCTGTACTCTGCAGTATACTGTCCCAGACCTTGGACCCTGCAGTATACTGTCCCAGACCCTGTACTCTGCAGTGTACTGTCCCAGACCCTGTACCCTGCAGTATACCGTCCCAGCTCCTGTACTCTGCAGTATACTGTCCCAGACCCTGTACCCTGCAGTACACTGTCCCAGGCCCTGTACTCTGCTGTACTGTCCCAGTTCCTGTACTCTGTAGTATACTGTCCCAGACCCTGTACCCTGCAGTATACTGTCCCAGACCCTGTACTCTGCAGTATACTGTCCCAGCTCCTGTACTCTGCAGTAAACTGTCCCAGACCCTGTACTCTGCAGTATACTGTCCCAGACCCTGTACCCTGCAGTATACTGTCCCAGACCCTGTACCCTGTAGTATACGATTCCAGAATCTGTATCCTGCAGTATACTGTACCAGACCCAGTACCCTGCAGTATACTGTTCCATACCCTGTACCCTGCAGTGTACTGTCCCGGCCCCGGTACCCTGCAGTGTACTGTCCCAGACCCTGTACCCTGCAGTACAGCGTCTCAGACCCTGTACCCTGCAGTATAGTGTCTCAGACCTTGTACCCTGCAGTGTACTGTCCCGGCCCCGGTACCCTGCAGTGTACTGTCCCAGACCCTGTACCCTGCAGTACAGTGTCTCAGACCCTGTACCCTGCAGTATAGTGTCTCAGACCTTGTACCCTGCAGTGTACTGTCCCGGCCCCTGTACCCTGCAGTGTACTGTCCCAGACACTGTACCCTGCAGCATACTGTCCCGGCCCCTGTACCCTGCAGTATACTGTCCTGGCTCCTGTACCCTGCAGTATACTGTCCCAGACCCTGTACCCTGCAGTATACTGTCCCAGACCCTGTACTCTGCAGTATACTGTCCCAGTTCCTGTACTCTGTAGTATACTGTCCCAGACCCTGTACCCTGCAGTATACTGTCCCAGACCCTGTACCCTGCAGTATACTGTCCCAGACCCTGTACTCTGCAGTATACTGTCCCAGCTCCTGTACTCTGCAGTACACTGTCCCAGACCCCGTACCCTGCAGTATACTGTCCCAGACCCTGAACCCTGGAGTATACGGTTCCAGACCCTGTATCCTGCAGTATAGTGTCCCAGAACCTGTACCCTGCAGTATACTGTCCCAGACCCTGTACCCTGTAGTATACGGTTCCAGACCCTGTATCCTGCAGTATACTGTCCCAGCTCCTGTACTCTGCAGTAAACTGTCCCAGACCCTATACTCTGCAGTATACTGTCCCAGACCCTGTACCCTGCAGTATACTGTCCCAGACCCTCTACCCTGCAGTACACTGTCCCGGCCCCTCTACCCTGCAGTATAGTGTCCCAGAGCCTGTACTCTGCAGTATACTTTCCCAGACCCTGTACCCTGCAGTATACTGTCCCAGACCCTGTACCCTGCAGTATACTGTCCCAGACCCTGTACCCTGTAGTACACTGTCCCAGACCCTGTACCCTGCAGTATACTGTCCCAGACCCTGTACCCTGCAGTATACTGTCCCAGACACTGTACCCTGCAGTACACTGTCCCGGACCCTGTACCCTGCAGTACACTGTCCCGGACCCTGTACCCTGCAGTGTACTGTCCCGGACATTGTACCCTGCAGTACACTGTCCAGGACCCTGTACTCTGCAGTATACTGTCCCAGACCCTGTACCCGGCAGTATACTGTCCCAGACGCTGTACCCGGCAGTATACTGTCCCAGACCCTGTACTCTGCAGTACACTGTCCCGGCCCCTGTACCCTGCAGTACACTGTCCCAGACCCTGTACCCTGCAGTATACTGTCCCAGACCCTGTACTCTGCAGTACACTGTCCCGGCCCCTGTACTCTGCAGTATACTGTCCCGGACCCTGTACCCTGCAGTATACTGTCCCAGACCCTGTACCCTGCAGTATACTGTCCCGGACCCTGTACTCTGCAGTATACTGTCCCAGACCCTGTACCCTGCAGTATACTGTCCCGGACCCTGTACTCTGCAGTATACTGTCCCAGACCCTGTACCCTGCAGTATACTGTCCCAGACCCTGTACTCTGCAGTATACTGTCCCAGACCCTGTACCCTGCAGTATACTGTCCCAGACCCTGTACCCTGCAGTATACCGTCCCAGCTCCTGTACTCTGCAGTATACTGTCCCAGACCCTGTACCCTGCAGTACACTGTCCCAGGCCCTGTACTCTGCTGTACTGTCCCAGTTCCTGTACTCTGTAGTATACTGTCCCAGACCCTGTACCCTGCAGTATACTGTCCCAGACCCTGTACTCTGCAGTATACTGTCCCAGCTCCTGTACTCTGCAGTAAACTGTCCCAGACCCTGTACTCTGCAGTATACTGTCCCAGACCCTGTACCCTGCAGTATACTGTCCCAGACCCTGTACCCTGTAGTATACGATTCCAGAATCTGTATCCTGCAGTATACTGTACCAGACCCAGTACCCTGCAGTATACTGTTCCATACCCTGTACCCTGCAGTGTACTGTCCCGGCCCCGGTACCCTGCAGTGTACTGTCCCAGACCCTGTACCCTGCAGTACAGTGCCTCAGACCCTGTACCCTGCAGTATAGTGTCTCAGACCTTGTACCCTGCAGTGTACTGTCCAGGCCCCGGTACCCTGCAGTGTACTGTCCCAGACCCTGTACCCTGCAGTATAGTGTCCCAGACCCTGTACCCTGCAGTATAGTGTCTCAGACCTTGTACCCTGCAGTGTACTGTCCCGGCCCCTGTACCCTGCAGTGTACTGTCCCAGACACTGTACCCTGCAGCATACTGTCCCGGCCCCTGTACCCTGCAGTATAATGTCCTGGCTCCTGTACCCTGCAGTATACTGTCCCAGACCCTGTACCCTGCAGTATACTGTCCCAGACCCTGTACTCTGCAGTATACTGTCCCAGTTCCTGTACTCTGTAGTATACTGTCCCAGACCCTGTACCCTGCAGTATACTGTCCCAGACCCTGTACCCTGCAGTATACTGTCCCAGACCCTGTACTCTGCAGTATACTGTCCCAGCTCCTGTACTCTGCAGTACACTGTCCCAGACCCTGTACCCTGCAGTATACTGTCCCAGACCCTGTACCCTGGAGTATACGGTTCCAGACCCTGTATCCTGCAGTATAGTGTCCCAGAACCTGTACCCTGCAGTATACTGTCCCAGACCCTGTACCCTGTAGTATACGGTTCCAGACCCTGTATCCTGCAGTATACTGTCCCAGCTCCTGTACTCTGCAGTAAACTGTCCCAGACCCTATACTCTGCAGTATACTGTCCCAGACCCTGTACCCTGCAGTATACTGTCCCAGACCCTGTACCCTGTAGTATACGGTTCCAGAACCTGTATCCTGCAGTATACTGTCCCAGACCCTGTACCCTGCAGTATACTGTCCTAGACCCTGTACCCTGTAGTATACGGTTCCAGACCCTGTATCCTGCAGTATACTGTCACAGACCCTGTACCCTGCAGTATACTGTCCCAGACCCTGTACCCTGCAGTGTACTGTCCCGGCCCCGGTACCCTGCAGTGTACTGTCCCAGACCCTGTACCCTGCAGTACATTGTCTCAGACCCTGTACCCTGCAGTATAGTGTCTCAGACCTTGTACCCTGCAGAGTACTGTCCCGGCCCCTGTACACTGCAGTGTACTGCCCCAGACACTGTACCCTGCAGTATACTGTCCCGGCCCCTGTACCCTGCAGTATACTGTCCCAGACCCTGTACCCTGCAGTATACTGTCCCAGACCCTGTACCCCGCAGTATACTGTCCCAGACCCTGTACCCTGCAGTGTACTGTCCCAGACCCTGTACCCCGCAGTATACTGTCCCAGACCCTGTACCCTGCAGTGTGCTGTCCCAGACCCTGTACCCCACAGTATACTGTCCCAGACCACGCACCCTGCAGTACACTGTCCCGGCTCCTGTACTCTACAGTATACTGTCCCAGACCCTGCACCCTGCAGTATACTGTCCTGGCCCCGGTACCCTGCAGTATACTGTCCCAGACCCTGTACCCTGCAGTGTGCTGTCCCAGACCCTGTACCCCGCAGTATACTGTCCCAGACCCTGTACCCTGCAGTATACTGTCCCAGACCCTGTACCCTGCAGTATACTGTCCTGGCCCCTGTACACTGCAGTATACTGTCCCAGACCCTGTACCCTGCAGTATACTGTCCCGGCCTCTGTACCCTGCAGTATACTGTCCCAGACCCTGTAACCTGCAGTATACTGTCCCAGACCCTGTACCCTACAGTTTACTGTCCCAGACCCTGTACTCTGCAGTATACTGTCCCAGTTCCTGTACTCTGTAGTATACTGTCCCAGACCCTGTACCCTGCAGTATACTGTCCCAGACCCTGTACCCTGCAGTATACTGTCCCAGACCCTGTACTCTGCAGTATACTGTCCCAGCTCCTGTACTCTGCAGTACACTGTCCCAGACCCTGTACCCTGCAGTATACTGTCCCAGACCCTGTACCCTGTAGTATACGGTTCCAGACCCTGTATCCTGCAGTATATTGTCCCACAACCTGTACCCTGCAGTATACTGTCCCAGACCCTGTACCCTGTAGTATACGGTTCCAGAACCTGTATCCTGCAGTATACTGTCCCAGACCCTGTACCCTGCAGTATACTGTCCCAGACCCTCTACCCTGCAGTACACTGTCCCGGCCCCTGTACCCTGCAGTATAGTGTCCCAGAGCCTGTACTCTGCAGTATACTTTCGCAGACCCTGTACCCTGCAGTATACTGTCCCAGACCCTGTACCCTGCAGTATACTGTCACAGACCCTGTACCCTGTAGTACACTGTCCCAGACCCTGTACCCTGCAGTACACTGTCCCAGACCCTGTACCCTGCAGTACACTGTCCCGGACCCTGTACCCTGCAGTACACTGTCCCGGACCCTGTACCCTGCAGTGTACTGTCCCGGACCCTGTACCCTGCAGTACACTGTCCAGGACCCTGTACTCTGCAGTATACTGTCCCAGACCCTGTACCCGGTAGTATACTGTCCCAGACGCTGTACCCGGCAGTATACTATCCCAGACCCTGTACTCTGCAGTACACTGTCCCGGCCCCTGTGCCCTGCAGTACACTGTCCCAGACCCTGTACCCTGCAGTATACTGTCCCGGACCCTGTACTCTGCAGTACACTGTCCCGGCCCCTGTACTCTGCAGTATACTGTCCCGGACCCTGTACCCTGCAGTACACTGTCCCGGACCCTGTACCCTGCAGTATACTGTCCCGGACCCTGTACTCTGCAGTATACTGTCCCAGACCCTGTACCCTGCAGTATACTGTCCCGGACCCTGTACTCTGCAGTATACTGTCCCGGACCTTGGACCCTGCAGTATACTGTCCCAGACCCTGTACTCTGCAGTGTACTGTCCCAGACCCTGTACCCTGCAGTATACTGTCCCAGACCCTGTACCCTGCAGTATACCGTCCCAGCTCCTGTACTCTGCAGTATACTGTCCCAAACCCTGTACCCTGCAGTACACTGTCCCAGGCCCTGTACTCTGCTGTACTGTCCCAGTTCCTGTACTCTGTAGTATACTGTCCCAGACCCTGTACCCTGCAGTATACTGTCCCAGACCCTGTACTCTGCAGAATACTGTCCCAGCTCCTGTACTCTGCAGTAAACTGTCCCAGACCCTGTACTCTGCAGTATACTGTCCCAGACCCTGTACCCTGCAGTATACTGTCCCAGACCCTGTACCCTGTAGTATACGGTTCCAGAATCTGTATCCTGCAGTATACTGTCCCAGACCCTGTACCCTGCAGTATACTGTCCTAGACCCTGTACCCTGTAGTATACGGTTCCAGACCCTGTATCCTGCAGTATACTGTCCCAGACCCTGTACCCTGCAGTATAGTGTCCCAGACCCTGTACCCTGCAGGGTACTGTCCCGGCTCCGGTACCCTGCAGTGTTCTGTCCCAGACCCTGTACCCTGCAGTATAGTGTCTCAGACCCTGTACCCTGCAGTATAGTGTCTCAGACCTTGTACCCTGCAGTGTACTGTCCCGGCCCCTGTACCCTGCAGTGTACTGTCCCAGACACTGTACCCTGCAGTATACTGTCCCGGCCCCTGTACCCTGCAGTATACTGTCCTGGCCCCGGTACACTGCAGTATACTGTCCCAGACCCTGTACCCTGCAGTATACTGTCCCGGCCTCTGTACCCTGCAGTATACTGTCCCAGACCCTGTATGCTGCAGTATACTGTCCTGGCTCCTGTACTCTGCAGTATACTGTCCCAGACACTGTACCCTGAAATATACTGTCCTAGACCCTGTACCCTGCAGTATACTGTCCCAGACCCTGTACACTGCAGTATACTGTCCCAGACGCAGTACGCTGCAGTATACTGTCCCAGACGCTGTACCCTGCAGTATACTGTCCCAGCTCCTGTACCCTGCAGTATACTGTCCCAGGCCCTGTACTCTGCAGTACACTGTCCAGGACCCTGTACTCTGCAGTATACTGTCCCAGACCCTGTACCCGGCAGTATACTGTCCCAGACGCTGTACCCGGCAGTATACTGTCCCAGACCCTGTACTCTGCAGTACACTGTCCCGGCCCCTGTACCCTGCAGTACACTGTCCCAGACCCTGTACCCTGCAGTATACTGTCCCAGACCCTGTACTCTGCAGTACACTGTCCCGGCCCCTGTACTCTGCAGTATACTGTCCCGGACCCTGTACCCTGCAGTACACTGTCCCAGACCCTGTACCCTGCAGTATACTGTCCCGGACCCTGTACTCTGCAGTATACTGTCCCAGACCCTGTACCCTGCAGTATACTGTCCCGGACCCTGTACTCTGCAGTATACTGTCCCAGACCCTGGACCCTGCAGTATACTGTCCCAGACCCTGTACTCTGCAGTGTACTGTCCCAGACCCTGTACCCTGCAGTATACTGTCCCAGACCCTGTACCCTGCAGTATACCGTCCCAGCTCCTCTACTCTGCAGTATACTGTCCCAGACCCTGTACCCTGCAGTACACTGTCCCAGGCCCTGTACTCTGCTGTACTGTCCCAGTTCCTGTACTCTGTAGTATACTGTCCCAGACCCTGTACCCTGCAGTATACTGTCCCAGACCCTGTACTCTGCAGTATACTGTCCCAGCTCCTGTACTCTGCAGTATACTGTCCCAGACCCTGTACTCTGCAGTATACTGTCCCAGACCCTGTACCCTGCAGTATACTGTCCCAGACCCTGTACCCTGTAGTATACGATTCCAGAATCTGTATCCTGCAGTATACTGTACCAGACCCAGTACCCTGCAGTATACTGTCCCAGACCCTGTACCCTGCAGTATACTGTCCCAGACCCTGTACCCTGCAGTATACTGTCCCAGACCCTGTACCCTGCAGTACAGTGTCTCAGACCCTGTACCCTGCAGTATAGTGTCTCAGACCTTGTACCCTGCAGTGTACTGTCCCGGCCCCTGTACCCTGCAGTGTACTGTCCCAGACCCTGTACCCTGCAGTATAGTGTCTCAGACCCTGTACCCTGCAGTATAGTGTCTCAGACCTTGTACCCTGCAGTGTACTGTCCCGGCCCCTGTACCCTGCAGTGTACTGTCCCAGACACTGTACCCTGCAGTATACTGTCCCGGCCCCTGTACCCTGCAGTATAATGTCCTGGCTCCTGTACCCTGCAGTATACTGTCCCAGACCCTGTACCCTGCAGTATACTGTCCCAGACCCTGTACCCTGCAGTATACTGTCCCAGTTCCTGTACTCTGCAGTATACTGTCCCAGACCCTGTACCCTGCAGTATACTGTCCCAGACCCTGTACCCTGCAGTATACTGTCCCAGACCCTGTACTCTGCAGTATACTGTCCCAGCTCCTGTACTCTGCAGTACACTGTCCCAGACCCTGTACCCTGCAGTATACTGTCCCAGACCCTGTACCCTGCAGTATACGGTTCCAGACCCTGTATCCTGCAGTATAGTGTCCCAGAACCTGTACCCTGCAGTATACTGTCCCAGACCCTGTACCCTGTAGTATACGGTTCCAGACCCTGTATCCTGCAGTATACTGTCCCAGCTCCTGTACTCTGCAGTAAACTGTCCCAGACCCTGTACTCTGCAGTATACTGTCCCAGACCCTGTACCCTGCAGTATACTGTCCCAGACCCTGTACCCTGTAGTATACGGTTCCAGAACCTGTATCCTGCAGTATACTGTCCCAGACCCTGTACCCTGCAGTATACTGTCCTAGACCCTGTACCCTGTAGTATACGGTTCCAGACCCTGTATCCTGCAGTATACTGTCCCAGACCCTGTACCCTGCAGTATACTGTCCCAGACCCTGTACCCTGCAGTGTACTGTCCCGGCCCCGGTACCCTGCAGTGTACTGTCCCAGACCCTGTACCCTGCAGTATAGTGTCTCAGACCCTGTACCCTGCAGTATAGTGTCTCAGACCTTGTACCCTGCAGTGTACTCTCCCGGCCCCTGTACCCTGCAGTGTACTGTCCCAGACACTGTACCCTGCAGTATACTGTCCCGGCCCCTGTACCCTGCAGTATACTGTCCCAGACCCTGTACCCTGCAGTATACTGTCCCAGACCCTGTACCCTGCAGTATACTGTCCCAGACCCTGTACCCTGCAGTATACTGTCCCAGACCCTGTACCCTGCAGTATACTGTCCCAGACCCTGTACCCTGCAGTATACTGTCCCAGACCCTGTACCCCACAGTATACTGTCCCAGACCACGCACCCTGCAGTATACTGTCCTGGCTCCTGTACTGTGCAGTATACTGTCCCAGACCCTGTACCCTGCAGTATACTGTCCTGGCCCCGGTACACTGCAGTATACTGTCCCAGACCCTGTACCCTGCAGTATACTGTCCCAGACCCTGTACCCTGCAGTATACTGTCCCAGACCCTGTACCCTGCAGTATACTGTCCCAGACCCTGTACCCTGCAGTATACTGTCCTGGCCCCTGTACCCTGCAGTATACTGTCCCAGACCCTGTACCCTGCAGTATACTGTCCCAGCCCCTGTACCCTGCAGTATACTGTCCCAGACCCTGTACCCTGCAGTATACTGTCCCAGACCCTGTACCCTGCAGTATACTGTCCCAGACCCTGTACTCTGCAGTATACTGTCCCAGTTCCTGTACTCTGTAGTATACTGTCCCAGACCCTGTACCCTGCAGTATACTGTCCCAGACCCTGTACCCTGCAGTATACTGTCCCAGACCCTGTACTCTGCAGTATACTGTCCCAGCTCCTGTACTCTGCAGTACACTGTCCCAGACCCTGTACCCTGCAGTATACTGTCCCAGACCCTGTACCCTGTAGTATACGGTTCCAGACCCTGTATCCTGCAGTATACTGTCCCAGACCCTGTACCCTGCAGTATACTGTCCCAGACCCTGTACCCTGTAGTATACGGTTCCAGAACCTGTATCCTGCAGTATACTGTCCCAGACCCTGTACCCTGCAGTATACTGTCCCAGACCCTGTACCCTGCAGTACACTGTCCCGGCCCCTGTACCCTGCAGTATAGTGTCCCAGAGCCTGTACTCTGCAGTATACTTTCCCAGACCCTGTACCCTGCAGTATACTGTACCGGCCCTTGTACCCTGCAGTATACTGTCCCAGACCCTGTACCCTGCAGTATACTGTCCCAGACCCTGTACCCTGCAGTACACTGTCCCAGACCCTGTACCCTGCAGTATACTGTCCCAGACCCTGTACCCTGCAGTATACTGTCCCGGACCCTGTACCCTGCAGTGTACTGTCCCAGACCCTGTACCCTGCAGTATACTGTCCAGGACCCTGTACTCTGCAGTATACTGTCCCAGACCCTGTACCCTGCAGTATACTGTCCCAGACGCTGTACCCGGCAGTATACTGTCCCAGACCCTGTACTCTGCAGTACACTGTCCCGGCCCCTGTACCCTGCAGTACACTGTCCCAGACCCTGTACCCTGCAGTATACTGTCCCAGACCCTGTACTCTGCAGTACACTGTCCCGGCCCCTGTACTCTGCAGTATACTGTCCCAGACCCTGTACCCTGCAGTATACTGTCCCAGACCCTGTACCCTGCAGTATACTGTCCCAGACCCTGTACTCTGCAGTATACTGTCCCAGACCCTGTACCCTGCAGTATACTGTCCCGGACCCTGTACTCTGCAGTATACTGTCCCAGACCCTGTACCCTGCAGTATACTGTCCCAGACCCTGTACTCTGCAGTATACTGTCCCAGACCCTGTACCCTGCAGTATACTGTCCCAGACCCTGTACCCTGCAGTATACTGTCCCAGCTCCTGTACTCTGCAGTATACTGTCCCAAACCCTGTACCCTGTAGTATAGGGTCCCAGGCCCTGTACTCTGCAGTATACTGTCCCAGTTCCTGTACTCTGTAGTATACTGTCCCAGACCCTGTACCCTGCAGTATACTGTCCCAGACCCTGTACTCTGCAGTATACTGTCCCAGCTCCTGTACTCTGCAGTAAACTGTCCCAGACCCTGTACTCTGCAGTATACTGTCCCAGACCCTGTACCCTGCAGTATACTGTCCCAGACCCTGTACCCTGTAGTATACGGTTCCAGAACCTGTATCCTGCAGTATACTGTCCCAGACCCTGTACCCTGCAGTATACTGTCCTAGACCCTGTACCCTGTAGTATACGGTTCCAGACCCTGTATCCTGCAGTATACTGTCCCAGACCCTGTACCCTGCAGTATAGTGTCCCAGACCCTGTACCCTGCAGGGTACTGTCCCGGCTCCGGTACCCTGCAGTGTTCTGTCCCAGACCCTGTACCCTGCAGTATAGTGTCTCAGACCCTGTACCCTGCAGTATAGTGTCTCAGACCTTGTACCCTGCAGTGTACTGTCCCGGCCCCTGTACCCTGCAGTGTACTGTCCCAGACACTGTACCCTGCAGTATACTGTCCCGGCCCCTGTACCCTGCAGTATACTGTCCCAGACCCTGTACCCCGCAGTATACTGTCCCAGACCCTGTACCCTGCAGTATAGTGTCTCAGACCCTGTACCCTGCAGTATACTGTCCTGGCTCCTGTACCCTGCAGTATACTGTCCCAGACCCTGTACCCTGCAATATACTGTCCCAGACCCTGTACCCTGCAGTATACTGTCCTGGCCCCGGTACACTGCAGTATACTGTCCCAGACCCTGTACCCTGCAGTATACTGTCCCGGCCTCTGTACCCTGCAGTATACTGTCCCAGACCCTGTATGCTGCAGTATACTGTCCCGGCTCCTGTACTCTGCAGTATACTGTCCCAGACACTGTACCCTGAAATATACTGTCCCAGACCCTGTACCCTGCAGTATACTGTCCCAGACCCTGTACCCTGCAGTATACTGTCCCAGACCCTGTACTCTGCAGTATACTGTCCCAGACGCTGTACCCTGCAGTATACTGTCCCAGCTCCTGTACCCTGCAGTATACTGTCCCAGGCCCTGTACTCTGCAGTATACTGTCCCAGACCCTGTACCCTGCAGTATACTGTCCCAGACCCTGTACCCTGCAGTACACTGTCCCAGACCCTGTACCCTGCAGTACACTGTCCCAGACCCTGTACTCTGCAGTATACTGTCCCAGACCCTGTACCCTGCAGTATACTGTCCCAGACCCTGTACCCTGCAGTATACTGTCCCAGACCCTGTACTCTGCAGTACACTGTCCCGGCCCCTGTACCCTGCAGTACACTGTCCCAGACCCTGTACCCTGCAGTATACTGTCCCGGACCCTGTACTCTGCAGTATACTGTCCCAGACCCTGTACCCTGCAGTATACTGTCCCAGACCCTGTACTCTGCAGTATACTGTCCCAGACCCTGTACCCTGCAGTATACTGTCCCAGACCCTGTACCCTGCAGTATACTGTCCCAGACCCTGTACCCTGCAGTGTGCTGTCCCAGACCCTGTACCCCGCAGTATACTGTCCCAGACCACGCACCCTGCAGTACACTGTCCCGGCTCCTGTACTCTACAGTATACTGTCCCAGACCCTGTACCCTGCAGTATACTGTCTCAGCTCCTGTACCCTGCAGTATACTGTCCCGGACCCTGTACCCTGCAGTATACTGTCCTGGCCCCTGTACCCTGCAGTATACTGTCCCAGACCCTGTACCCTGCAGTATACTGTCCCAGACCCTGTACCCTGCAGTATACTGTCCCAGACCCTGTACCCTGCAGTATACTGTCCCAGACCCTGTACCCTGCAGTATACTGTCCCAGACCCTGTACCCTGCAGTATACTGTCCTGGCCCCGGTACACTGCAGTATACTGTCCCAGACCCTGTACCCTGCAGTATACTGTCCCGGCCTCTGTACCCTGCAGTATACTGTCCCAGACCCTGTACTCTGCAGTATACTGTCCCAGACCCTGTACCCTGCAGTATACTGTCCCAGACCCTGTACCCTGCAGTATACTGTCCCAGACCCTGTACCCTGCAGTATACTGTCCCAGACCCTGTACCCTGCAGTATACTGTCCCAGACCCTGTACCCTGCAGTATACTGTCCCAGACCCTGTACCCTGCAGTATACTGTCCCAGCTCCTGTACTCTGCAGTATACTGTCCCAGACCCTGTACCCTGCAGTATACTGTCCCAGACCCTGTACCCTGCAGTATACTGTCCCAGACCCTGTACTCTGCAGTATACTGTCCCAGTTCCTGTACTCTGTAGTATACTGTCCCAGACCCTGTACCCTGCAGTATACTGTCCCAGACCCTGTACCCTGCAGTATACTGTCCCAGACCCTGTACTCTGCAGTATACTGTCCCAGCTCCTGTACTCTGCAGTACACTGTCCCAGACCCTGTACCCTGCAGTATACTGTCCCAGACCCTGTACCCTGTAGTATACGGTTCCAGACCCTGTATCCTGCAGTATAGTGTCCCAGAACCTGTACCCTGCAGTATACTGTCCCAGACCCTGTACCCTGTAGTATACGGTTCCAGACCCTGTATCCTGCAGTATACTGTCCCAGACCCTGTACCCTGCAGTATACTGTCCCAGACCCTGTACCCTGCAGTACACTGTCCCGGCCCCTGTACCCTGCAGTATACTGTCCCAGAGCCTGTACTCTGCAGTATACTTTCGCAGACCCTGTACCCTGCATTATACTGTCCCAGACCCTGTACCCTGCAGTACACTGTCCCAGACCCTGTACCCTGCAGTATACTGTCCCAGACCCTGTACCCTGCAGTATACTGTCCCAGACCCTGTACCCTGCAGTATACTGTCCCAGACCCTGTACCCTGCAGTATACTGTCCCGGACCCTGTACCCTGCAGTACACTGTCCCGGACCCTGTACCCTGCAGTGTACTGTCCCGGACATTGTACCCTGCAGTACACTGTCCAGGACGCTGTACTCTGCAGTATACTGTCCCAGACCCTGTACCCTGCAGTATACTGTCCCAGACCCTGTACCCTGCAGTATACTGTCCCAGACCCTGTACTCTGCAGTACACTGTCCCGGCCCCTGTACCCTGCAGTACACTGTCCCAGACCCTGTACCCTGCAGTATACTGTCCCAGACCCTGTACTCTGCAGTACACTGTCCCGGCCCCTGTACTCTGCAGTATACTGTCCCAGACCCTGTACCCTGCAGTATACTGTCCCAGACCCTGTACCCTGCAGTATACTGTCCCGGACCCTGTACTCTGCAGTATACTGTCCCAGACCCTGTACCCTGCAGTATACTGTCCCGGACCCTGTACTCTGCAGTATACTGTCCCAGACCCTGTACCCTGCAGTATACTGTCCCAGACCCTGTACTCTGCAGTATACTGTCCCAGACCCTGTACCCTGCAGTATACTGTCCCAGCTCCTGTACTCTGCAGTATACTGTCCCAGACCCTGTACCCTGCAGTATACTGTCCCAGGCCCTGTACTCTGCAGTATACTGTCCCAGTTCCTGTACTCTGTAGTATACTGTCCCAGACCCTGTACCCTGCAGTATACTGTCCCAGACCCTGTACTCTGCAGTATACTGTCCCAGCTCCTGTACTCTGCAGTATAGTGTCCCAGACCCTGTACCCTGCAGTATACTGTCCCAGACCCTGTACCCTGCAGTATACTGTCCCAGACCCTGTACCCTGTAGTATACGGTTCCAGAACCTGTATCCTGCAGTATACTGTCCCAGACCCTGTACCCTGCAGTATACTGTCCCATACCCTGTACCCTGCAGTGTACTGTCCCGGCCCCGGTACCCTGCAGTGTACTGTCCCAGACCCTGTACCCTGCAGTACAGCGTCTCAGACCCTGTACCCTGCAGTATAGTGTCTCAGACCTTGTACCCTGCAGTGTACTGTCCCGGCCCCGGTACCCTGCAGTGTACTGTCCCAGACCCTGTACCCTGCAGTATAGTGTCTCAGACCCTGTACCCTGCAGTATAGTGTCTCAGACCTTGTACCCTGCAGTGTACTGTCCCGGCCCCTGTACCCTGCAGTGTACTGTCCCAGACACTGTACCCTGCAGTATACTGTCCCAGCCCCTGTACCCTGCAGTATACTGTCCCAGCTCCTGTACTCTGCAGTATACTGTCCCAGACCCTGTACCCTGCAGTATACTGTCCCAGACCCTGTACTCTGCAGTATACTGTCCCAGTTCCTGTACTCTGTAGTATACTGTCCCAGACCCTGTACCCTGCAGTATACTGTCCCAGACCCTGTACCCTGCAGTATACTGTCCCAGACCCTGTACTCTGCAGTATACTGTCCCAGCTCCTGTACTCTGCAGTACACTGTCCCAGACCCTGTACCCTGCAGTATACTGTCCCAGACACTGTACCCTGTAGTATACGGTTCCAGACCCTGTATCCTGCAGTATAGTGTCCCAGAACCTGTACCCTGCAGTATACTGTCCCAGACCCTGTACCCTGTAGTATACGGTTCCAGACCCTGTATCCTGCAGTATACTGTCCCAGCTCCTGTACTCTGCAGTATACTGTCCCAGACCCTGTACCCTGCAGTATACTGTCCCAGACCCTGTACCCTGCAGTATACTGTCCCAGACCCTCTACCCTGCAGTACACTGTCCCGGCCCCTGTACCCTGCAGTATAGTGTCCCAGAGCCTGTACTCTGCAGTATACTTTCCCAGACCCTGTACCCTGCAGTATACTGTACCGGCCCTTGTACCCTGCAGTATACTGTCCCAGACCCTGTACCCTGCAGTATACTGTCCCAGACCCTGTACCCTGCAGTATACTGTCCCAGACCCTGTACCCTGCAGTATACTGTCCCAGACCCTGTACCCTGCAGTATACTGTCCCGGACCCTGTACCCTGCAGTACACTGTCCCGGACCCTGTACCCTGCAGTGTACTGTCCCAGACCCTGTACCATGCAGTACACTGTCCCAGACCCTGTACTCTGCAGTATACTGTCCCAGAGCCTGTACCCGGCAGTATACTGTCCCAGACGCTGTACCCGGCAGTATACTGTCCCAGACCCTGTACTCTGCAGTACACTGTCCCGGCCCCTGTACTCTGCAGTACACTGTC
Source organism: Mobula hypostoma (assembly GCF_963921235.1). Taxonomy (NCBI): domain Eukaryota; kingdom Metazoa; phylum Chordata; class Chondrichthyes; order Myliobatiformes; family Myliobatidae; genus Mobula; species Mobula hypostoma. The sequence continues at coordinate 32,042,296 of NC_086124.1, forward strand.
CCAGACCCTGTACCCTGCAGTATACTGTCCCAGACCCTGTACTCTGCAGTACACTGTCCCGGCCCCTGTACTCTGCAGTATACTGTCCCAGACCCTGTACCCTGCAGTATACTGTCCCAGACCCTGTACCCTGCAGTATACTGTCCCGGACCCTGTACTCTGCAGTATACTGTCCCAGACCCTGTACCCTGCAGTATACTGTCCCGGACCCTGTACTCTGCAGTATACTGTCCCAGACCCTGTACCCTGCAGTATACTGTCCCAGACCCTGTACTCTGCAGTATACTGTCCCAGACCCTGTACCCTGCAGTATACTGTCCCAGACCCTGTACCCTGCAGTATACTGTCCCAGCTCCTGTACTCTGCAGTATACTGTCCCAGACCCTGTACCCTGCAGTATACTGTCCCAGACCCTGTACTCTGCAGTATACTGTCCCAGTTCCTGTACTCTGTAGTATACTGTCCCAGACCCTGTACCCTGCAGTATACTGTCCCAGACCCTGTACTCTGCAGTATACTGTCCCAGCTCCTGTACTCTGCAGTATACTGTCCCAGACCCTGTACTCTGCAGTATACTGTCCCAGACCCTGTACCCTGCAGTATACTGTCCCAGACCCTGTACCCTGTAGTATACGGTTCCAGAACCTGTATCCTGCAGTATACTGTCCCAGACCCTGTACCCTGCAGTATACTGTCCCAGACCCTGTACCCTGCAGTATACTGTCCCGGCCCCTGTACCCTGCAGTGTACTGTCCCAGACCCTGTACCCTGCAGTACAGTGTCTCAGACCCTGTACCCTGCAGTATAGTGTCTCAGACCTTGTACCCTGCAGTGTACTGTCCAGGCCACGGTACCCTGCAGTGTACTGTCCCAGACCCTGTACCCTGCAGTACAGTGTCTCAGACCCTGTACCCTGCAGTATAGTGTCTCAGACCTTGTACCCTGCAGTGTACTGTCCCGGCCCCTGTACCCTGCAGTGTACTGTCCCAGACACTGTACCCTGCAGTATACTGTCCCGGCCCCTGTACCCTGCAGTATACTGTCCTGGCTCCTGTACTCTGCAGTATACTGTCCCAGACCCTGTACCCTGCAGTATACTGTCCCAGTGTCCCAGAGCCTGTACTCTGCAGTATACTTTCCCAGACCCTGTACCCTGCAGTATACTGTCCCAGACCCTGTACCCTGCAGTATACTGTCCCAGACCCTGTACTCTGCAGTATACTGTCCCAGCTCCTGTACTCTGCAGTATAGTGTCCCAGACCCTGTACCCTGCAGTATACTGTCCCAGACCCTGTACCCTGCAGTATACGGTTCCAGACGCTGTATCCTGCAGTATAGTGTCCCAGACCCTGTACCCTGCAGTATACTGTCCCAGACCCTGTACCCTGTAGTATACTGTTCCAGACCCTGTACCCTGCAGTATACTGTCCCAGCTCCTGTACTCTGCAGTATACTGTCCCAGACCCTGTACCCTGCAGTATACTGTCCCAGACCCTGTACCCTGCAGTATACTGTCCCAGACCCTGTACCCTGTAGTATACGGTTCCAGAACCTGTATCCTGCAGTATACTGTCCCAGACCCTGTACCCTGCAGTATACTGTCCTAGACCCTGTACCCTGTAGTATACGGTTCCAGACCCTGTATCCTGCAGTATACTGTCCCAGACCCTGTACCCTGCAGTATACTGTCCCAGACCCTGTACCCTGCAGTGTACTGTCCCGGCCCCGGTACCCTGCAGTGTACTGTCCCAGACCCTGTACCCTGCAGTATAGTGTCTCAGACCCTGTACCCTGCAGTATAGTGTCTCAGACCTTGTACCCTGCAGTGTACTGTCCCGGCCCCTGTACCCTGCAGTGTACTGTCCCAGACACTGTACCCTGCAGTATACTGTCCCGGCCCCTGTACCCTGCAGTATACTGTCCCAGACCCTGTACCCTGCAGTATACTGTCCCAGACCCTGTACCCTGCAGTATACTGTCCCAGACCCTGTACCCTGCAGTATACTGTCCCAGACCCTGTACCCTGCAGTATACTGTCCCAGACCCTGTACCCCGCAGTGTGCTGTCCCAGACCCTGTACCCCACAGTATACTGTCCCAGACCACGCACCCTGCAGTACACTGTCCCGGCTCCTGTACTCTGCAGTATACTGTCCCAGACCCTGTACCCTGCAGTATACTGTCCTGGCCCCTGTACCCTGCAGTATACTGTCCCAGACCCTGTACCCTGCAGTATACTGTCCCAGACCCTGTACCCCGTAGTATACTGTCCCAGACCCTGTACCCTGCAGTGTGCTGTCCCAGACCCTGTACCCTGCAGTATACTGTCCTGGCCCCGGTACCCTGCAGTATACTGTCCCGGCCTCTGTACCCTGCAGTATACTGTCCCAGACCCTGTACCCTGCAGTATACTGTCCCAGACCCTGTACCCTGCAGTATACTGTCCCAGACCCTGTACTCTGCAGTATACTGTCCCAGTTCCTGTACTCTGTAGTATACTGTCCCAGACCCTGTACCCTGCAGTATACTGTCCCAGACCCTGTACCCTGCAGTATACTGTCCCAGACCCTGTACTCTGCAGTATACTGTCCCAGCTCCTGTACTCTGCAGTACACTGTCCCAGACCCTGTACCCTGCAGTATACTGTCCCAGACCCTGTACCCTGTAGTATACGGTTCCAGACCCTGTATCCTGCAGTATACTGTCCCAGACCCTGTACCCTGCAGTATACTGTCCCAGACCCTGTACCCTGTAGTATACGGTTCCAGACCCTGTATCCTGCAGTATACTGTCCCAGACCCTGTACCCTGCAGTATACTGTCCCAGACCCTGTACCCTGCAGTACACTGTCCCGGCCCCTGTACCCTGCAGTATACTGTCCCAGAGCCTGTACTCTGCAGTATACTGTCCCAGACCCTGTACCCTGCAGTATACTGTCCCAGACCCTGTACCCTGCAGTATACTGTCCCAGACCCTGTACCCTGCAGTATACTGTCCCAGACCCTGTACCCTGCAGTATACTGTCCCAGACCCTGTACCCTGCAGTATACTGTCCCAGACCCTGTACCCTGCAGTATACTGTCCCGGACCCTGTACCCTGCAGTATACTGTCCCAGACCCTGTACCCTGCAGTATACTGTCCCAGACCCTGTACTCTGCAGTATACTGTCCCAGACCCTGTACCCTGCAGTATACTGTCCCAGACCCTGTACTCTGCAGTATACTGTCCCAGACCCTGTACTCTGCAGTATACTGTCCCGGCCCCTGTACCCTGCAGTATACTGTCCCAGACCCTGTACCCTGCAGTATACTGTCCCAGACCCTGTACTCTGCAGTATACTGTCCCAGACCCTGTACTCTGCAGTATACTGTCCCAGACCCTGTACCCTGCAGTATACTGTCCCAGACCCTGTACCCTGCAGTATACTGTCCCAGACCCTGTACTCTGCAGTATACTGTCCCAGACCCTGTACCCTGCAGTATACTGTCCCAGACCCTGTACTCTGCAGTATACTGTCCCAGACCCTGTACCCTGCAGTATACTGTCCCAGACCCTGTACTCTGCAGTATACTGTCCCAGACCCTGTACCCTGCAGTATACTGTCCCAGACCCTGTACCCTGCAGTATACTGTCCCAGCTCCTGTACTCTGCAGTATACTGTCCCAGACCCTGTACCCTGCAGTATACTGTCCCAGGCCCTGTACTCTGCTGTACTGTCCCAGTTCCTGTACTCTGTAGTATACTGTCCCAGACCCTGTACCCTGCAGTATACTGTCCCAGACCCTGTACTCTGCAGTATACTGTCCCAGCTCCTGTACTCTGCAGTATACTGTCCCAGACCCTGTACCCTGCAGTATACTGTCCCAGACCCTGTACCCTGCAGTATACTGTCCCAGACCCTGTACCCTGTAGTATACGGTTCCAGAACCTGTATCCTGCAGTATACTGTCCCAGACCCTGTACCCTGCAGTATACTGTCCTAGACCCTGTACCCTGTAGTATACGGTTCCAGACCCTGTATCCTGCAGTATACTGTCCCAGACCCTGTACCCTGCAGTATAGTGTCCCAGACCCTGTACCCTGCAGTGTACTGTCCCGGCCCCGGTACCCTGCAGTGTACTGTCCCAGACCCTGTACCCTGCAGTATAGTGTCTCAGACCCTGTACCCTGCAGTATAGTGTCTCAGACCTTGTACCCTGCAGTGTACTGTCCCGGCCCCTGTACCCTGCAGTGTACTGTCCCAGACACTGTACCCTGCAGTATACTGTCCCGGCCCCTGTACCCTGCAGTATACTGTCCCAGACCCTGTACCCCGCAGTATACTGTCCCAGACCCTGTACCCTGCAGTATAGTGTCTCAGACCCTGTACCCTGCAGTATACTGTCCTGGCTCCTGTACCCTGCAGTATACTGTCCCAGACCCTGTACCCTGCAATATACTGTCCCAGACCCTGTACCCTGCAGTATACTGTCCTGGCCCCGGTACACTGCAGTATACTGTCCCAGACCCTGTACCCTGCAGTATACTGTCCCGGCCTCTGTACCCTGCAGTATACTGTCCCAGACCCTGTATGCTGAAGTATACTGTCCCGGCTCCTGTACTCTGCAGTATACTGTCCCAGACACTGTACCCTGAAATATACTGTCCTAGACCCTGTACCCTGCAGTATACTGTCCCAGACCCTGTACCCTGCAGTATACTGTCCCAGACCCTGTACTCTGCAGTATACTGTCCCAGACCCTGTACCCTGCAGTATACTGTCCCAGACCCTGTACCCTGCAGTATACTGTCCCAGACCCTGTACCCTGCAGTATACTGTCCCAGACCCTGTACTCTGCAGTATACTGTCCCAGACCCTGTACCCTGCAGTATACTGTCCCAGACCCTGTACCCTGCAGTATACTGTCCCAGCTCCTGTACTCTGCAGTATACTGTCCCAGACCCTGTACCCTGCAGTATACTGTCCCAGACCCTGTACCCTGCAGTATACTGTCCCAGACCCTGTACCCTGCAGTATACTGTCCCAGACCCTGTACCCTGCAGTACACTGTCCCGGCCCCTGTACCCTGCAGTACACTGTCCCAGACCCTGTACCCTGCAGTATACTGTCCCGGCCCCTGTACCCTGCAGTACACTGTCCCAGACCCTGTACCCTGCAGTATACTGTCCCAGACCCTGTACCCTGCAGTATACTGTCCCAGACCCTGTACCCTGCAGTACACTGTCCCAGACCCTGTACCCTGCAGTACACTGTCCCAGACCCTGTACCCTGCAGTGCACTGTCCCAGACCCTGTACCCTGCAGTACACTGTCCCAGACCCTGTACCCCGCAGTATACTGTCCCAGACCCTGTACCCTGCAGTATAGTGTCTCAGACCCTGTACCCTGCAGTATACTGTCCTGGCTCCTGTACCCTGCAGTATACTGTCCCAGACCCTGTACCCTGCAGTATACTGTCCCAGACCCTGTACTCTGCAGTATACTGTCCCAGTTCCTGTACTCTGTAGTATACTGTCCCAGACCCTGTACCCTGCAGTATACTGTCCCAGACCCTGTACCCTGCAGTATACTGTCCCAGACCCTGTACTCTGCAGTATACTGTCCCAGCTCCTGTACTCTGCAGTACACTGTCCCAGACCCTGTACCCTGCAGTATACTGTCCCAGACCCTGTACCCTGTAGTATACGGTTCCAGACCCTGTATCCTGCAGTATAGTGTCCCAGAACCTGTACCCTGCAGTATACTGTCCCAGACCCTGTACCCTGTAGTATACGGTTCCAGACCCTGTATCCTGCAGTATACTGTCCCAGACCCTGTACCCTGCAGTATACTGTCCCAGACCCTGTACCCTGCAGTATACTGTCCCAGCTCCTGTACTCTGCAGTATACTGTCCCAGACCCTGTACCCTGCAGTATACTGTCCCAGACCCTGTACCCTGCAGTATACTGTCCCAGGCCCTGTACTCTGCTGTACTGTCCCAGTTCCTGTACTCTGTAGTATACTGTCCCAGACCCTGTACCCTGCAGTATACTGTCCCAGACCCTGTACTCTGCAGTATACTGTCCCAGCTCCTGTACTCTGCAGTAAACTGTCCCAGACCCTGTACTCTGCAGTATACTGTCCCAGACCCTGTACCCTGCAGTATACTGTCCCAGACCCTGTACCCTGTAGTATACGGTTCCAGAACCTGTATCCTGCAGTATACTGTCCCAGACCCTGTACCCTGCAGTATACTGTCCTAGACCCTGTACCCTGTAGTATACGGTTCCAGACCCTGTATCCTGCAGTATACTGTCCCAGACCCTGTACCCTGCAGTATAGTGTCCCAGACCCTGTACCCTGCAGTGTACTGTCCCGGCCCCGGTACCCTGCAGTGTACTGTCCCAGACCCTGTACCCTGCAGTATAGTGTCTCAGACCCTGTACCCTGCAGTATAGTGTCTCAGACCTTGTACCCTGCAGTGTACTGTCCCGGCCCCTGTACCCTACAGTGTACTGTCCCAGACACTGTACCCTGCAGTATACTGTCCCGGCCCCTGTACCCTGCAGTATACTGTCCCAGACCCTGTACCCTGCAGTATACTGTCCCAGACCCTGTACCCTGCAGTATAGTGTCTCAGACCCTGTACCCTGCAGTATACTGTCCTGGCTCCTGTACCCTGCAGTATACTGTCCCAGACCCTGTATCCTGCAATATACTGTCCCAGACCCTGTACCCTGCAGTGTACTGTCCCGGCCCCAGCACCCTGCAGTATACTGTCCCAGACCCTGTACCCTGCAGTGTACTGTCCCGGCCCCGGTACCCTGCAGTGTACTGTCCCAGACCCTGTACCCTGCAGTATAGTGTCTCAGACCCTGCACACTGCAGTATAGTGTCTCAGACCTTGTACCCTGCAGTGAACTGTCCCGGCCCCTGTACCCTGCAGTATACTGTCCCAGACCCTGTACCCTGCAGTATACTGTCCCGGCCCCTGTACCCTGCAGTATACTGTCCCAGACCCTGTACCCTGCAGTATAGTGTCTCAGACCCTGTACCCTGCAGTATACTGTCCCAGCTCCTGTACCCTGCAGTATACTGTCCCAGACCCTGTACCCTGCAGTATACTGTCCCAGACCCTGTACCCTGCAGTATACTGTCCCAGACCCTGTACCCTGCAGTATAGTGTCTCAGACCCTGTACCCTGCAGTATAGTGTCTCAGACCTTGTACCCTGCAGTGTACTGTCCCGGCCCCTGTACCCTGCAGTGTACTGTCCCAGACACTGTACCCTGCAGTATACTGTCCCGGCCCCTGTACCCTGCAGTATACTGTCCCAGACCCTGTACCCTGCAGTATACTGTCCCAGACCCTGTACCCTGCAGTATACTGTCCCAGACCCTGTACCCTGCAGTATAGTGTCCAGACCCTGTACCCTGCAGTATACTGTCCTGGCTCCTGTACTCTGCAGTATACTGTCCCAGACCCTGTACCCTGCAGTATACTGTCCCAGACCCTGTACTCTGCAGTATACTGTCCCAGTTCCTGTACTCTGCAGTATACTGTCCCAGACCCTGTACCCTGCAGTATACTGTCCCAGACCCTGTACCCTGCAGTATACTGTCCCAGACCCTGTACTCTGCAGTATACTGTCCCAGCTCCTGTACTCTGCAGTATACTGTCCCAGACCCTGTACCCTGCAGTATACTGTCCCAGACCCTGTACCCTGTAGTATACGGTTCCAGACCCTGTATCCTGCAGTATGCTGTCCCAGACCCTGTACCCTGCAGTATACTGTCCCAGACCCTGTACCCTGCAGTATACTGTCCCAGCTCCTGTACCCCGCAGTATACTGTCCCAGACCCTGTACCCTGCAGTATACTGTCCCAGACCCTGTACCCTGTAGTATACGGTTCCAGAACCTGTATCCTGCAGTATACTGTCCCAGACCCTGTACCCTGCAGTATACTGTCCTAGACCCTGTACCCTGTAGTATACGGTTCCAGACCCTGTATCCTGCAGTATACTGTCCCAGACCCTGTACCCTGCAGTATAGTGTCCCAGACCCTGTACCCTGCAGTGTACTGTCCCGGCCCCGGTACCCTGCAGTGTACTGTCCCAGACCCTGTACCCTGCAGTATAGTGTCTCAGACCCTGTACCCTGCAGTATAGTGTCTCAGACCTTGTACCCTGCAGTGTACTCTCCCGGCCCCTGTACCCTGCAGTGTACTGTCCCAGACACTGTACCCTGCAGTATACTGTCCCGGCCCCTGTACCCTGCAGTATACTGTCCCAGACCCTGTACCCTGCAGTATACTGTCCCAGACCCTGTACCCTGCAGTATACTGTCCCAGACCCTGTACCCTGCAGTATAGTGTCTCAGACCCTGTACCCTGCAGTATACTGTCCTGGCTCCTGTACTGTGCAGTATACTGTCCCAGACCCTGTACCCTGCAGTATACTGTCCTGGCCCCGGTACACTGCAGTATACTGTCCCAGACCCTGTACCCTGCAGTATAGTGTCTCAGACCCTGTACCCTGCAGTATAGTGTCTCAGACCTTGTACCCTGCAGTGTACTGTCCCGGCCCCTGTACCCTGCAGTGTACTGTCCCAGACCCTGTACCCTGCAGTATACTGTCCCGGCCCCTGTACCCTGCAGTATACTGTCCCAGACCCTGTACCCCGCAGTATACTGTCCCAGACCCTGTACCCTGCAGTATAGTGTCTCAGACCCTGTACCCTGCAGTATACTGTCCTGGCTCCTGTACTCTGCAGTATACTGTCCCAGACCCTGTACCCTGCAGTATACTGTCCCGGCCCCTGTACACTGCAGTATACTGTCCCAGACCCTGTACCCTGCAGTATACTGTCCCAGACCCTGTACCCTGCAGTATAGTGTCTCAGACTTTGTACCCTGCAGTGTACTGTCCCGGACCCTGTACCCTGCAGTGTACTGTCCCAGACACTGTACCCTGCAGTATACTGTCGCGGCCCCTGTACCCTGCAGTATACTGTCCCAGACCCTGTACCCTGCAGTATACTGTCCCAGACCCTGTACCCCGCAGTATACTGTCCCAGACCCTGTACCCTGCAGTATAGTGTCCAGACCCTGTACCCTGCAGTATACTGTCCTGGCTCCTGTACCCTGCAGTATACTGTCCCAGACCCTGTACCCTGCAGTATACTGTCCCAGACCCTGTACTCTGCAGTATACTGTCCCAGTTCCTGTACTCTGTAGTATACTGTCCCAGACCCTGTACCCTGCAGTATACTGTCCCAGACCCTGTACCCTGCAGTATACTGTCCCAGACCCTGTACTCTGCAGTATACTGTCCCAGCTCCTGTACTCTGCAGTACACTGTCCCAGACCCTGTACCCTGCAGTATACTGTCCCAGACCCTGTACCCTGTAGTATACGGTTCCAGACCCTGTATCCTGCAGTATACTGTCCCAGACCCTGTACCCTGCAGTATACTGTCCCAGACCCTGTACCCTGCAGTATACTGTCCCAGCTCCTGTACCCCGCAGTATACTGTCCCAGACCCTGTACCCTGCAGTATACTGTCCCAGACCCTGTACCCTGTAGTATACGGTTCCAGAACCTGTATCCTGCAGTATACTGTCCCAGACCCTGTACCCTGCAGTATACTGTCCTAGACCCTGTACCCTGTAGTATACGGTTCCAGACCCTGTATCCTGCAGTATACTGTCCCAGACCCTGTACCCTGCAGTATACTGTCCCAGACCCTGTACCCTGCAGTGTACTGTCCCGGCCCCGTTACCCTGCAGTGTACTGTCCCAGACCCTGTACCCTGCAGTATAGTGTCTCAGACCCTGTACCCTGCAGTATAGTGTCTCAGACCTTGTACCCTGCAGTGTACTGTCCCGGCCCCTGTACCCTGCAGTGTACTGTCCCAGACACTGTACCCTGCAGTATACTGTCCCGGCCCCTGTACCCTGCAGTATACTGTCCCAGACCCTGTACCCTGCAGTATACTGTCCCAGACCCTGTACCCTGCAGTATACTGTCCCAGACCCTGTACCCTGCAGTATAGTGTCTCAGACCCTGTACCCTGCAGTATACTGTCCTGGCTCCTGTACCCTGCAGTATACTGTCCCAGACCCTGTACCCTGCAGTATACTGTCCCGGCCCCGGTACCCTGCAGTGTACTGTCCCAGACCCTGTACCCTGCAGTATACTGTCCCAGACCCTGTACCCTGCAGTATAGTGTCTCAGACCCTGTACCCTGCAGTATACTGTCCCGGCCCCTGTACCCTGCAGTATACTGTCCCAGACCCTGTACCCTGCAGTATACTGTCCCGGCCCCTGTACCCTGCAGTATACTGTCCCAGACCCTGTACCCTGCAGTATACTGTCCCAGACCCTGTACCCTGCAGTATAGTGTCTCAGACCCTGTACCCTGCAGTATACTGTCCTGGCTCCTGTACCCTGCAGTATACTGTCCCAGACCCTGTACCCTGCAGTGTACTGTCCCGGCCCCTGTACCCTGCAGTGTACTGTCCCAGACCCTGTACCCTGCAGTATAGTGTCTCAGACCCTGTACCCTGCAGTATAGTGTCTCAGACCTTGTACCCTGCAGTGTACTGTCCCGGCCCCTGTACCCTGCAGTGTACTGTCCCAGACACTGTACCCTGCAGTATACTGTCCCGGCCCCTGTACCCTGCAGTATACTGTCCCAGACCCTGTACCCTGCAGTATACTGTCCCAGACCCTGTACCCCGCAGTATACTGTCCCAGACCCTGTACCCTGCAGTATAGTGTCTCAGACCCTGTACCCTGCAGTATACTGTCCTGGCTCCTGTACCCTGCAGTATACTGTCCCAGACCCTGTACCCTGCAGTATACTGTCCCAGACCCTGTACTCTGCAGTATACTGTCCCAGTTCCTGTACTCTGCAGTATACTGTCCCAGACCCTGTACCCTGCAGTATACTGTCCCAGACCCTGTACCCTGCAGTATACTGTCCCAGACCCTGTACTCTGCAGTATACTGTCCCAGCTCCTGTACTCTGCAGTACACTGTCCCAGACCCTGTACCCTGCAGTATACTGTCCCAGACCCTGTACTCTGTAGTATACGGTTCCAGACCCTGTATCCTGCAGTATACTGTCCCAGACCCTGTACCCTGCAGTATACTGTCCCAGACCCTGTACCCTGCAGTATACTGTCCCAGCTCCTGTACTCTGCAGTATACTGTCCCAGACCCTGTACCCTGCAGTATACTGTCCCTGACCCTGTACCCTGCAGTATACTGTCCCAGGCCCTGTACTCTGCTGTACTGTCCCAGTTCCTGTACTCTGTAGTATACTGTCCCAGACCCTGTACCCTGCAGTATACTGTCCCAGACCCTGTACTCTGCAGTATACTGTCCCAGCTCCTGTACTCTGCAGTATACTGTCCCAGACCCTGTACTCTGCAGTATACTGTCCCAGACCCTGTACCCTGCAGTATACTGTCCCAGACCCTGTACCCTGTAGTATACGGTTCCAGAACCTGTATCCTGCAGTATACTGTCCCAGACCCTGTACCCTGCAGTATACTGTCCTAGACCCTGTACCCTGTAGTATACGGTTCCAGACCCTGTATCCTGCAGTATACTGTCCCAGACCCTGTACCCTGCAGTATACTGTCCCAGACCCTGTACCCTGCAGTGTACTGTCCCGGCCCCGGTACCCTGCAGTGTACTGTCCCAGACCCTGTACCCTGCAGTATAGTGTCTCAGACCCTGTACCCTGCAGTATAGTGTCTCAGACCTTGTACCCTGCAGTGTACTGTCCCGGCCCCTGTACCCTGCAGTGTACTGTCCCAGACACTGTACCCTGCAGTATACTGTCCCGGCCCCTGTACCCTGCAGTATACTGTCCCAGACCCTGTACCCTGCAGTATACTGTCCCAGACCCTGTACCCTGCAGTATAGTGTCTCAGACCCTGTACCCTGCAGTATACTGTCCTGGCTCCTGTACTCTGCAGTATACTGTCCCAGACCCTGTACCCTGCAGTATACTGTCCCAGACCCTGTACCCTGCAGTATACTGTCCTGGCCCCTGTACACTGCAGTATACTGTCCCAGACCCTGTACCCTGCAGTATACTGTCCCGGCCTCTGTACCCTGCAGTATACTGTCCCAGACCCTGTACCCTGCAGTATACTGTCCCAGCTCCTGTACTCTGCAGTATACTGTCCCAGACCCTGTACCCTGCAGTATACTGTCCCAGACCCTGTACCCTGCAGTATACTGTCCCAGACCCTGTACCCTGCAGTATACTGTCCCAGACCCTGTACTCTGCAGTATACTGTCCCAGCTCCTGTACTCTGCAGTATACTGTCCCAGACCCTGTACCCTGCAGTATACTGTCCCAGACCCTGTACCCTGCAGTATACTGTCCCAGACCCTGTACCCTGCAGTACACTGTCCCAGACCCTGTACCCTGCAGTACACTGTCCCGGCCCCTGTACCCTGCAGTACACTGTCCCAGACCCTGTACACTGCAGTACACTGTCCCGGCCCCTGTACCCTGCAGTACACTGTCCCAGACCCTGTACCCTGCAGTATACTGTCCCGGCCCCTGTACCCTGCAGTACACTGTCCCAGACCCTGTACCCTGCAGTATACGGTTCCAGACCCTGTATCCTGCAGTATACTGTCCCAGACCCTGTACCCTGCAGTATACTGTCCCAGACCCTGTACCCTGCAGTATACTGTCCCAGCTCCTGTACTCTGCAGTATACTGTCCCAGACCCTGTACCCTGCAGTATACTGTCCCAGACCCTGTACCCTGCAGTATACTGTCCCAGACCCTGTACTCTGCAGTATACTGTCCCAGACCCTGTACCCTGCAGTATACTGTCCCAGACCCTGTACCCTGCAGTATACTGTCCCAGACCCTGTACTCTGCAGTATACTGTCCCAGCTCCTGTACTCTGCAGTAAACTGTCCCAGACCCTGTACTCTGCAGTATACTGTCCCAGACCCTGTACCCTGCAGTATACTGTCCCAGACCCTGTACCCTGCAGTATACTGTCCCAGCTCCTGTACTCTGCAGTATACTGTCCCAGACCCTGTACCCTGCAGTATACTGTCCCAGACCCTGTACCCTGCAGTATACTGTCCCAGACCCTGTACCCTGCAGTATACTGTCCCAGACCCTGTACTCTGTAGTATACTGTCCCAGACCCTGTACCCTGCAGTATACTGTCCCAGACCCTGTACTCTGCAGTATACTGTCCCAGCTCCTGTACTCTGCAGTATACTGTCCCAGACCCTGTACTCTGCAGTATACTGTCCCAGACCCTGTACCCTGCAGTATACTGTCCCAGACCCTGTACCCTGTAGTATACGGTTCCAGAACCTGTATCCTGCAGTATACTGTCCCAGACCCTGTACCCTGCAGTATACTGTCCTAGACCCTGTACCCTGTAGTATACGGTTCCAGACCCTGTATCCTGCAGTATACTGTCCCAGACCCTGTACCCTGCAGTATACTGTCCCAGACCCTGTACCCTGCAGTGTACTGTCCCGGCCCCGGTACCCTGCAGTGTACTGTCCCAGACCCTGTACCCTGCAGTATAGTGTCTCAGACCCTGTACCCTGCAGTATAGTGTCTCAGACCTTGTACCCTGCAGTGTACTGTCCCGGCCCCTGTACCCTGCAGTGTACTGTCCCAGACACTGTACCCTGCAGTATACTGTCCCGGCCCCTGTACCCTGCAGTATACTGTCCCAGACCCTGTACCCTGCAGTATACTGTCCCAGACCCTGTACCCTGCAGTATAGTGTCTCAGACCCTGTACCCTGCAGTATACTGTCCTGGCTCCTGTACCCTGCAGTATACTGTCCCAGACCCTGTACCCTGCAATATACTGTCCCAGACCCTCTACCCTGCAGTATACTGTCCTGGCCCCAGTACACTGCAGTATACTGTCCCAGACCCTGTACCCTGCAGTATACTGTCCCGGCCTCTGTACCCTGCAGTATACTGTCCCAGACCCTGTATGCTGCAGTATACTGTCCCGGCTCCTGTACTCTGCAGTATACTGTCCCAGACACTGTACACTGAAATATACTGTCCTAGACCCTGTACCCTGCAGTATACTGTCCCAGACCCTGTACCCTGCAGTATACTGTCCCAGACCCTGTACTCTGCAGTATACTGTCCCAGCTCCTGTACTCTGCAGTAAACTGTCCCAGACCCTGTACTCTGCAGTATACTGTCCCAGACCCTGTACCCTGCAGTACACTGTCCCAGACCCTGTACTCTGCAGTATACTGTCCCAGACCCTGTACCCTGCAGTACACTGTCCCAGACCCTGTACCCTGCAGTACACTGTCCCAGACCCTGTACACTGCAGTACACTGTCCCGGCCCCTGTACCCTGCAGTACACTGTCCCAGACCCTGTACCCTGCAGTATACTGTCCCGGCCCCTGTACCCTGCAGTACACTGTCCCAGACCCTGTACCCTGCAGTATACGGTTCCAGACCCTGTATCCTGCAGTATACTGTCCCAGACCCTGTACCCTGCAGTATACTGTCCCAGACCCTGTACCCTGCAGTATACTGTCCCAGCTCCTGTACTCTGCAGTATACTGTCCCAGACCCTGTACCCTGAAGTATACTGTCTCAGACCCTGTACCCTGCAGTATACTGTCCTGGCTCCTGTACTCTGCAGTATACTGTCCCAGACCCTGTACCCTGCAGTATACTGTCCCAGACCCTGTACCCTGCAGTATACTGTCCCAGACCCTGTACTCTGCAGTATACTGTCCCAGCTCCTGTACTCTGCAGTAAACTGTCCCAGACCCTGTACTCTGCAGTATACTGTCCCAGACCCTGTACCCTGCAGTATACTGTCCCAGACCCTGTACCCTGCAGTATACTGTCCCAGAACCTGTATCCTGCAGTATACAGTCCCAGACCCTGTACCCTGTAGTATACTGTCCCAGCTCCTGTACTCTGCAGTATACTGTCCCAGACCCTGTACCCTGCAGTATACTGTCCCAGACCCTGTACCCTGCAGTATACTGTCCCAGGCCCTGTACTCTGCAGTATACTGTCCCAGACCCTGTACTCTGCAGTATACTGTCCCAGACCCTGTACCCTGCAGTATACTGTCCCAGACCCTGTACTCTGCAGTATACTGTCCCAGCTCCTGTACTCTGCAGTAAACTGTCCCAGACCCTGTACTCTGCAGTGTACTGTCCCAGACCCTGTACCCTGCAGTATACTGTCCCAGACACTGTACCCTGTAGTATACGGTTCCAGAACCTGTATCCTGCAGTATACTGTCCCAGACCCTGTACCCTGCAGTATACTGTCCTAGACCCTGTACCCTGTAGTATACGGTTCCAGACCCTGTATCCTGCAGTATACTGTCCCAGACCCTGTACCCTGCAGTATAGTGTCCCAGACCCTGTACCCTGCAGTGTACTGTCCCGGCCCCGGTACCCTGCAGTGTACTGTCCCAGACCCTGTACCCTGCAGTATAGTGTCTCAGACCCTGTACCCTGCAGTATAGTGTCTCAGACCTTGTACCCTGCAGTGTACTGTCCCGGCCCCTGTACCCTGCAGTGTACTGTCCCAGACACTGTACCCTGCAGTATACTGTCCCGGCCCCTGTACCCTGCAGTATACTGTCCCAGACCCTGTACCCTGCAGTATACTGTCCCAGACCCTGTACCCCGCAGTATACTGTCCCAGACCCTGTACCCTGCAGTATAGTGTCTCAGACCCTGTACCCTGCAGTATACTGTCCTGGCTCCTGTACCCTGCAGTATACTGTCCCAGACCCTGTACCCTGCAGTATACTGTCCCAGACCCTGTACCCTGCAGTATACTGTCCCGGCCCCTGTACCCTGCAGTATACTGTCCCAGACCCTGTACCCTGCAGTATACTGTCCCAGACCCTGTACCCTGCAGTATACTGTCCCAGACCCTGTACCCTGCAGTATAGTGTCCCAGACCCTGTACCCTGCAGTATAGTGTCTCAGACCTTGTACCCTGCAGTGTACTGTCCCGGCCCCTGTACCCTGCAGTGTACTGTCCCAGACACTGTACCCTGCAGTATACTGTCCCGGCCCCTGTATCCTGCAGTATACTGTCCCAGACCCTGTACCCTGCAGTATAGTGTCTCAGACCCTGTACCCTGCAGTATACTGTCCTGGCTCCTGTACCCTGCAGTATACTGTTCCAGACCCTGTACCCTGCAGTGTACTGTCCCGGCCCCGGTACCCTGCAGTGTACTGTCCCAGACCCTGTACCCTGCAGTACAGTGTCTCAGACCCTGTACCCTGCAGTATAGTGTCTCAGACCTTGTACCCTGCAGTGTACTGTCCCGGCCCCTGTACCCTGCAGTGTACTGTCCCAGACACTGTACCCTGCAGTATACTGTCCCGGCCCCTGTACCCTGCAGTATACTGTCCCAGACCCTGTACCCTGCAGTATACTGTCCCAGACCCTGTACCCCGCAGTATACTGTCCCAGACCCTGTACCCTGCAGTATAGTGTCCAGACCCTGTACCCTGCAGTATACTGTCCTGGCTCCTGTACCCTGCAGTATACTGTCCCAGACCCTGTACCCTGCAGTATACTGTCCCAGGCCCTGTACTCTGCAGTATACTGTCCCAGTTCCTGTACTCTGTAGTATACTGTCCCAGACCCTGTACCCTGCAGTATACTGTCCCAGACCCTGTACCCTGCAGTATACTGTCCCAGACCCTGTACTCTGCAGTATACTGTCCCAGCTCCTGTACTCTGCAGTATACTGTCCCAGACCCTGTACCCTGCAGTATACTGTCCCAGACCCTGTACCCTGTAGTATACTGTTCCAGACCCTGTACCCTGTAGTATACGGTTCCAGACCCTGTATCCTGCAGTATACTGTCCCAGACCCTGTACCCTGCAGTATACTGTCCCAGACCCTGTACCCTGCAGTATACTGTCCCAGACCCTGTACCCTGCAGTATACTGTCCCAGACCCTGTACCCTGCAGTATAGTGTCTCAGACCCTGTACCCTGCAGTATAGTGTCTCAGACCTTGTACCCTGCAGTGTACTGTCCCGGCCCCTGTACCCTGCAGTGTACTGTCCCAGACACTGTACCCTGCAGTATACTGTCCCGGCCCCTGTACCCTGCAGTATACTGTCCCAGACCCTGTACCCTGCAGTATACTGTCCCAGACCCTGTACCCTGCAGTATACTGTCCCAGACCCTGTACCCTGCAGTATAGTGTCTCAGACCCTGTACCCTGCAGTATACTGTCCTGGCTCCTGTACCCTGCAGTATACTGTCCCAGACCCTGTACCCTGCAGTATACTGTCCCGGCCCCGGTACCCTGCAGTGTACTGTCCCAGACCCTGTACCCTGCAGTATACTGTCTCAGACCCTGTACCCTGCAGTATAGTGTCTCAGACCCTTGTACCCTGCAGTGTACTGTCCCGGCCCCTGTACCCTGCAGTATACTGTCCCAGACCCTGTACCCTGCAGTATACTGTCCCGGCCCCTGTACCCTGCAGTATACTGTCCCAGACCCTGTACCCTGCAGTATACTGTCCCAGACCCTGTACCCTGCAGTATACTGTCCCAGACCCTGTACCCTGCAGTATACTGTCCCAGACCCTGTACCCTGCAGTATACTGTCCTGGCTCCTGTACTCTGCAGTATACTGTCCCAGACCCTGTACCCTGCAGTATACTGTCCCAGACCCTGTACTCTGCAGTATACTGTCCCAGTTCCTGTACTCTGTAGTATACTGTCCCAGACCCTGTACCCTGCAGTATACTGTCCCAGACCCTGTACCCTGCAGTATACTGTCCCAGACCCTGTACCCTGCAGTGTACTGTCCCGGCCCCGGTACCCTGCAGTGTACTGTCCCAGACCCTGTACCCTGCAGTATAGTGTCTCAGACCCTGTACCCTGCAGTATAGTGTCTCAGACCTTGTACCCTGCAGTGTACTGTCCCGGCCCCTGTACCCTGCAGTGTACTGTCCCAGACACTGTACCCTGCAGTATACTGTCCCGGCCCCTGTACCCTGCAGTATACTGTCCCAGACCCTGTACCCCGCAGTATACTGTCCCAGACCCTGTACCCTGCAGTATAGTGTCTCAGACCCTGTACCCTGCAGTATACTGTCCTGGCTCCTGTACTCTGCAGTATACTGTCCCAGACCCTGTACCCTGCAATATACTGTCCCAGACCCTCTACCCTGCAGTATACTGTCCTGGCCCCAGTACACTGCAGTATACTGTCCCAGACCCTGTACCCTGCAGTATACTGTCCCGGCCTCTGTACCCTGCAGTATACTGTCCCAGACCCTGTATGCTGCAGTATACTGTCCCGGCTCCTGTACTCTGCAGTATACTGTCCCAGACACTGTACCCTGCAGTATACTGTCCCAGACCCTGTACCCTGCAGTATACTGTCCCAGACCCTGTACTCTGCAGTATACTGTCCCAGCTCCTGTACTCTGCAGTATACTGTCCCAGACCCTGTACCCTGCAGTATACTGTCCCAGACCCTGTACCCTGCAGTATACTGTCCCAGACCCTGTACCCTGCAGTATACTGTCCCAGACCCTGTACCCTGCAGTATACTGTCCCAGACCCTGTACCCTGCAGTATACTGTCCCAGACCCTGTACCCTGCAGTATACTGTCCCGGCCCCTGTACCCTGCAGTATACTGTCCCAGACCCTGTACCCTGCAGTATACTGTCCCAGCCCCTGTACCCTGCAGTATACTGTCCCAGACCCTGTACCCTGCAGTATACGGTTCCAGACCCTGTATCCTGCAGTATACTGTCCCAGACCCTGTACCCTGCAGTATACTGTCCCAGACCCTGTACCCTGCAGTATACTGTCCCAGCTCCTGTACTCTGCAGTATACTGTCCCAGACCCTGTACCCTGCAGTATACTGTCCCAGACCCTGTACCCTGCAGTATACTGTCCCAGACCCTGTACTCTGCAGTATACTGTCCCAGACCCTGTACCCTGCAGTATACTGTCCCAGACCCTGTACCCTGCAGTATACTGTCCCAGACCCTGTACCCTGCAGTATACTGTCCCAGTCCCAGAGCCTGTACTCTGCAGTATACTGTCCCAGACCCTGTACCCTGCAGTATACTGTCCCAGACCCTGTACCCTGCAGTATACTGTCCCAGACCCTGTACCCTGCAGTATACTGTCCCAGCTCCTGTACTCTGCAGTATACTGTCCCAGACCCTGTACCCTGCAGTATACTGTCCCAGACCCTGTACCCTGTAGTATAGGGTCCCAGGCCCTGTACTCTGCAGTATACTGTCCCAGTTCCTGTACTCTGTAGTATACTGTCCCAGACCCTGTACCCTGCAGTATACTGTCCCAGACCCTGTACTCTGCAGTATACTGTCCCAGCTCCTGTACTCTGCAGTATACTGTCCCAGACCCTGTACCCTGCAGTATACTGTCCCAGACCCTGTACCCTGTAGTATACTGTCCCAGACCCTGTACCCTGTAGTATACGGTTCCAGAACCTGTATCCTGCAGTATACTGTCCCAGACCCTGTACCCTGCAGTATACTGTCCTAGACCCTGTACCCTGTAGTATACGGTTCCAGACCCTGTATCCTGCAGTATACTGTCCCAGACCCTGTACCCTGCAGTATACTGTCCCAGACCCTGTACCCTGCAGTGTACTGTCCCGGCCCCGTTACCCTGCAGTGTACTGTCCCAGACCCTGTACCCTGCAGTATAGTGTCTCAGACCCTGTACCCTGCAGTATAGTGTCTCAGACCTTGTACCCTGCAGTGTACTGTCCCGGCCCCTGTACCCTGCAGTGTACTGTCCCAGACACTGTACCCTGCAGTATACTGTCCCGGCCCCTGTACCCTGCAGTATACTGTCCCAGACCCTGTACCCCGCAGTATACTGTCCCAGACCCTGTACCCTGCAGTATAGTGTCTCAGACCCTGTACCCTGCAGTATACTGTCCTGGCTCCTGTACCCTGCAGTATACTGTCCCAGACCCTGTACCCTGCAATATACTGTCCCAGACCCTGTACCCTGCAGTATACTGTCCCAGACCCTGTACACTGCAGTATACTGTCCCAGACCCTGTACCCTGCAGTATACTGTCCCAGACCCTGTACCCTGCAGTATACTGTCCCAGACCCTGTACCCTGCAGTATACTGTCCCAGACCCTGTACTCTGCAGTATACTGTCCCAGACCCTGTACCCTGCAGTATACTGTCCCAGACCCTGTACCCTGCAGTATACTGTCCCAGACCCTGTACCCTGCAGTATACTGTCCCAGACCCTGTACCCTGCAGTATACTGTCCCAGCTCCTGTACTCTGCAGTATACTGTCCCAGACCCTGTACCCTGCAGTATACTGTCCCAGACCCTGTACCCTGCAGTATACTGTCCCAGACCCTGTACCCTGCAGTATACTGTCCCAGACCCTGTACCCTGCAGTATACTGTCCCAGACCCTGTACCCTGCAGTATACTGTCCCAGACCCTGTACTCTGCAGTATACTGTCCCAGACCCTGTACCCTGCAGTATACTGTCCCAGACCCTGTACCCTGCAGTATACTGTCCCGGCCCCTGTACCCTGCAGTATACTGTCCCAGACCCTGTACCCTGCAGTATACTGTCCCAGACCCTGTATCCTGCAGTATACTGTCCCAGACCCTGTACCCTGCAGTATACTGTCCCAGACCCTGTACCCTGCAGTATACTGTCCCAGCTCCTGTACTCTGCAGTATACTGTCCCAGACCCTGTACCCTGCAGTATACTGTCCCAGACCCTGTACCCTGCAGTATACTGTCCCAGACCCTGTACTCTGCAGTATACTGTCCCAGTTCCTGTACTCTGCAGTATACTGTCCCAGACCCTGTACCCTGCAGTATACTGTCCCAGACCCTGTACTCTGCAGTATACTGTCCCAGCTCCTGTACTCTGCAGTATAGTGTCCCAGACCCTGTACCCTGCAGTATACTGTCCCAGACCCTGTACCCTGCAGTATACTGTCCCAGACCCTGTACCCTGCAGTATAGTACTGTCGCAGACCCTGTACCCTGCAGTATACTGTCCCAGACCCTGTACCCTGCAGTATACTGTCCCAGCTCCTGTACTCTGCAGTATACTGTCCCAGACCCTGTACCCTGCAGTATACTGTCCCAGACCCTGTACCCTGCAGTATACTGTCCCAGACCCTGTACCCTGCAGTGTACTGTCCCAGTTCCTGTACCCTGCAGTAAACTGTCCCAGACCCTGTACCCTGCAGTATACTGTCCCAGACCCTGTACCCTGCAGTATACTGTCCCAGCTCCTGTACTCTGCAGTATACTGTCCCAGACCCTGTACCCTGCAGTATACTGTCCCAGACCCTGTACCCTGCAGTATACTGTCCCAGACCCTGTACCCTGTAGTATACGGTTCCAGAACCTGTATCCTGCAGTATACTGTCCCAGACCCTGTACCCTGCAGTATACTGTCCTAGACCCTGTACCCTGTAGTATACGGTTCCAGACCCTGTATCCTGCAGTATACTGTCCCAGACCCTGTACCCTGCAGTATACTGTCCCAGACCCTGTACCCTGCAGTGTACTGTCCCGGCCCCGGTACCCTGCAGTGTACTGTCCCAGACCCTGTACCCTGCAGTATAGTGTCTCAGACCCTGTACCCTGCAGTATAGTGTCTCAGACCTTGTACCCTGCAGTGTACTGTCCCGGCCCCTGTACCCTGCAGTGTACTGTCCCAGACACTGTACCCTGCAGTATACTGTCCCGGCCCCTGTACCCTGCAGTATACTGTCCCAGACCCTGTACCCTGCAGTATACTGTCCCAGACCCTGTACCCCGCAGTATACTGTCCCAGACCCTGTACCCTGCAGTATAGTGTCTCAGACCCTGTACCCTGCAGTATACTGTCCTGGCTCCTGTACTCTGCAGTATACTGTCCCAGACCCTGTACCCTGCAGTATACTGTCCCAGTCCCAGACCCTGTACCCTGCAGTATACTGTCCCAGACCCTGTACCCTGCAGTATACTGTCCCAGACCCTGTACCCTGCAGTATACTGTCCCGGCCCCGGTACCCTGCAGTGTACTGTCCCAGACCCTGTACCCTGCAGTATAGTGTCTCAGACCCTGTACCCTGCAGTATAGTGTCCCAGACCTTGTACCCTGCAGTGTACTGTCCCGGCAGACCCTGTACCCTGCAGTGTACTGTCCCAGACACTGTACCCTGCAGTATACTGTCCCGGCCCCTGTACCCTGCAGTATACTGTCCCAGACCCTGTACCCTGCAGTATACTGTCCCAGACCCTGTACCCTGCAGTATACTGTCCCAGACCCTGTACCCTGCAGTATACTGTCCCAGACCCTGTACCCTGCAGTATACTGTCCCAGACC
This sequence comes from Mobula hypostoma, assembly GCF_963921235.1. NCBI lineage: Eukaryota > Metazoa > Chordata > Chondrichthyes > Myliobatiformes > Myliobatidae > Mobula > Mobula hypostoma. Next base: position 32,064,680 of record NC_086124.1, read on the forward strand.
CTGTACCCTGCAGTATACTGTCCCAGACCCTGTACCCTGCAGTATACTGTCCCAGACCCTGTACTCTGCAGTATACTGTCCCAGTTCCTGTACTCTGTAGTATACTGTCCCAGACCCTGTACCCTGCAGTATACTGTCCCAGACCCTGTACCCTGCAGTATACTGTCCCAGACCCTGTACTCTGCAGTATACTGTCCCAGACCCTGTACTCTGCAGTATACTGTCCCAGACCCTGTACCCTGCAGTATACTGTCCCAGACCCTGTACCCTGCAGTATACTGTCCCAGACCCTGTACCCTGCAGTATACTGTCCCAGACCCTGTACCCTGCAGTATACTGTCCCAGACCCTGTACCCTGCAGTATACGGTTCCAGACCCTGTATCCTGCAGTATACTGTCCCAGACCCTGTACTCTGCAGTATACTGTCCCAGACCCTGTACGCTGCAGTATACTGTCCCAGCTCCTGTACTCTGCAGTATACTGTCCCAGACCCTGTACCCTGCAGTATACTGTCCCAGACCCTGTACCCTGCAGTATACTGTCCCAGACCCTGTACCCTGCAGTATACTGTCCCAGACCCTGTACTCTGCAGTATACTGTCCCAGACCCTGTACCCTGCAGTATACTGTCCCAGACCCTGTACTCTGCAGTATACTGTCCCAGCTCCTGTACTCTGCAGTATACTGTCCCAGACCCTGTACTCTGCAGTATACTGTCCCAGACCCTGTACCCTGCAGTATACTGTCCCAGACCCTGTACCCTGCAGTATACTGTCCCAGACCCTGTACCCTGCAGTATACTGTCCCAGACCCTGTACCCTGCAGTATACTGTCCCAGACCCTGTACCCTGCAGTATAGTGTCCCAGACCCTGTACCCTGCAGTATACTGTCCCAGACCCTGTACCCTGCAGTATACTGTCCCAGACCCTGTACCCTGCAGTATACTGTCCCAGACCCTGTACCCTGCAGTATACTGTCCCAGACCCTGTACCCTGCAGTATACTGTCCCAGACCCTGTACCCTGCAGTATACTGTCCCAGACTCCTGTACCCTGCAGTATACTGTCCCAGACCCTGTACCCTGCAGTATACTGTCCCAGACCCTGTACCCTGCAGTATACTGTCCCAGACCCTGTACTCTGCAGCCCTGTACTGTCCCAGACCCTGTACCCTGCAGTATACTGTCCCAGACCCTGTACCCTGCAGTATACTGTCCCAGACCCTGTACTCTGCAGTATACTGTCCCAGACCCTGTACCCTGCAGTATACTGTCCCAGACCCTGTACCCTGCAGTATACTGTCCCAGACCCTGTACCCTGCAGTATACTGTCCCAGACCCTGTACCCTGCAGTATACTGTCCCAGACCCTGTACCCTGCAGTATACTGTCCCAGACCCTGTACCCTGCAGTATACTGTCCCAGACCCTGTACCCTGCAGTATACTGTCCCAGACCCTGTACCCTGCAGTATACTGTCCCAGTCCCAGAGCCTGTACTCTGCAGTATACTTTCCCAGACCCTGTACCCTGCAGTATACTGTACCGGCCCCTGTACCCTGCAGTATACTGTCCCAGACCCTGTACCCTGCAGTATAGTGTCTCAGACCCTGTACCCTGCAGTATAGTGTCTCAGACCTTGTACCCTGCAGTGTACTGTCCCGGCCCCTGTACCCTGCAGTATACTGTCCCAGACCCTGTACCCTGCAGTATACTGTCCCAGACCCTGTACCCTGCAGTATACTGTCCCAGACCCTGTACCCTGCAGTATACTGTCCCAGACCCTGTACCCTGCAGTATAGTGTCTCAGACCCTGTACCCTGCAGTATACTGTCCTGGCTCCTGTACTCTGCAGTATACTGTCCCAGACCCTGTACCCTGCAGTATACTGTCCCAGACCCTGTACTCTGCAGTATACTGTCCCAGTTCCTGTACTCTGTAGTATACTGTCCCAGACCCTGTACCCTGCAGTATACTGTCCCAGACCCTGTACCCTGCAGTATACTGTCCCAGACCCTGTACTCTGCAGTATACTGTCCCAGCTCCTGTACTCTGCAGTATACTGTCCCAGACCCTGTACCCTGCAGTATACTGTCCCAGACCCTGTACCCTGTAGTATACTGTCCCAGACCCTGTATCCTGCAGTATACTGTCCCAGACCCTGTACCCTGCAGTATACTGTCCCAGACCCTGTACCCTGCAGTATACTGTCCCAGCTCCTGTACCCTGCAGTATAGTGTCCCAGACCCTGTACCCTGCAGTATACTGTCCCAGACCCTGTACCCTGTAGTATACTGTCCCAGACCCTGTACCCTGCAGTATACTGTCCCAGACCCTGTACCCTGCAGTATACTGTCCCAGACCCTGTACCCTGTAGTATACGGTTCCAGACCCTGTATCCTGCAGTATACTGTCCCAGACCCTGTACCCTGCAGTATACTGTCCCAGACCCTGTACCCTGCAGTATACTGTCCCAGACCCTGTACCCTGCAGTATACTGTACCCAGACCCTGTACCCTGCAGTATAGTGTCTCAGACCCTGTACCCTGCAGTATAGTGTCTCAGACCTTGTACCCTGCAGTATACTGTCCCGGCCCCTGTACCCTGCAGTATACTGTCCCAGACCCTGTACCCTGCAGTATACTGTCCCGGCCCCTGTACCCTGCAGTATACTGTCCCAGACCCTGTACCCTGCAGTATACTGTCCCAGACCCTGTACCCTGCAGTATACTGTCCCAGACCCTGTACCCTGCAGTATACTGTCCCAGACCCTGTACCCTGCAGTATACTGTCCCAGACCCTGTACCCTGCAGTATACTGTCCCAGACCCTGTACCCTGCAGTATACTGTCCCAGACCCTGTACCCTGCAGTATACTGTCCCAGACCCTGTACCCTGCAGTATACTGTCCCAGAGCCTGTACTCTGCAGTATACTGTCCCAGACCCTGTACCCTGCAGTATACTGTCCCGGCCCCTGTACCCTGCAGTATACTGTCCCAGACCCTGTACCCTGCAGTATACTGTCCCAGACCCTGTACCCTGCAGTATACTGTCCCAGACCCTGTACCCTGCAGTATACTGTCCCAGACCCTGTACCCTGCAGTATACTGTCCCAGACCCTGTACCCTGCAGTATAGTGTCCCAGACCCTGTACCCTGCAGTATACTGTCCCAGACCCTGTACCCTGCAGTATACTGTCCCAGACCCTGTACCCTGCAGTATACTGTCCCAGACCCTGTACTCTGCAGTATACTGTCCCAGTTCCTGTACTCTGTAGTATACTGTCCCAGACCCTGTACCCTGCAGTATACTGTCCCAGACCCTGTACCCTGCAGTATACTGTCCCAGACCCTGTACTCTGCAGTATACTGTCCCAGCTCCTGTACTCTGCAGTATAGTGTCCCAGACCCTGTACCCTGCAGTATACTGTCCCAGACCCTGTACCCTGCAGTATACTGTCCCAGACCCTGTACCCTGCAGTATACTGTCCCAGACCCTGTACCCTGCAGTATACTGTCCCAGACCCTGTACCCTGCAGTATACTGTCCCAGACCCTGTACCCTGCAGTATACTGTCCCAGACCCTGTACCCTGCAGTATACTGTCCCAGACCCTGTACCCTGCAGTATACTGTCCCAGACCCTGTACTCTGCAGTATACTGTCCCAGACCCTGTACTCTGCAGTATACTGTCCCAGACCCTGTACCCTGCAGTATACTGTCCCAGACCCTGTACTCTGCAGTATACTGTCCCAGACCCTGTACTCTGCAGTATACTGTCCCAGACCCTGTACTCTGCAGTATACTGTCCCAGACCCTGTACCCTGCAGTATACTGTCCCAGACCCTGTACCCTGTAGTATACGGTTCCAGACCCTGTATCCTGCAGTATACTGTCCCAGACCCTGTACCCTGCAGTATACTGTCCCAGACCCTGTACCCTGCAGTATACTGTCCCAGACCCTGTACCCTGCAGTATACTGTCCCAGACCCTGTACCCTGCAGTATACTGTCCCAGACCCTGTACCCTGCAGTATACTGTCCCAGCCCCTGTACCCTGCAGTATACTGTCCCAGACCCTGTACCCTGCAGTATACTGTCCCAGACCCTGTACCCTGCAGTATACTGTCCCAGACCCTGTACCCTGCAGTATACTGTCCCAGACCCTGTACCCTGCAGTATACTGTCCCAGACCCTGTACCCTGCAGTATACTGTCCCAGACCCTGTACCCTGCAGTATACTGTCCCAGACCCTGTACCCTGCAGTATACTGTCCCAGACCCTGTACCCTGCAGTATACTGTCCCAGACCCTGTACTCTGCAGTATACTGTCCCAGACCCTGTACCCTGCAGTATACTGTCCCAGACCCTGTACCCTGCAGTATACTGTCCCAGACCCTGTACCCTGCAGTATACTGTCCCAGACCCTGTACCCTGCAGTATACTGTCCCAGACCCTGTACCCTGCAGTATACTGTCCCAGACCCTGTACCCTGCAGTATACTGTCCCAGACCCTGTACCTGCAGTATACTGTCCCAGACCCTGTACCCTGCAGTATACTGTCCCAGACCCTGTACCCTGCAGTATACTGTCCCAGACCCTGTACCCTGCAGTATACTGTCCCAGACCCTGTACCCTGCAGTATACTGTCCCAGCCCCTGTACCCTGCAGTATACTGTCCCAGACCCTGTACCCTGCAGTATACTGTCCCAGACCCTGTACCCTGCAGTATACTGTCCCAGACCCTGTACCCTGCAGTATACTGTCCCAGACCCTGTACCCTGCAGTATACTGTCCCAGACCCTGTACCCTGCAGTATACTGTCCCAGACCCTGTACCCTGCAGTATACTGTCCCAGACCCTGTACCCTGCAGTATACTGTCCCAGACCCTGTACCCTGCAGTATACTGTCCCAGACCCTGTACCCTGCAGTATACTGTCCCAGACCCTGTACCCTGCAGTATAGTGTCTCAGACCCTGTACCCTGCAGTATACTGTCCTGGCTCCTGTACTCTGCAGTATACTGTCCCAGACCCTGTACCCTGCAGTATACTGTCCCAGTGTCCCAGAGCCTGTACTCTGCAGTATACTGTCCCAGACCCTGTACCCTGCAGTATACTGTCCCAGACCCTGTACCCTGCAGTATACTGTCCCAGACCCTGTACCCTGCAGTATACTGTCCCAGACCCTGTACTCTGCAGTATACTGTCCCAGCTCCTGTACTCTGCAGTATAGTGTCCCAGACCCTGTACCCTGCAGTATACTGTCCCAGACCCTGTACCCTGCAGTATACTGTCCCAGACCCTGTACCCTGCAGTATACTGTCCCAGACCCTGTACCCTGCAGTATACTGTCCCAGACCCTGTACCCTGTAGTATACTGTTCCAGACCCTGTATCCTGCAGTATACTGTCCCAGACCCTGTACCCTGCAGTATACTGTCCCAGACCCTGTACCCTGCAGTATACTGTCCCAGCTCCTGTACTCTGCAGTATACTGTCCCAGACCCTGTACCCTGCAGTATACTGTCCCAGACCCTGTACCCTGCAGTATACTGTCCCAGACCCTGTACCCTGCAGTATACTGTCCCAGCTCCTGTACTCTGCAGTATACTGTCCCAGACCCTGTACCCTGCAGTATACTGTCCCAGACCCTGTACCCTGCAGTATACTGTCCCAGCTCCTGTACTCTGCAGTATACTGTCCCAGACCCTGTACCCTGCAGTATACTGTCCCAGACCCTGTACCCTGTAGTATACGGTTCCAGAACCTGTATCCTGCAGTATACTGTCCCAGACCCTGTACCCTGCAGTATACTGTCCCAGACCCTGTACCCTGTAGTATACGGTTCCAGACCCTGTATCCTGCAGTATACTGTCCCAGACCCTGTACCCTGCAGTATACTGTCCCAGACCCTGTACCCTGCAGTATACTGTCCCAGACCCTGTACCCTGCAGTATACTGTCCCAGACCCTGTACCCTGCAGTATACTGTCCCAGACCCTGTACCCTGCAGTATAGTGTCTCAGACCTTGTACCCTGCAGTGTACTGTCCCGGCCCCTGTACCCTGCAGTGTACTGTCCCAGACCCTGTACCCTGCAGTATACTGTCCCAGACCCTGTACCCTGCAGTATACTGTCCCAGACCCTGTACCCTGCAGTATACTGTCCCAGACCCTGTACCCTGCAGTATACTGTCCCAGACCCTGTACCCTGCAGTATACTGTCCTGACCCTGTACCCTGCAGTATACTGTCCCAGACCCTGTACCCTGCAGTATACTGTCCCAGACCCTGTACCCTAGAGTATACTGTCCCAGACCCTGTACCCTGCAGTATACTGTCCCTGCCCCTGTACCCTGCAGTATACTGTCCCAGACCCTGTACCCTGCAGTATACTGTCCCAGACCCTGTACGCTGCAGTATACTGTCCCAGACCCTGTACCCTGCAGTATACTGTCCCAGGCCCTGAACGCTGCAGTATACTGTCCCAGATCCTGTACCCTGCAGTATACTGTCCCAGACCCTGTACCCTGCAGTATACTGTCCCAGACCCTGTACCCTGCAGTATACTGTCCCAGACCCTGTACCCTGCAGTATACTGTCCCAGACCCTGTACCCTGCAGTATACTGTCCCAGACCCTGTACTCTGCAGTATACTGTCCCAGACCCTGTACTCTGCAGTATACTGTCCCAGACCCTGTACCCTGCAGTATACTGTCCCAGACCCTGTACTCTGCAGTATACTGTCCCAGACCCTGTACCCTGCAGTATACTGTCCCAGACCCTGTACCCTGCAGTATACTGTCCCAGACCCTGTACCCTGCAGTATACTGTCCCAGACCCTGTACCCTGCAGTATACTGTCCCAGACCCTGTACCCTGCAGTATACTGTCCCAGACCCTGTACCCTGCAGTATACTGTCCCAGACCCTGTACCCTGCAGTATACTGTCCCAGACCCTGTACCTGCAGTATACTGTCCCAGACCCTGTACCCTGCAGTATACTGTCCCAGACCCTGTACCCTGCAGTATACTGTCCCAGACCCTGTACCCTGCAGTATACTGTCCCAGACCCTGTACCCTGCAGTATACTGTCCCAGACCCTGTACCCTGCAGTATACTGTCCCAGACCCTGTACCCTGCAGTATACTGTCCCAGACCCTGTACCCTGCAGTATACTGTCCCAGGCCCTGTACCCTGTACTGTCCCCCTGCAGTATACTGTCCCAGACCCTGTACCCTGCAGTATACTGTCCCAGACCCTGTACCCTGCAGTATACTGTCCCAGACCCTGTACCCTGCAGTATACTGTCCCAGACCCTGTACTCTGCAGTATACTGTCCCAGACCCTGTACCCTGCAGTATACTGTCCCAGACCCTGTACCCTGCAGTATACTGTCCCAGACCCTGTACCCTGCAGTATACTGTCCCAGACCCTGTACCCTGCACGTACCCTGCAGTATACTGTCCCAGACCCTGTACCCTGCAGTATACTGTCCCGACCCTGTACCCTGCAGTAACTGTCCCAGACCCTGTACCCTGCAGTATACTGTCCCAGACCCTGTACCCTGCAGTATACTGTCCCAGACCCTGTACCCTGCAGTATACTGTCCCAGACCCTGTACCCTGCAGTATACTGTCCCAGACCCTGTACCCTGCAGTATACTGTCCCAGACCCTGTACCTGCAGTATACTGTCCCAGACCCTGTACCCTGCAGTATACTGTCCCAGACCCTGTACCCTGCAGTATACTGTCCCAGACTCCTGTACCCTGCAGTATAACCCTGTACCCTGCAGTATACTGTCCCGACCCTGTACCCTGCAGTATACTGTCCCAGACCCTGTACCCTGCAGTATACTGTCCCAGACCCTGTACCCTGCAGTATACTGTCCCGGACCCTGTACCCTGCAGTACACTGTCCCGACCCTGTACCCTGCAGTATACTGTCCCAGACCCTGTACTCTGCAGTATACTGTCCCAGACCCTGTACCCTGCAGTATACTGTCCCAGACCCTGTACCCTGCAGTATACTGTCCCAGACCCTGTACCCTGCAGTATACTGTCCCAGACCCTGTACCCTGCAGTACACTGTCCCAGACCTGTACCCTGCAGTATACTGTCCCAGACCCTGTACCCTGCAGTATACTGTCCCAGACGCTGTACCCTGCAGTATACTGTCCCAGACCCTGTACTCTGCAGTACACTGTCCCGGCCCCTGTACCCTGCAGTATACTGTCCCAGACCCTGTACCCTGCAGTATACTGTCCCGGACCCTGTACTCTGCAGTACACTGTCCCAGCCCCTGTACTCTGCAGTATACTGTCCCAGACCCTGTACCCTGCAGTATACTGTCCCAGACCCTGTACTCTGCAGTATACTGTCCCAGACCCTGTACCCTGCAGTATACTGTCCCAGACCCTGTACCCTGCAGTATACTGTCCCAGACCCTGTACCCTGCAGTATACTGTCCCAGACCCTGTACCCTGCAGTATACTGTCCCAGACCCTGTACCCTGCAGTATACTGTCCCAGACCCTGTACCCTGCAGTATACTGTCCCAGACCCTGTACCCTGCAGTATACTGTCCCAGACCCTGTACCCTGCAGTAGTGTACTGTCCCAGACCCTGTACCTGCAGTATACTGTCCCAGACCCTGTACTCTGCAGTATACTGTCCCAGACCCTGTACCCTGCAGTATACTGTCCCAGACCCTGTACCCTGCAGTATACTGTCCCAGACCCTGTACCCTGCAGTATACTGTCCCAGACCCTGTACCCTGCAGTATACTGTCCCAGACCCTGTACCCTGCAGTATAGTGTCCCAGACCCTGTACCCTGCAGTATACTGTCCCAGACTCCTGTACCCTGCAGTATACTGTCCCAGACCCTGTACCCTGCAGTATACTGTCCCAGACCCTGTACCCTGCAGTATACTGTCCCAGACCCTGTACGCTGCAGTATACTGTCCCAGACCCTGTACCCTGCAGTATACTGTCCCAGGCCCTGAACGCTGCAGTATACTGTCCCAGACCCTGTACCCTGCAGTATACTGTCCCAGACCCTGTACTCTGCAGTATACTGTCCCAGACCCTGTACCCTGCAGTATACTGTCCCAGACCCTGTACCCTGCAGTATACTGTCCCAGACCCTGTACCCTGCAGTATACTGTCCCAGACCCTGTACTCTGCAGTATACTGTCCCAGATCCTGTACTCTGCAGTATAGTGTCCCAGACCCTGTACCCTGCAGTATACTGTCCCAGACCCTGTACCCTGCAGTATACTGTCCCAGACCCTGTACCCTGCAGTATACTGTCCCAGACCCTGTACCCTGCAGTATACTGTCCCAGACCCTGTACCCTGCAGTATACTGTCCCAGACCCTGTACCCTGCAGTATACTGTCCCAGACCCTGTACCCTGCAGTATACTGTCCCAGACCCTGTACCCTGCAGTATACTGTCCCAGACCCTGTACCCTGCAGTATACTGTCCCAGACCCTGTACCCTGCAGTATACTGTCCCAGACCCTGTACTCTGCAGTATACTGTCCCAGTTCCTGTACTCTGCAGTATACTGTCCCAGACCCTGTACCCTGCAGTATACTGTCCCAGACCCTGTACCCTGCAGTATACTGTCCCAGACCCTGTACCCTGCAGTATACTGTCCCAGACCCTGTACTCTGCAGTATACTGTCCCAGACCCTGTACCCTGCAGTATACTGTCCCAGACCCTGTACCCTGCAGTATACTGTCCCAGACCCTGTACCCTGCAGTATACTGTCCCAGACCCTGTACCCTGCAGTATACTGTCCCAGACCCTGTACCCTGCAGTATACTGTCCCGGCCCCTGTACCCTGCAGTATACTGTCCCAGACCCTGTACCCTGCAGTATACTGTCCCAGAGCCTGTACTCTGCAGTATACTTTCCCAGACCCTGTACCCTGCAGTATACTGTACCGGCCCTTGTACCCTGCAGTATACTGTCCCAGACCCTGTACCCTGCAGTATACTGTCCCAGACCCTGTACCCTGCAGTATACTGTCCCAGACCCTGTACCCTGCAGTATACTGTCCCAGACCCTGTACCCTGCAGTATACTGTCCCAGACCCTGTACCCTGCAGTATACTGTCCCAGCCCCTGTACCCTGCAGTATACTTTCCCAGACCCTGTACCCTGCAGTATACTGTACCGGCCCTTGTACCCTGCAGTATACTGTCCCAGACCCTGTACCCTGCAGTATACTGTCCCAGCTCCTGTACTCTGCAGTATACTGTCCCAGACCCTGTACCCTGCAGTATACTGTCCCAGACCCTGTACCCTGCAGTATACTGTCCCAGACCCTGTACCCTGCAGTATACTGTCCCAGACCCTGTACCCTGCAGTATACTGTCCCAGACCCTGTACCCTGCAGTATACTGTCCCAGACCCTGTACTCTGCAGTATACTGTCCCAGACCCTGTACCCTGCAGTATACTGTCCCAGACCCTGTACCCTGCAGTATACTGTCCCAGCTCCTGTACTCTGCAGTATACTGTCCCAGACCCTGTACCCTGCAGTATACTGTCCCAGACCCTGTACCCTGCAGTATACTGTCCCAGACCCTGTACCCTGCAGTATACTGTCCCAGACCCTGTACCCTGCAGTATACTGTCCCAGACCCTGTACCCTGCAGTATACTGTCCCAGACCCTGTACCCTGCAGTATACTGTCCCAGACCCTGTACCCTGCAGTATACTGTCCCAGACCCTGTACTCTGCAGTATACTGTCCCAGACCCTGTACCCTGCAGTATACTGTCCCAGACCCTGTACCCTGTACCCTGCAGTACACTGTCCCAGACCCTGTACCCTGCAGTATACTGTCCCAGACCCTGTACCCTGCAGTATACTGTCCCAGACCCTGTACCCTGCAGTATACTGTCCCAGACCCTGTACCCTGCAGTATACTTCCCAGACCCTGTACCCTGCAGTACTGTCCCGGCCCTGTACCCTGCAGTATACTGTCCCAGACCCTGTACCCTGCAGTATACTGTCCCAGACCCTGTACCCTGCAGTATACTGTCCCAGACCCTGTACCCTGCAGTATACTGTCCCAGACCCTGTACCCTGCAGTATACTGTCCCAGACCCTGTACTCTGCAGTATACTGTCCCAGACCCTGTACCCTGCAGTATACTGTCCCAGACCCTGTCCTGCAGTATACTGTCCCAGACCCTGTACCCTGCAGTATACTGTCCCGGACCCTGTACCCTGCAGTATACTGTCCCAGACCCTGTACTGCAGTATACTGTCCGACCCTGTACCCTGCAGTATACTGTCCCAGACCCTGTACCCTGCAGTATACTGTCCCAGACCCTGTACCCTGCAGTATACTGTCCCAGACCCTGTACCCTGCAGTATACTGTCCCAGACCCTGTACCCTGCAGTATACTGTCCCAGACCCTGTACTCTGCAGTATACTGTATACTGTCCCAGACCCTGTACCCTGCAGTACACTGTCCCAGACCCTGTACCCTGCAGTATACTGTCCCAGACCCTGTACCCTGCAGTATACTGTCCCAGACCCTGTACCCTGCAGTATACTGTCCCAGACCCTGTACCCTGCAGTACACTGTCCCAGACCCTGTACCCTGCAGTATACTGTCCCAGACCCTGTACCCTGCAGTATACTGTCCCAGACCCTGTACCCTGCACTGTATACTGTCCCAGACCCTGTACCCTGCAGTACACTGTCCCAGACCCTGTACCCTGCAGTATACTGTCCCAGACCCTGTACCCTGCAGTATACTGTCCCAGCTCCTGTACTCTGCAGAACTGTCCCGACCCTGTACCCTGCAGTAACTGTCCCAGACCCTGTACCCTGCAGTAACTGTCCCGGACCCTGTACCCTGCAGTACACTGTCCGGCCCCTGTACTCTGCAGTATACTGTCCCAGACCCTGTACCCTGCAGTATACTGTCCCAGACCCTGTACCCTGCAGTATACTGTCCCAGACCCTGTACCCTGCAGTATACTGTCCCAGACCCTGTACCCTGCAGTATACTGTCCCAGACCCTGTACCCTGCAGTATACTGTCCCGGACCCTGTACCCTGCAGTATACTGTCCCAGACCCTGTACCCTGCAGTATACTGTCCCGGACCCTGTACCCTGCAGTATACTGTCCCAGACCCTGTACCCTGCAGTATACTGTCCCAGACCCTGTACTCTGCAGTATACTGTCCCGACCCTGTACCCTGCAGTATACTGTCCCGGACCCTGTACCCTGCAGTATACTGTCCCAGACCCTGTACCCTGCAGTATACTGTCCCAGACCCTGTACCCTGCAGTATACTGTCCCAGACCCTGTACCCTGCAGTATACTGTCCCAGACCCTGTACTCTGCAGTATACTGTCCCAGACCCTGTACCCTGCAGTATACTGTCCCAGACCCTGTACCCTGCAGTATACTGTCCCAGACCCTGTACCCTGCAGTATACTGTCCCAGACCCTGTACTCTGCAGTATACTGTCCCAGACCCTGTACCCTGCAGTATACTGTCCCAGACCCTGTACCCTGCAGTATACTGTCCCAGACCCTGTACTCTGCAGTATACTGTCCCAGACCCTGTACTCTGCAGTATACTGTCCCAGACCCTGTACTCTGCAGTATACTGTCCCAGACCCTGTACCCTGCAGTATACTGTCCCAGACCCTGTACCCTGCAGTATACTGTCCCAGCTCCTGTACTCTGCAGTATACTGTCCCAGACCCTGTACCCTGCAGTATACTGTCCCAGACCCTGTACCCTGTAGTATACGGTTCCAGACCCTGTATCCTGCAGTATAGTGTCCCACACCCTGTACCCTGCAGTATACTGTCCCAGACCCTGTACCCTGTAGTATACGGTTCCAGAACCTGTATCCTGCAGTATACTGTCCCAGACCCTGTACCCTGCAGTATACTGTCCCAGACCCTCTACCCTGCAGTACACTGTCCCGGCCCCTGTACCCTGCAGTATAGTGTCCCAGAGCCTGTACTCTGCAGTATACTTTCCCAGACCCTGTACCCTGCAGTATACTGTCCCAGACCCTGTACCCTGCAGTATACTGTCCCAGACCCTGTACCCTGCAGTATACTGTCCCAGACCCTGTACCCTGCAGTATACTGTCCCAGACCCTGTACCCTGCAGTATACTGTCCCAGACCCTGTACTCTGCAGTACACTGTCCCAGACCCTGTACCCTGCAGTATACTGTCCCAGACCCTGTACCCTGCAGTATACTGTCCCGGACCCTGTACTCTGCAGTACACTGTCCCGGCCCCTGTACTCTGCAGTATACTGTCCCGGACCCTGTACCCTGCAGTATACTGTCCCAGACCCTGTACCCTGCAGTATACTGTCCCAGACCCTGTACCCTGCAGTATACTGTCCCAGACCCTGTACCCTGCAGTATACTGTCCCAGACCCTGTACCCTGTAGTATACGGTTCCAGACCCTGTACCCTGCAGTATGCTGTCCCAGACCCTGTACCCTGCAGTATACTGTCCCAGACCCTGTACCCTGCAGTATACTGTCCCAGACCCTGTACCCTGCAGTATACTGTCCCAGACCCTGTACTCTGCAGTATACTGTCCCAGACCCTGTACCCTGCAGTATACTGTCCCAGACCCTGTACCCTGCAGTATACTGTCCCAGACCCTGTACCCTGCAGTATACTGTCCCAGACCCTGTACCCTGCAGTATACTGTCCCAGACGCTGTACCCTGCAGTATACTGTCCCAGACCCTGTACCCTGCAGTATACTGTCCCAGACCCTGTACCCTGCAGTATACTGTCCCAGACCCTGTACCCTGCAGTATACTGTCCCAGACCCTGTACCCTGCAGTATACTGTCCCGGCCCCTGTACTCTGCAGTATACTGTCCCAGACCCTGTACCCTGCAGTATACTGTCCCAGAGCCTGTACTCTGCAGTATACTGTCCCAGACCCTGTACCCTGCAGTATACTGTCCCAGACCCTGTACCCTGCAGTATACTGTCCCAGACCCTTGTACCCTGCAGTATACTGTCCCAGACCCTGTACTCTGCAGTATACTGTCCCAGACCCTGTACCCTGCAGTATACTGTCCCAGACCCTGTACCCTGCAGTATACTGTCCCAGCTCCTGTACTCTGCAGTATACTGTCCCAGACCCTGTACCCTGCAGTATACTGTCCCAGACCCTGTACCCTGCAGTATACTGTCCCAGACCCTGTACCCTGCAGTATACTGTCCCAGACCCTGTACCCTGCAGTATACTGTCCCAGACCCTGTACTCTGCAGTATACTGTCCCAGACCCTGTACCCTGCAGTATACTGTCCCAGACCCTGTACCCTGCAGTATACTGTCCCAGACCCTGTATCCTGCAGTATACTGTCCCAGACCCTGTACCCTGCAGTATACTGTCCCAGACCCTGTACCCTGCAGTATACTGTCCCAGACCCTGTACGCTGCAGTATACTGTCCCAGACCCTGTACCCTGCAGTATACTGTCCCAGACCCTCTACCCTGCAGTACACTGTCCCGGCCCCTGTACCCTGCAGTATACTGTCCCAGCTCCTGTACTCTGCAGTATACTGTCCCAGACCCTGTACCCTGCATTATACTGTCCCAGACCCTGTACCCTGCAGTACACTGTCCCAGACCCTGTACCCTGCAGTATACTGTCCCAGACACTGTACCCAGCAGTATACTGTCACAGACGCTGTACCCGGCAGTATACTGTCCCAGACCCTGTACTCTGCAGTACACTGTCCCGGCCCCTGTACCCTGCAGTATACTGTCCCAGACCCTGTACCCTGCAGTATACTGTCCCGGACCCTGTACCCTGCAGTATACTGTCCCAGACCCTGTACTCTGCAGTATACTGTCCCGGACCCTGTACCCTGCAGTATACTGTCCCAGACCCTGTACTCTGCAGTATACTGTCCCAGACCCTGTACCCTGCAGTATACTGTCCCAGACCCTGTACTCTGCAGTATACTGTCCCAGACCCTTGGACCCTGCAGTATACTGTCCCAGACCCTGTACTCTGCAGTATACTGTCCCAGACCCTGTACCCTGCAGTATACTGTCCCAGACCCTGTACCCTGCAGTATACTGTCCCAGACCCTGTACTCTGCAGTATACTGTCCCAGACCCTGTACCCTGCAGTATACTGTCCCAGACCCTGTACCCTGCAGTATACTGTCCCAGACCCTGTACCCTGCAGTATACTGTCCCAGACCCTGTACCCTGCAGTATACTGTCCCAGCTCCTGTACTCTGCAGTATACTGTCCCAGACCCTGTACCCTGCAGTATACTGTCCCAGACCCTGTACCCTGCAGTATACTGTCCCAGACCCTGTACTCTGCAGTATACTGTCCCAGTTCCTGTACTCTGTAGTATACTGTCCCAGACCCTGTACCCTGCAGTATACTGTCCCAGACCCTGTACCCTGCAGTATACTGTCCCAGACCCTGTACTCTGCAGTATACTGTCCCAGCTCCTGTACTCTGCAGTACACTGTCCCAGACCCTGTACCCTGCAGTATACTGTCCCAGACACTGTACCCTGTAGTGTACGGTTCCAGACCCTGTACCCTGCAGTATACTGTCCCAGACCCTGTACCCTGCAGTATACTGTCCCAGACCCTGTACCCTGCAGTATACTGTCCCGGCCCCTGTACCCTGCAGTATACTGTCCCAGACCCTGTACCCTGCAGTATACTGTCCCAGACCCTGTACCCTGCAGTATACTGTCCCAGACCCTGTACCCTGCAGTATACTGTCCCAGACCCTGTACCCTGCAGTATACTGTCCCAGCTCCTGTACTCTGCAGTATACTGTCCCAGACCCTGTACCCTGCAGTATACTGTCCCAGACCCTGTACCCTGCAGTATACTGTCCCAGACCCTGTACCCTGCAGTATACTGTCCCAGACCCTGTACCCTGCAGTACACTGTCCCAGACCCTGTACCCTGCAGTACACTGTCCCAGACCCTGTACCCTGCAGTATACTGTCCCAGACCCTGTACCCTGCAGTATACTGTCCCAGACCCTGTACCCTGCAGTATACTGTCCTGGCTCCTGTACCCTGCAGTATACTGTCCCAGACCCTGTACCCTGCAGTATACTGTCCCAGACCCTGTACTCTGCAGTATACTGTCCCAGTTCCTGTACTCTGCAGTATACTGTCCCAGACCCTGTACCCTGCAGTATACTGTCCCAGACCCTGTACCCTGCAGTATACTGTCCCAGACCCTGTACTCTGCAGTATACTGTCCCAGCTCCTGTACTCTGCAGTATACTGTCCCAGACCCTGTACCCTGCAGTATACTGTCCCAGACCCTGTACCCTGTAGTATACGGTTCCAGACCCTGTATCCTGCAGTATACTGTCCCAGACCCTGTACCCTGCAGTATACTGTCCCAGACCCTGTACCCTGCAGTATACTGTCCCGGCCCCTGTACCCTGCAGTATACTGTCCCAGACCCTGTACCCTGCAGTATACTGTCCCAGACCCTGTACCCTGCAGTATAGTGTCTCAGACCCTGTACCCTGCAGTGTACTGTCCCGGCCCCTGTACCCTGCAGTATACTGTCCCAGACCCTGTACCCTGCAGTATACTGTCCCAGACCCTGTACCCTGCAGTATACTGTCCCAGACCCTGTACCCTGCAGTATACTGTCCCAGACCCTGTACCCTGCAGTATACTGTCCCAGACCCTGTACCCTGCAGTATACTGTCCCAGACCCTGTACCCTGCAGTATACTGTCCTGGCCCCGGTACACTGCAGTATACTGTCCCAGACCCTGTACCCTGCAGTATACAGTCCCGGCCTCTGTGCCTTGCAGTGTACTGTCCCAGACCCTGCATGCTGCAGTATACTGTCCCGGCTGCTGTACTCTGCAGTATACTGTCCCAGACACTGTACCCTGAAATATACTGTCCCAGACCCTGTACCCTGCAGTATACTGTCCCAGACGCTGTACCCGGCAGTATACTGTCCCAGACCCTGTACTCTGCAGTATACTGTCCCAGACCCTGTACTCTGCAGTATACTGTCCCAGTGCCTGTACTCTGTAGTATACTGTCCCAGACCCTGTACCCTGCAGTATACTGTCCCAGACCCTGTACACTGCAGTATACTGTCCCAGCTCCTGTACTCTGCAGTACACTGTCCCAGAC
Source organism: Mobula hypostoma (assembly GCF_963921235.1). Lineage (NCBI taxonomy): Eukaryota > Metazoa > Chordata > Chondrichthyes > Myliobatiformes > Myliobatidae > Mobula > Mobula hypostoma. The sequence continues at coordinate 32,081,848 of NC_086124.1, forward strand.
CCTGTACCCTGCAGTATACTGTCCCAGACCCTGTACCCTGTAGTATACGGTTCCAGACCCTGTATCCTGCAGTATAGTGTCCCAGAACCTGTACCCTGCAGTATACTGTCCCAGACCCTGTACCCTGTAGTATACGGTTCCAGACCCTGTATCCTGCAGTATACTGTCCCAGACCCTGTACCCTGCAGTATACTGTCCCAGACCCTGTACCCTGCAGTACACTGTCCCGGCCCCTGTACCCTGCAGTATACTGTCCCAGACCCTGTACTCTGCAGTATACTGTCCCAGACCCTGTACCCTGCAGTATACTGTCCCAGACCCTGTACCCTGCAGTATACTGTCCCAGACCCTGTACCCTGCAGTATACTGTCCCAGACCCTGTACCCGGCAGTATACTGTCCCAGACGCTGTACCCTGCAGTATACTGTCCCAGACCCTGTACTCTGCAGTACACTGTCCCGGCCCCTGTACCTTGCAGTACACTGTCCCAGACCCTGTACCCTGCAGTATACTGTCCCGGACCCTGTACTCTGCAGTACACTGTCCCGGCCCCTGTACTCTGCAGTATACTGTCCCGGACCCTGTACCCTGCAGTATACTGTCCCAGACCCTGTACCCTGTAGTATACGGTTCCAGACCCTGTATCCTGTAGTATAGTGTCCCACAACCTGTACCCTGCAGTATACTGTCCCAGACCCTGTACCCTGCAGTATACTGTCCCAGACCCTGTACTCTGCAGTATACTGTCCCAGACCCTGTACCCTGCAGTATACTGTCCCAGACCCTCTACCCTGCAGTACACTGTCCCGGCCCCTGTACCCTGCAGTATAGTGTCCCAGAGCCTATACTCTGCAGTATACTTTCGCAGACCCTGTACCCTGCATTATACTGTCCCAGACCCTGTACCCTGCAGTACACTGTCCCAGACCCTGTACCCTGCAGTATACTGTCCCAGACCCTGTACCCTGCAGTATACTGTCCCAGACGCTGTACCCGGCAGTATACTGTCCCAGACCCTGTACTCTGCAGTACACTGTCCCGGCCCCTGTACCCTGCAGTACACTGTCCCAGACCCTGTACCCTGCAGTATACTGTCCCGGACCCTGTACTCTGCAGTACACTGTCCCGGCCCCTGTACTCTGCAGTATACTGTCCCGGACCCTATACCCTGCAGTATACTGTCCCGGACCCTGTACTCTGCAGTATACTGTCCCAGACCCTGTACCCTGCAGAATACTGTCCCGGACCCTGTACTCTGCAGTATACTGTCCCAGACCTTGGACCCTGCAGTATACTGTCCCAGACCCTGTACTCTGCAGTGTACTGTCCCAGACCCTGTACCCTGCAGTATACTGTCCCAGACCCTGTACCCTTTAGTATACTGTCCCAGCTCCTGTACTCTGCAGTATACTGTCCCAGACCCTGTACCCTGCAGTATACTGTCCCAGACCCTGTACCCTGCAGTATACTGTCCCAGACCCTGTACTCTGCAGTATACTGTCCCAGACCCTGTACCCTGCAGTATACTGTCCCAGCTCCTGTACTCTGCAGTACACTGTCCCAGACCCTGTACCCTGCAGTATACTGTCCCAGACCCTGTACCCTGTAGTATACGGTTCCAGAACCTGTATCCTGCAGTATAGTGTCCCACAACCTGTACCCTGCAGTATACTGTCCCAGACCCTGTACCCTGTAGTATACGGTTCCAGAACCTGTATCCTGCAGTATACTGTCCCAGACCCTGTACCCTGCAGTATACTGTCCCAGACCCTGTACCCTGCAGTATACTGTCCCGGCCGCTGTACCCTGCAGTATAGTGTCCCAGAGCCTGTACTCTGCAGTATACTTTCGCAGACCCTGTACCCTGCATTATACTGTCCCAGACCCTGTACCCTGCAGAACACTGTCCCAGACACTGTACACCGCAGTATACTGTCCCAGACCCTGTACCCTGCAGAACACTGTCCCAGACCCTGTACCCTGCAGTATACTGTCCCAGACCCTGTACCCAGCAGTATACTGTCACAGACGCTGTACCCGGCAGTATACTGTCCCAGACCCTGTACTCTGCAGTACACTGTCCCGGCCCCTGTACCCTGCAGTACACTGTCCCAGACCCTGTACCCTGCAGTATACTGTCCCGGACCCTGTACTCTGCAGTACACTGTCCCGGCCCCTGTACTCTGCAGTATACTGTCCCGGACCCTGTACCCTGCAGTATACTGTCCCGGACCCTGTACTCTGCAGTATACTGTCCCAGACCCTGTACCCTGCAGTATACTGTCCCGGACCCTGTACTCTGCAGTATACTGTCCCAGACCCTGTACCCTGCAGTATACTGTCCCAGACCCTGTACTCTGCAGTGTACTGTCCCAGACCCTGTACCCTGCAGTATACTGTCCCAGACCCTGTACCCTGCAGTATACTGTCCCAGCTCCTGTACTCTGCAGTATACTGTCCCAGACCCTGTACCCTGCAGTATACTGTCCCAGACCCTGTACCCTGCAGTATACTGTCCCAGACCCTGTACTCTGCAGTATACTGTCCCAGACCCTGTACCCTGCAGTATACTGTCCCAGCTCCTGTACTCTGCAGTATACTGTCCCAGACCCTGTACCCTGCAGTATACTGTCCCAGACCCTGTACCCTGCAGTATACTGTCCCAGACCCTGTACTCTGCAGTATACTGTCCCAGTTCCTGTACTCTGTAGTATACTGTCCCAGACCCTGTACCCTGCAGTATACTGTCCCAGACCCTGTACCCTGCAGTATACTGTCCCAGACCCTGTACTCTGCAGTATACTGTCCCAGTTCCTGTACTCTGTAGTATACTGTCCCAGACCCTGTACCCTGCAGTATACTGTCCCAGACCCTGTACCCTGCAGTATACTGTCCCAGACCCTGTACTCTGCAGTATACTGTCCCAGCTCCTGTGCTCTGCAGTACACTGTCCCAAACCCTGTACCCTGCAGTATACTGTCCCAGACACTGTACCCTGTAGTGTACGGTTCCAGACCCTGTATCCTGCAGTATAGTGTCCCACAACCTGTACCCTGCAGTATACTGTCCCAGACCCTGTACCCTGTAGTATACGGTTCCAGAACCTGTATCCTGCAGTATACTGTCCCAGACCCTGTACCCTGCAGTATACTGTCCCAGACCCTCTACCCTGCAGTACACTGTCCCGGCCCCTGTACCCTGCAGTATATTGTCCCAGAGCCTGTACTCTGCAGTATACTTTCGCAGACCCTGTACCCTGCATTATACTGTCCCAGACCCTGTACCCTGCAGTACACTGTCCCAGACCCTGTACCCTGCAGTATACTGTCCCAGACCCTGTACCCGGCAGTATACTGTCCCAGACGCTGTACCCGGCAGTATACTGTCCCAGACCCTGTACTCTGCAGTACACTGTCCCGGCCCCTGTACCCTGCAGTACACTGTCCCAGACCCTGTACCCTGCAGTATACTGTCCCGGACCCTGTACTCTGCAGTACACTGTCCCGGCCCCTGTACTCTGCAGTATACTGTCCCGGCCCCTGTACTCTGCAGTATACTGTCCCGGACCCTGTACCCTGCAGTATACTGTCCCGGACCCTGTACTCTGCAGTATACTGTCCCAGACCCTGTACCCTGCAGTATACTGTCCCGGACCCTGTACTCTGCAGTATACTGTCCCAGACCCTGTACCCTGCAGTATACTGTCCCAGACCCTGTACTCTGCAGTATACTGTCCCAGACCCTGTACCCTGCAGTATACTGTCCCAGACCCTGTACCCTGCAGTATACTGTCCCAGCTCCTGTACTCTGCAGTATACTGTCCCAGACCCTGTACCCTGCAGTATACTGTCCCAGACCCTGTACCCTGCAGTATACTGTCCCAGACCCTGTACTCTGCAGTATACTGTCCCAGACCCTGTACCCTGCAGTATACTGTCCCAGCTCCTGTACTCTGCAGTATACTGTCCCAGACCCTGTACCCTGCAGTATACTGTCCCAGACCCTGTACCCTGTAGTATACGGTTCCAGACCCTGTATCCTGTAGTATAGTGTCCCACAACCTGTACCCTGCAGTATACTGTCCCAGACCCTGTACCCTGTAGTATACGGTTCCAGACCCTGTACTCTGCAGTATACTGTCCCAGACCCTGTACCCTGCAGTATACTGTCCCAGACCCTCTACCCTGCAGTACACTGTCCCGGCCCCTGTACCCTGCAGTATAGTGTCCCAGAGCCTGTACTCTGCAGTATACTGTCCCAGACCCTGTACCCTGCAGTATACTGTCCCAGACCCTGTACCCTGCAGTATACTGTCCCAGACCCTGTACCCTGCAGTATACTGTCCCAGACCCTGTACCCTGCAGTATACTGTCCCAGACCCTGTACCCTGCAGTATACTGTCCCAGACCCTGTACCCTGCAGTATACTGTCCCAGACCCTGTACCCTGCAGTACACTGTCCCAGACCCTGTACCCTGCAGTATACTGTCCCAGACCCTGTACCCTGCAGTATACTGTCCCAGACCCTGTACCCTGCAGTATACTGTCCCAGACCCTGTACCCTGCAGTATACTGTCCCAGACCCTGTACCCTGCAGTATACTGTCCCAGACCCTGTACCCTGCAGTATACTGTCCCAGACCCTGTACCCTGCAGTATACTGTCCCAGACCCTGTACCCTGCAGTATACTGTCCCAGACCCTGTACCCTGCAGTATACTGTCCCAGACCCTGTACCCTGCAGTATACTGTCCCAGACCCTGTACCCTGCAGTATACTGTCCCAGACCCTGTACCCTGCAGTATACTGTCCCAGACCCTGTACCCTGCAGTATACTGTCCCAGACCCTGTACCCTGCAGTATACTGTCCCAGACCCTGTACCCTGCAGTATACTGTCCTAGACCCTGTACCCTGTAGTATACGGTTCCAGACCCTGTATCCTGCAGTATACTGTCCCAGACCCTGTACCCTGCAGTATACTGTCCCAGACCCTGTACCCTGCAGTGTACTGTCCCGGCCCCGGTACCCTGCAGTGTACTGTCCCAGACCCTGTACCCTGCAGTATAGTGTCTCAGACCCTGTACCCTGCAGTATAGTGTCTCAGACCTTGTACCCTGCAGTGTACTGTCCCGGCCCCTGTACCCTGCAGTGTACTGTCCCAGACACTGTACCCTGCAGTATACTGTCCCGGCCCCTGTACCCTGCAGTATACTGTCCCAGACCCTGTACCCTGCAGTATACTGTCCCAGACCCTGTACCCTGCAGTATACTGTCCCAGACCCTGTACCCTGCAGTATAGTGTCTCAGACCTTGTACCCTGCAGTGTACTGTCCCGGCCCCTGTACCCTGCAGTATACTGTCCCAGACCCTGTACCCTGCAGTATACTGTCCCGGCCCCTGTACCCTGCAGTATACTGTCCCAGACCCTGTACCCTGCAGTATACTGTCCCAGACCCTGTACCCTGCAGTATACTGTCCCAGACCCTGTACCCTGCAGTATAGTGTCTCAGACCCTGTACCCTGCAGTATACTGTCCTGGCCCCGGTACCCTGCAGTATACTGTCCTGGCTCCTGTACTCTGTAGTATACTGTCCCAGACCCGGTACCCTGCAGTATACTGTCCCAGACCCTGTACCCTGCAGTATACTGTCCTGGCTCCGGTACCCTGCAGTATACTGTCCCAGACCCTGTACCCTGCAGTATACTGTCCCGGCCTCTGTACCCTGCAGTATACTGTCCCAGACCCTGTATGCTGCAGTATACTGTCCCAGACCCTGTACCATGCGGTATACTGTCCCAGACCCTGTACCCTGCAGTATACTGTCCCAGACCCTGTACCCTGCAGTATACTGTCCCAGACCCTGTACCCTGCAGTATACTGTCCCAGACCCTGTACCCTGCAGTATACTGTCCCAGACCCTGTACCCTGCAGTATACTGTCCCAGACCCTGTACTCTGCAGTATACTGTCCCAGTTCCTGTACTCTGTAGTATACTGTCCCAGACCCTGTACCCTGCAGTATACTGTCCCAGACCCTGTACCCTGCAGTATACTGTCCCAGACCCTGTACCCTGCAGTATACTGTCCCAGACCCTGTACCCTGCAGTACACTGTCCCAGACCCTGTACCCTGCAGTATACTGTCCCAGACCCTGTACCCTGCAGTATACTGTCCCAGACCCTGTACCCTGCAGTAAACTGTCCCAGACCCTGTACCCTGCAGTACACTGTCCCGGACCCTGTACCCTGCAGTATACTGTCCCAGACCCTGTACTCTGCAGTATACTGTCCCAGACCCTGTACCCTGCAGTACACTGTCCCGGCTTCTGTACTCTGCAGTATACTGTCCCGGACCCTGTACCCTGCAGTATACTGTCCCAGACCCTGTACCCTGCAGTATACTGTCCCAGACCCTGTACCCTGCAGTATACTGTCCCAGACCCTGTACCCTGCAGTATACTGTCCCAGACCCTGTACCCTGCAGTATACTGTCCCAGACCCTGTACCCTGCAGTATACTGTCCCAGACCCTGTACCCTGCAGTATACTGTCCCAGACCCTGTACCCTGCAGTATACTGTCCCAGACCCTGTACCCTGCAGTATACTGTCCCGGCCCCTGTACCCTGCAGTATACTGTCCCAGACCCTGTACCCTGCAGTATACTGTCCCAGACCCTGTACCCTGCAGTATACTGTCCCAGACCCTGTACCCTGCAGTATAGTGTCTCAGACCCTGTACCCTGCAGTATACTGTCCTGGCCCCGGTACCCTGCAGTATACTGTCCTGGCTCCTGTACTCTGCAGTATACTGTCCCAGACCCTGTACCCTGCAGTATACTGTCCCAGACCCTGTACCCTGCAGTATACTGTCCTGGCTCCTGTACCCTGCAGTATACTGTCCCAGACCCTGTACCCTGCAGTATACTGTCCCGGCCCCTGTACCCTGCAGTATACTGTCCCAGACCCTGTACCCTGCAGTATACTGTCCCAGACCCTGTACCCTGCAGTATACTGTCCCAGACCCTGTACCCTGCAGTATACTGTCCCAGACCCTGTACCCTGCAGTATACTGTCCCAGACCCTGTACCCTGCAGTATACTGTCCCAGACCCTGTACTCTGCAGTATACTGTCCCAGACCCTGTACCCTGCAGTATACTGTCCCAGACCCTGTACTCTGCAGTATACTGTCCCAGTTCCTGTACTCTGTAGTATACTGTCCCAGACCCTGTACCCTGCAGTATACTGTCCCAGACCCTGTACCCTGCAGTACACTGTCCCAGACCCTGTACCCTGCAGTATACTGTCCCAGACCCTGTACCCTGCAGTACACTGTCCCAGACCCTGTACCCTGCAGTACACTGTCCCAGACCCTGTACCCTGCAGTATACTGTCCCAGACCCTGTACCCTGCAGTATACTGTCCCAGACCCTGTACCCTGCAGTACACTGTCCCGGACCCTGTATCCTGCAGTATACTGTCCCGGACCCTGTACTCTGCAGTATACTGTCCCAGACCCTGTACCCTGCAGTACACTGTCCCGGCTTCTGTACTCTGCAGTATACTGTCCCGGCCCCTGTACCCTGCAGTATACTGTCCCAGACCCTGTACCGTGCAGTATACTGTCCCAGACCCTGTACGCTGCAGTATACTGTCCCAGACCCTGTACGCTGCAGTATACTGTCCCAGACCCTGTACCCTGCAGTATACTGTCCCAGACCCTGTACCCTGCAGTATACTGTCCCAGACCCTGTACCCTGCAGTATACTGTCCCAGACCCTGTACCCTGCAGTATACTGTCCCAGACCCTCTACCCTGCAGTACACTGTCCCGGCCCCTGTACCCTGCAGTATACTGTCCCAGACCCTGTACCCTGCAGTATACTGTCCCAGGCCCTGTACGCTGCAGTATACTGTCCCAGACCCTGTACCCTGCAGTATACTGTCCCAGACCCTGTACCCTGCAGTATACTGTCCCAGACCCTGTACCCTGCAGTATACTGTCCCAGACCCTCTACCCTGCAGTACACTGTCCCGGCCCCTGTACCCTGCAGTATACTGTCCCGGACCCTGTACCCTGCAGTATACTGTCCCAGACCCTCTACCCTGCAGTATACTGTCCCAGACCCTGTACCCTGCAGTATACTGTCCCAGACCCTCTACCCTGCAGTACACTGTCCCAGCCCCATGTACCCTGCAGTACACTGTCCCGGCCCCTGTACCCTGCAGTGTACTGTTCCAGACCCTGTATTCTGTCTGCACTAGAGTCGTAGAGTCATAACACAGTCCAGAGCGATTCTGGGAAAGGAGAGGGTGGAAGAGGGGGAGGCAGATGTGGAGAGGGGAGAGGTGAGAGGGGGAGAGGAGGAGGGGAGAGGGGAGAGGAGGAGGGGAGAGGGGAGGGGGGAGAGTGGGAGAGGGGGAGGGGGTGAGGGGAGGGGGAGGGGTAGAGGGGGAGGGGAGAGGGGAGAGGGGAGAGGGGAGAGGGGAGAGTGGGAGACGGGGAGAGGGGGAGGCGAGAGAGGGAGAGAGAGGGGGTGAGGGGAGGGGGAGGGGTAGAGTGGGAGGGGAGAGGGGAGAGGGGGAGAGGGGGAGGGGAGAAGGAGAGGGGGCGAGGGGGGTGAGGGGGAGACGGGGAGAGGGGGAGGGGAGGGGAGGGGGAGAGGGGGAGAGTGGGAGAGGGGGAGGGTGAGGAGGAGGGAGAGGAGGGTGAGGGGGAGGGATTGTGGGGTGAGGGGAGGGGGAGGGGCAGAGAGAGGGGTTGGGGGGCGAGAGGGGGAGGGAGAGGAGGGAGTGGGGGTAGAGTGAGGTGAGGGTGAGGGGGGAGAGGGGAGAGGGGGAGGGTGAGGGGGGAGGGAGAGGTGGGTGAGGGGAGGGGGAGGGGCAGAGAGAGGTTTTGGGGAGGGGGGCAAGAGGGGGAGGGAGAGGAGGGAGTGGGGGTAGAGCAAGGTGAGGGGGGAGAGGGGGAGAGGGGGAGAGGGAGAGGGGGAGGGGAGGGGGAGAGGGGGAGAGTGGGAGACTGGGAGGGTGAGGGGGAGAGAGAGGAGGGTGAGGGGGAAGGGAGAGGGGGGTGAGGAGAGGGGGAGGGGTAGAGGAGGGGAGGGGCGGAGAGAGGTTTTGGGGAGAGGGCGAGAGGGGGAGGGAGAGGAGGGAGTGGGGGTAGAGCGAGGTGAGGGGGAGGGGGAGAGGAGAAATGGAGGAAGAGAGGGAGGGAGAATGTGAAGGAGACAGGGGGAAGGTGGGGTGAAAGAGAGAGGGTGGAGAGAGCCCGGGGAATGCAGAAGTGAGGGAATGAGAGGGAAGGAGATGGAAGGTGGAGGGAGGTAGAGGTGAGCTGTACCTGCCTCCACTGCACAGACAGCCAAGGGCTGACCCTGGGGAAGTGCCCTGCGAGGGGGGAGTTTTGTGGATGAAATCCATGGTTTGCTCGTCGGGAGGCTGATACAGCCTCCACCTGCACCTCCCTCCTCCCCCCCACCACCAGCCCCCCTCACCGCTCTCCCCATCCCCATCTCCGTGACCCCCTCACCGAGGCGTTCTGACACTGGACACTGCTGCTGTTGAACCGGACCGCCGGGACCCTCTGCGGCCGCTGGCGCACGTGGAAGAGACACTCGTAGCCCTTCTGGCCCGACTGGGGTTGTGGCAAGTTGCGGGCCAGCAGCGTGATGGGCTGAACGACCCCCACTGGCACCAGGAGTCGAGTGGGCGGCAGGATCTGTGGGCACATCTGGGGTGGGGGTGGGGGGGAGAGAAAGGGTGGGGGTAAATACACAGACTGGCTGAGACCTCCCACCACTCCCCCCCACCCCAACCTCACACTCCTTCACAATTATTCCCTCCTCTAACCTCCCCCACAGAGTGACTGTGTGAGGCGACGGTGTGGAGGGAGCTTCACTCTGTGTCTGACCCCGGGAGTGTGTGATGGGACGGTGTGGAGGGAGATTCACTCTGTGTCTGACCCCGGGAGTGTGTGATGGGACGGTGTGGAGGGAGCTTCACTCTGTGTCTGACCCCAGGAGTGTGTGATGGGACAGTGTGGAGGGAGATTCACTCTGTGTCTGACCCCGGGAGTGTGTGATGGGACAGTGTGGAGGGAGCTTCACGCTGTGTCTGACCCCGGGAGTGTGTGATGGGACAGTGTGGAGGGAGCTTCACGCTGTGTCTGACCCCGGGAGTGTGTGATGGGACGGTGTGCAAGGAGATTCACTCTGTGTCTGACCCCGGGAGTGTGTGATGGGACGGTGTGGAGGGAGATTCACTCTGTGTCTGACCCCGGGAGTGTGTGATGGGACGGTGTGGAGGGAGATTCACTCTGTGTCTGACCCCGGGAGTGTGTGATGGGACGGTGTGGAGGGAGATTCACTCTGTGTCTGACCCCCGGAGTGTGTGATGGGACGGTGTGGAGGGAGATTCACTCTGTGTCTGACCCCGGGAGTGTGTGATGGGACGGTGTGGAGGGAGATTCACTCTGTGTCTGACCCCGGGAGTGTGTGATGGGACGGTGTGGAGGGAGATTCACTCTGTGTCTGACCCCGGGAGTGTGTGATGGGACGGTGTGGAGGGAAATTCACTCTGTGTCTGACCCCGGGAGTGTGTGATGGGACGGTGTGGAGGGAGATTCACTCTGTGTCTGACCCTTTTTTTTTATACAAAATTCTTTATTACAAATGTCGGTGCTATACAATATTTACAAACCCAGTGACTAACATATTTACTACACTATAAACAGACAATACATCTTAAACCAATATATTGCCATCCTCATCAATGATGGCATTTACACCCCGCGGAGCCCAACGGTCTCGGAACACCTCTACGGTCGCCGTGGACTGTGCGTATTCCTTTTCAATGTTCACCCGGGCACGAAACTACCCCCTAAACATAGCCAGGCAGTCCGCCCGGGGTGAACCTCCTGCCACCCTTTTCCAGGAACCACGGATGGCAATTTTCGCCAGCCCCAGGAGCAAGTTGACAAGGACATCCTCATCCCTCTGTGCCCCCCTCCTTACTGGATGACCATATATAAATAGGGTGGGACTGAAATGCAACCAGAAGGCGAGAAGCAGCCCACGCAAAAACGCGAAAAGGGGCTGCAGCCTCACACACTCCGTGTACATGTGGTACACGGTCTCCTCCAGCCCGCAGAAGTGACACGCGGCTGGGAGATCCGTGTACAGACTAAAGAACTTATTGCAGGGCACCGCTTTATGCAGCACCCTCCAGCCGAGATCCCCAAGGTGCATGGGGAGGACTCCCTTGTAAAGGGACTTCCATTGGGGACCCCCCTCACCTCCAGGTGGAAAGACCGACCGCCATGGCGTGTCGGGACGGTGGACAAAGGCTAGGAAGTGGAGGGTGTGGAGCAGCAGCCCATAAAGGTACCTCCTGCCTGCATCCCTGAATGGGATTGTGGGTGTCGATGAAAGACGGCTCAAGTTGTGTGGATTCGTCTCTCGGGTAAGGCTGCGGGGCCTGGGCCCGACGAGCAGCTCAGCTTGAGTCGATCCACACACCTGAGCCGCACCGACATCCGCTGAGGCAGGGCAAGGGTCGGCCAGGACCCCGCCCTCTGCCAGAGGAGGGGATTCCCGGCCTGAGGCAACCATGTTCCAGACTCTCAGTAGGTCCTGATAGAAGCCGGGCAGCCTCTGCAAAGCAGCACGGCTGACGCCTGCCGGTGGTAGCTGCATATCTTCGTGAAGGCAGCAGCCCCTCCGGAGGAAGAAAGTCGCCAACACGTGCCACCTGGGAGGGCGCTCGGCGTACAGGAATCTCTGCAGAGTCCTGAGGCGGAGAGCCGCCAGTCGTGTGCGTACACACACCAGCGACTGTCCGCCCTCTCCTACTGGGAGACTCAGAACCGCTGCAGAGACCCAGTGTTTCCTGTTTCCCCAGAAGAAGTCCACCAGCTTCCTCTGCATTCTCGCAACAAAAGGGGCAGGGGGGGCCAAGGTGACCATCCGGTACCACAACATGGAGGCCACCAGCTGGTTTATGACCACCACCCTGCCTCGATAGGAAAGCACCCTGAGAAGGCCTGACCAGCGCCCTAGCCGGGCCATGACCTTTGTCTCCAGGTCCTGCCAGTTCGCCAGCCAGGTCTCCCCAGAAGGACTCAGGTAGACTCCCAGATAGAGAAGACGTCTGGTGCTCCACTCAAAAGCTCTCATCTCCTCCGGCAGGGAGTCCACCTGCCACTGGCCTACTAGGAGTCCGGAACATTTCGCCCAGTTGATCCTGGCGGAGGATGCCGCCGAGAAAACATCTTGGCACTCGCGCATCCTCCGCAGGTCACAGGGGTCTGTCATCATGAGGAGTACGTCATCGGCGTAGGCCGAGAGGACGACCCTCATGTCCGGTTCGCGCAGAACCAGACCTGTCAGCCTTCGCCGAAGAAGGCCGAGGAATGGCTCGACACAGATCGCATACAGTTGACCGGACATGGGGCACCCTTGACGCACTCCTCTTCGGAAGTGGATAGGTCCTGTCAGTGATCCGTTGATCTTAACTAGGCACTCTGCGGCAGAGTACAGGAGCCGAACTCGGGCCACAAAGTGTGGTCCGAGCCCAAAAGCCTGCAGGGTGCCCAGCAGGAAACTGTGGTCCACCCGGTCAAACGCCTTCTCCTGGTCAAGAGAAAGAAACGCTGCCGGGGTCCCAGTCTCCTGGAGCAGGTGGATCAAGTCCCGTACTAGGTGGACATTGTCCTGGACGGAGCGGCCCGGGACCGTGTAAGATTGGTCAGGATGGACCACCTGTCCAATTACCGAACCCAGACGGTTGGCCATTGCCCGGGCGAAGATCTTGTAGTCCGCGCACAAGAGGGAGACCGGCCGCCAGTTCTTTAGCAGGCGGAGGTCTCCCTTCTTGGGCAGTAGGACCACAACAGCTCTTCACCATGAGAGGGGCATTTCTCCGGTGGCTATGCTCTCCCCTAGGACAAGGCTGTAATCATCCCCCAGGACATCCCAAAAAGCCTGATAAAACTCACCACTCAGTCCATCCAAACCAGGGGACTTGCCCCTCCGGAGTTGCCGAAGGGCAGTGGACAGCTCCTCCCGAGTCAGGGGGGCATCCAGACGCACTGCATCCTCTAGACTGACCTTAGGCAAATCCTTCCAGACCTCATTGCACGCCTCCGCATTTGACGGATCAGGCGAGAATAAGGACCGATAGAATGAACGGACCTCGTTGTTAATTCCATCAGGGTCCGTGATGGAGGAGCCATCGGCAGCCAGCAATTCCACTAGCTGCTTTTGAACTCCCCGCCACCTCTCCAACGAGTAGAAGAAGGGTGAGCCACGGTCCACATCCTGCAGCATTTGGATCCGTGACCTCACGTACGCACCTCGGGACTGCTGAAGCTGCAAGTCCCTTAGTGCGTCCTTCTTCTCCTGGTATTCCTGCCACAGCTGCTGGTCTCCAGTGGTCGGACCGAGGCGGGACTCCAGGTCAAGCAACGCTCTCTCAAGCCGCTCAATCTCAGAGCCCCGCCCTTTGGTCGACCCCCTAGTGTACTCCCGACATAAAAACCGGATGTGGGCTTTGCCCACATCCCACCATAGCCGTAGGGAGCAGAACTCTCTCCGCCTCTCCTTCCAGGAGACCCAGAACGCTCGGAACGAATCCCGGAAACGGCTGTCCTCCAGCAGCCGGTTGTTAAAATGCCAATACCCGGATCCCACCCGAGGGTGTAGTGGAATAAATTCCATCCACACAAGGTGATGATCCGAGCACGACACCGGCCGCATGGAGGACGCCGACACGCGGGAGGCGTAGGCCCGAGAGATGTAAATGCGGTCTATCCTGGAACCTCCTTCTCTAGACCTTCTCGAGAAGGCGCTAGAGTTGGGGTGAAAATTCCGCCAGCTGTCCACCAAGTCAAAGGAGCCGACTAGCTCCTTTAACTTTTTTGCTGATGCTGGGTCGCGTTGGAGGCCCGAACGGTCCTCCGTCTCGAGGGTACAATTGAAATCTCCCCCGAGGATGACGCAGTCCCCAGGATCGATGGAGCTCAGCAGGGTGGACAGCTGACAGAATAGGCGCGTCTGCATCACACCGCGCCTGGGAGCGTACACATTGATAAAATGCAATGGTACGCCATCCAGGCGCACAACCAGGTGGAGCAGACGGCCGGGCACAACGTCTTGGACCCTTTCAATTACTGGCTGGAAGGTCGGGGTCAACAGGATCGCCACCCCGCTAGAAATGGAGCTGAGGTGGCTCATGTAGACCCCGCCCTGCCACTCCAGGAGCCAAGCAGACTCGTCCCCAGGGATGGTATGGGTTTCCTGCAGGAAACTCACCGTATACCGCCCATCCCTGAGGACTGAGAGATTGTTATGCCTGCGAAGAGGACCCCTGCTGCCGTTTACATTGAGACTAGCTATGGTAAGCTTCATGGCGGGAGCACACTAGGTCTCAGCAGCTGCGCCCATTTCGGTGAGAGCGGAGGCGCCTTCCACCACACTGTCCCGAAAGAAAGCAAGGATACCTTTTGCTTTCCGGGCTCGAGCGGTACCAGCAACACCCTGTGACCCACCATCCCCCGTAGGAGCGAGGCTGCTTCTCCCTCTGATGTCCCTTACTAGGTCATCCAGGAAAGATTTTAGTTGCCGTCTGTCGTTCCCCACCACCGCATTCCTCTTTCCCTTTCCCTTTCGTCTGAGGATGACTCGCAGGGACCTCACCAGCCTCGGCATGCTGGGCCAGCGAAGCGAGGCTAGCTGAGGCCGGTGCTTGGCACCCTCAGAGGTGAGAATGAAATGCTTAATTTCCTCTACAGGTATCAATGGGGATTTCTCAGGAGGGGTGAGGATGTCCATTGTTTCACTATCGAAAGAGTCCCCCTCCAACCCGTCACTGCAGACAGAATCCCCATCGGCCTCCCCGCATGTTCCAATAGATGGCTGCGCTTGTGACCCACACCGCGCAGCGGGCACCTCGCTCTTACCTGCCTGCTCCACCGTCGCATCAGCCTCATCCACATTTGCGACAGTGGAGAGACAATCCCCAGGGACTCCCTGCAAGTCATTTATTGCTGGGGTCGATGTGCACAGAATATCGTCCTCCCTAGGGGGCAGGCATAGAGGGGAACCCGGCACCTTTGGTCCAAGGGATTCATAAGCCGCCTGGTGCTGAGAATGAGAGAGCTTTGCCTCGTCTCCTCTTACACTATTCGGTACACTGGCCTCCAGAGAGGCGCTGACTTGTAGGTCCTGGGTGGAGGCCTCCAGGGCTGCCTCATTTGTGCAAACAGGCCTATCACAAGCTTTTTGCACAACCACACCATCTACCCCAGGACTGGTGGCTACATCTGAGGACTCAAGTTTAGAACCAACCACTACCCGGATTCCCACCCCTTCCTGGGACTCCCCCGCATCTACATCCCCTGCCCTCTTGCGGGAACGTTCCCTTCTCCTCTTCACGCTGGAGGAGCACACAGGTGCAGGCTTCACCGATGGGGCGGCGCCTTCTGTTTCCATCGCCCCGTCTGCTTGCGCACCTCCCCGAGCCCCACGCTCCACTTCAGACGAAATGGGTGTGAGCTCTGCGGCCTCAAAGGCCCGCTTCTTACTATGTTTGGATTTCCCCTTTGCCTTCTTACTCCGCACAGACTCCACCCCGTCCCCCACCTGAACTACAGGGAGAGGAGCAGGGACCGACCCAACCGTAGAAGTAGGGACAGGGGTAGGGGTAGGGGCAGGGTGAGGGGCCGGGGCAGGATCAGGGGCGGGGGCAGGGTCAGATGCAGGCGCAGGAGTAGGATCAGGGGCAGAGGTAGCTGGGGCACTGGTGCCCGAAGTGGGCTCCCTCGGGTTCCGGGCGGCAGGACAGTCCCTCCGAAAGTGCCCCACCTCCCTGCACGCATGGCACCGTGGGCGCTCGGAGCTCCAGTACACCTGATAATCTACTCCTCGTGCCGGACAGTAAAGCGGCCCTCAACATCGTCCTCCCTTTCCAGCTGCATGAAAACCTGACGCCGGAAAGAGATTACGGTGCGGAGGGTGCGTCTCTTAAATTTGTGTCGGATGGCAGTGATCTCCAACCTTACTTGCCCTAAACGGGCCAGTGGGGGAAGCAAGTCCTCATTTGGAATGAAAGGCTTAACATGCCCAAGCACGATACGTTGCGTGGGGGCCGTCACCAGCTCCATAGGTAAAAAGATGTTGTCCACCGTGACTCCCCTGCTTAGGGCCCGGTGCACTAGCTCTTCATTCACCAGATAGAACACCGCCTTTCCGAACTCCTTCTCGGTGGCCAGAATACCACCTTTCCCCACAAGGTCCTCCATTGCCTCCGTACACTTTTCTAGTGTCATTCCAGGGCGCAAAATACATTGCACCCCACGTTCCACCTTCACCGACCGAAACAGGGCGTTGTCCGAGGCCGGGGAGGCAGCCGCCCTTGCGTAACTCCCCGAAGGCCCGCGACTCCCTGGAGACCGGTCCGGCATGCTGGCGCTCTTTCCAGTCCGAGAATCCTACAGCGCTGTCGATTCGAAGTCCCGGAGCGAAACGAGTAACTGGCCGGGAAAGTTTGCAGTCGACAGTTCCTCGCTGGCTCGGCGCCAGGAAAGGCTCTGTCGGACTTGCA
The DNA here is from genome assembly GCF_963921235.1 of Mobula hypostoma. NCBI lineage: Eukaryota > Metazoa > Chordata > Chondrichthyes > Myliobatiformes > Myliobatidae > Mobula > Mobula hypostoma. The sequence goes on from NC_086124.1 coordinate 32,098,440, forward strand.
GAGACCCAGGCCGGGAGAGGCCAAAACGTCCTTCCAGATGCTCCGGCACCGGCACCGACACCGGACGAAAAATCAGGAAAACAATGGAGGAGGAACGTTGCCCCGATGTCAATGGGGGGGAAAACGACGGCGTTTGCCTCCAGTTTTGGAGCGAAACGGCTTACTGGCGAGTTGCCAGCGGCCGCAGCTGGGAGCTACGCAGTAAGCAGCCGCCAACAAACCCAGTCCAAACCGGCAGCAAAAGCTCCACACCGAGCTTCCACGCCAATGCCGTCACTCACTCAGTTGTCCAAGAGACTTTTAGAGCCACCTCCAAAGTATTCCACGAACTTTATCCAGTAGTTTTCCTTCGATTTCTCCCAGCTCAGTCAGCACAGCTCCTCTCTGTGTCTGACCCCTTTTTTTTTACAAAATTCTTTATTACAAATGTCGGTGCTATACAATATTTACAAACCCAGTGACTAACATATTTACTACACTACAAACAGACAATACATCTTAAACCAATATATTGCCATCCTCATCAATGATGGCATTTACACCCCGCGGAGCCCAACGGTCCCGGAACACCTCTACGGTCGCTGTGGACTGTGCGTATTCCTTTTCAATGTTCACCCGGGCACGAACATACCCCCTAAACATAGCCAGGCAGTCCGCCCGGGGAGAACCTCCTGCCACCCTTTTCCAGGAGCCACGGATGGCAATTTTCGCCAGCCCCAGGAGCAAGTTGACAAGGACATCCTCATCCCTCTGTGCCCCCCTCCTTACTGGATGACCATATATAAATAGGGTGGGACTGAAATGCAACCAGAAGGCGAGAAGCAGCCCACGCAAAAACGCGAAAAGGGGCTGCAGCCTCACACACTCCACGTACATATGGTACACGGTCTCCTCCAGCCCGCAGAAGTGACACGCGGCTGGGAGATCCGTGTACAGACTAAAGAACTTATTGCAGGGCACCGCTTTATGCAGCACCCTCCAGCCGAGATCCCCAAGGTGCATGGGAAGGACTCCCTCGTAAAGGGACTTCCACTGGGGACCCCCCTCACCTTCAGGTGGAAAGACCGACCGCCATGGCGTGTCGGGACGGTGGACAAGGGCTAGGAAGTGGAGGGTGTGGAGCAGCAGCCCATAAAGGTACCTCGTACTTGCATCCCTGAACGGGATTGTGGGTGTCGATGAAAGACGGCTCAAGTTGTGTAGGTTCATCTCTCGGGTAAGGCTGCGGGGCCTGGGCCCGACGAGCAGCTCAGCCTGAGTCGATCCACACACCTGAGCCGTACCGACATCCATTGAGGCAGGGCAAGGGTCGGCCAGGACCCCGCCCTCCGCCAGAACAGGGGATTCCCGGCCTGAGGCCACCATGTTCCAGACTCTCAGTAGGTCCTGATAGAAGCCGGGCAGCCTCTGCAAAGCAGCACGGCTGACGCCTGCCGGTGGTAGCTGCATATCTTCGTGAAGGCAGCAGCCCCTCCGGAGGAAGAAAGTCGCCAACACGTGCCACCTGGGAGGGCGCTCGGCGTACAGGAATCTCTGCAGAGTCCTGAGGCGGAGAGCCGCCAGTCGTGTGCGTACACACACCAGCGACTGTCCGCCCTCTCCTACTGGGAGACTCAGAACCGCTGCAGAGACCCAGTGTTTCCTGTTTCCCCAGAAGAAGTCCACCAGCTTCCTCTGCATTCTCGCAACAAAAGGGGCAGGGGGGGCCAAGGTGACCATCCGGTACCACAACATGGAGGCCACCAGCTGGTTTATGACCACCACCCTGCCTCGATAGGAAAGCACCCTGAGAAGGCCTGACCAGCGCCCTAGCTGGGCCATGACCTTTGTCTCCAGGTCCTGCCAGTTCGCCAGCCAGGTCTCCCCAGAAGGACTCAGGTAGACTCCCAGATAGAGAAGACGTCTGGTGCTCCACTCAAAAGCTCTCATCTCCTCCGGCAGGGAGTCCACCTGCCACTGGCCTACTAGGAGTCCGGAACATTTCGCCCAGTTGATCCTGGCGGAGGATGCCGCCGAGAAAACATCTTGGCACTCGCGCATCCTCCGCAGGTCACAGGGGTCTGTCATCATGAGGAGTACGTCATCGGCGTAGGCCGAGAGGACGACCCTCATGTCCGGTTCGCGCAGAACCAGACCTGTCAGCCTTCGCCGAAGAAGGCCGAGGAATGGCTCGACACAGATCGCATACAGTTGACCGGACATGGGGCACCCTTGACGCACTCCTCTTCGGAAGTGGATAGGTCCTGTCAGTGATCCGTTGATCTTAACTAGGCACTCTGCGGCAGAGTACAGGAGCCGAACTCGGGCCACAAAGTGTGGTCCGAGCCCAAAAGCCTGCAGGGTGCCCAGCAGGAAACTGTGGTCCACCCGGTCAAACGCCTTCTCCTGGTCAAGAGAAAGAAACGCTGCCGGGGTCCCAGTCTCCTGGAGCAGGTGGATCAGGTCCCGTACTAGGTGGACATTGTCCTGGATGGAGCGGCCCGGGACCGTGTAAGATTGGTCAGGATGGACCACCTGTCCAATTACCGAACCCAGACGGTTGGCCATTGCCCGGGCGAAGATCTTGTAGTCCGCGCACAAGAGGGAGACCGGCCGCCAGTTCTTTAGCAGGCGGAGGTCTCCCTTCTTGGGCAGTAGGACCACAACAGCTCTTCGCCATGAGAGGGGCATTTCTCCGGTGGCTATGCTCTCCCCTAGGACAAGGCTGTAATCATCCCCCAGGACATCCCAAAAAGCCTGATAAAACTCAACACTCAGTCCATCCAAACCAGGGGACTTGCCCCTCCGGAGTTGCCGAAGGGCAGTGGACAGCTCCTCCCGAGTCAGGGGGGCATCCAGACGCACTGCATCCTCTGGACTGACCTTAAGCAAATCCTTCCAGACCTCATTGCACGCCTCCGCATTTGACGGATCAGGCGAGAATAAGGACCGATAGAATGAACGGACCTCGTTGTTAATTCCATCAGGGTCCGTGATGGAGGAGCCATCGGCAGCCAGCAATTCCACTAGCTGCTTTTGAACTCCCCGCCACCTCTCCAACGAGTAGAAGAAGGGTGAGCCACGGTCCAAATCCTGCAGCATTTGGATCCGTGACCTCACGTACGCACCTCGGGACTGCTGAAGCTGCAAGTCCCTTAGTGCGTCCTTCTTCTCCTGGTATTCCTGCCACAGCTGCTGGTCTCCAGTGGTCGGACTGAGGCGGGACTCCAGGTCAAGCAACGCTCTCTCAAGCCGCTCAATCTCAGAGCCCCGCCCTTTGGTCGACCCCCTAGTGTACTCCCGACATAAAAACCGGATGTGGGCTTTGCCCACATCCCACCATAGCCGTAGGGAGCAGAACTCTCTCCGCCTCTCCTTCCAGGAGACCCAGAACGCTCGGAACGAATCCCGGAAATGGCTGTCCTCCAGCAGCCGGTTGTTAAAATGCCAATACCCGGATCCCACCCGAGGGTGTAGTGGAATAAATTCCATCCACACAAGGTGATGATCCGAGCACGACACCGGCCGCATGGAGGACGCCGACACGCGGGAGGCGTAGGCCCGAGAGATGTAAATGCGGTCTATCCTGGAACCTCCTTCTCTAGACCTTCTCGAGAAGGCGCTAGAATTGGGGTGAAAATTCCGCCAGCTGTCCACCAAGTCAAAGGAGCCGACTAGCTCCTTTAACTTTTTTGCTGATGCTGGGTCGCGTTGGAGGCCCGAACGGTCCTCCGCCTCGAGGGTACAATTGAAATCTCCCCCGAGGATGACGCAGTCCCCAGGATCGATGGAGCTCAGCAGGGTGGACAGCTGACAGAATAGGCGCGTCTGCATCACACCGCGCCTGGGAGCGTACACATTGATAAAATGCAATGGTACGCCATCCAGGCGCACAACCAGGTGGAGCAGACGGCCGGGCACAACGTCTTGGACCCTTTCAATTACTGGCTGGAAGGTCGGGGCCAACAGGATCGCCACCCCGCTAGAAATGGAGCTGAGGTGGCTCATGTAGACCCCGCCCTGCCACTCCAGGAGCCAAGCAGACTCGTCCCCAGGGATGGTATGGGTTTCCTGCAGGAAACTCACCGTATACCGCCCATCCCTGAGGACTGAGAGATTGTTATGCCTGCGAAGAGGACCCCTGCTGCCGTTTACATTGAGACTAGCTATGGTAAGCTTCATGGCGGGAGCACACTAGGTCTCAGCAGCTGCGCCCATTTCGGTGAGAGCGGAGGCGCCTTCCACCACACTGTCCGGAAAGAAAGCAAGGATACCTTTTGCTTTCCGGGCTCGAGCGGTACCAGCAACACCCTGTGACCCACCATCCCCCGTAGGAGCGAGGCTGCTTCTCCCTCTGATGTCCCTTACTAGGTCATCCAGGAAAGATTTTAGTTGCCGTCTGTCGTTCCCCACCACCGCATTCCTCTTTCCCTTTCCCTTTCGTCTGAGGATGACTCGCAGGGACCTCACCAGCCTCGGCATGCTGGGCCAGCGAAGCGAGGCTAGCTGAGGCCGGTGCTTGGCACCCTCAGAGGTGAGAATGAAATGCTTAATTTCCTCTACAGGTATCAATGGGGATTTCTCAGGAGGGGTAAGGAAGTCCATTGTTTCACTATCGAAAGAGTCCCCCTCCAACCCGTCACTGCAGACAGAATCCCCATCGGCCTCCCCGCATGTTCCAATAGATGGCTGCGCCTGCGACCCACACCGCGCAGCGGGCACCTCGCTCTTACCTGCCTTCTCCACCATCGCATCAGCCTCATCCACATTTGCGACAGTGGAGAAACAATCCCCAGGGACTCCCTGCAAGTCATTTATTGCTGGGGTCGATGTGCACAGAATATCGTCCTCCCTAGGGGGCAGGCATAGAGGGGAACCCGGCACCTTTGGTCCAAGGGATTCATAAGCCGCCTGGTGCTGAGAATGAGAGAGCTTTGCCTCGTCTCCTCTTACACTATTCGGTACACTGGCCTCCAGAGAGGCGCTGACTTGTAGGTCCTGGGTGGAGGCCTCCAGGGCTGCCTCGTTTGTGCAAACAGGCCTATCACAAGCTTTTTGCACAACCACACCATCTACCCCAGGACTGGTGGCTACATCTGAGGACTCAGGTTTAGAACCAACCCCTACCCGGATTCCCACCCCTTCCTGGGACTCCCCCGCATCTACATCCCCTGCCCTCTTGCGGGAACGTTCCCTTCTCCTCTTCACGCTGGAGGAGCACACAGGTGCAGGCTTCACCGATGGGGCGGCGCCTTCTGTTTCCATCGCCCCGTCTGCTTGCGCACCTCCCCGAGCCCCACGCTCCACTTCAGACGAAATGGGTGTGAGCTCTGCGGCCTCAAAGGCCCGCTTCTTACTATGTTTGGATTTCCCCTTTGCCTTCTTACTCCGCACAGACTCCACCCCGTCCCCCACCTGAACTACAGGGAGAGGAGCAGGGACCGACCCAACCGTAGAAGTAGGGACAGGGGTAGGGGTAGGGGCAGGGTGAGGGGCCGGGGCAGGATCACGGGCGGGGGCAGGGTCAGATGCAGGCGCAGGAGTAGGATCAGGGGCAGAGGTAGCTGCGGCACTGGTGCCCGAAGTGGGCTCCCTCGGGTTCCGGGCGGCAGGACAGTCCCTCCGAAAGTGCCCCACCTCCCTGCACGCATGGCACCGTGGGCGCTCGGAGCTCCAGTACACCTGATAATCTACTCCCTCGTGCCGGACAGTAAAGCGGCCCTCAACATCGTCCTCCCTCTCCAGCTGCATGAAAACCTGACGCCGGAAAGAGATTACGGTGCGGAGGGTGCGTCTCTTAAATTTGTGTCAGATGGCAGTAATCTCCGACCTTACTTGCCCTAAACGGGCCAGTGGGGGAAGCAAGTCCTCATTTGGAATGAAAGGCTTAACATGCCCAAGCACGATACGTTGCGTGGGGGCCGTCACCAGCTCCATAGGTAAAAAGATGTTGTCCACCGTGACTCCCCTGCTTAGGGCCCGGTGCACTAGCTCTTCATTCACCAGATAGAACACCGCCTTTCCGAACTCCTTCTCGGTGGCCAGAATACTACCTTTCCCCACAAGGTCCTCCATTGCCTCCGTACACTTTTCTAGTGTCATTCCAGGGCGCAAAATACATTGCACCCCACGTTCCACCTTCACCGACCGAAACAGGGCGTTGTCCGAGGCCGGGGAGGCAGCCGCCCTTGCGTAACTCCCCGAAGGCCCGCGACTCCCTGGAGACCGGTCCGGCATGCTGGCGCTCTTTCCAGTCCAAGAATCCTACAGCGCTGTCGATTAGAAGTCCCGGAGCGAAACGAGTAACTGGCCGGGAAAGTTTGCAGTCGACAGTTCCTCGCTGGCTCGGCGCCAGGAAAGGCTCCGTCGGACTTGCAGAGACCCAGGCCGGGAGAGGCCGAAACGTCCTTCCAGATGCTCCGGCACCGGCACCGGACGAAAAATCAGGAAAACAATGGAGGAGGAACGTTGCCCCGATGTCAATGGGGGGAAAACGACGGCTTTGCCTCCGGTTTTGGAGCGAAACCAGCTTCCTGGCGAGTTGCCAGCGGCCGCAGCTGGGAGCTACGCAGTAAGCAGCCACCGACAAACTCAGTCCAAACTGGCAGTAAAACTCCACAGCGAGCTTCCACACCAACGCCGTCACTCACTCAGTTATCCAAGAGACTTTTAGAGCCACCTCCAAAGTATTCCACGAACTTTATCCAGTAGTTTACCTTCGATTTCTCCCAGCTCAGTCAGCACAGCTCCTCTCTGTGTCTGACTCCGGGAGTGTGTGATGGGACAGTGTGGAGGGAGATTCACTCTGTATCTGACCCCGGGAGTGTGTGATGGGACGGTGTGGAGGGAGATTCACTCTGTATCTGACCCCGGGAGTGTGTGATGGGACGGTGTGGAGGGAGATTCACTCTGTGTCTGACCCCGGGAGTGTGTGACGGGACGGTGTGGAGGGAGATTCACTCTGTATCTGACCCCGGGAGTGTGTGATAGGACTTTATGGAGGGAGCTTCACTCTGTGTCTGACCCCGGGAGTGTCTGATGGGACGGTGTGGAGAGAGATTCACTCTGTGTCTCACACCGGGAGTGTGTGATGGGACGGTGTGGAGGGAGATTCACTCTGTGTCTGACCCCGGGAGTGTGTGATGGGACGGTGTGGAGGGAGATTCACTCTGTGTCTCACACCGGGAGTGTGTGATGGGACGGTGTGGAGGGAGATTCACTCTGTGTCTGACCCCGGGAGTGTGTGATGGGACGGTGTGGAGGGAGATTCACTCTGTGTCTGACCCCGGGAGTGTGTGATGGGACGGTGTGGAGGGAGATTCACTCTGTGTCTGACCCCGGGAGTGACTGACAGATGTGGAGAGCAAACAGAGTGTCAGCACAGCCGCTGCGAGCCGGGCTTGAGGGACAAGTTCTTTCAAGAGGGTGTCTTCCCTTGTACCTTGGACCTGGAGTGGAGGCTGCTGCCTACGGCAAAGTCCCATATCAAGCTGCTCGGTTGGTTCACGGATCTCCCAGCTACCTGTCGTGCACCAGATGTACGTGGACTTTGTGAATCCGCAGACCCTGGTCGCACATCTTCAGGGGGTCGGGGGTGGGGGTGTTGCTCCTCGCCTCTTGGTTGTATTTTAGCCCCCACCCTGCCATTTGTGGTCATCTGGTTCAGAGATGGTCGGGGCGAAGGTGGGAGGACAATGCCCAAGCAAACGTGCGCTTGGGGCTGGTAAAGTTCGCCCCGACCTGTGGGTCCTAGAACCAGGCAGTGGAAAGCGCCACACCAACAAACGGCCGAGCGATGATCCAGGGGCAGATCCCGTGTCCGGGTAACCAGGGAGAGGGAGCACGCGATATCCACTGTGTCCCAGGACCAGTGGGGATGAATTGTCAGTCATGGGAGGGATAGGAACATTTTAATTTAGATTCTATTCGACTCTGTTCGTTCCTCAAGGTTGTTGTCGTCAGGGGTAGGATTGGGGATTAGGGGTCCCACTACCTATTAAAAGCTCCCAAAAGCATGCGTTTGAATCAGCCTGACAACCAAGTTCAGCCACTAAGCCTGGGGGAACCGTTTCTACGAGAGGAGAAGGGGAAAAGACAGGTTGCTGGTGCCTTAAACCCAGTCGCTCCGGGCTCATCAGTCGTGGTTGGCAGCTCTCCTGGGCGAAGGCAAACTCTGATCTCAAACCTCCGCTGCCCTGCGGCTGTACCCACTCATGGGGAAGGCTTCCGGAGTGAATCCCGGAATCCCGGAGTTGAATGCCGGCTGGCAACTCCTGCGACGCTGCTGGTGCCGAGCTGTATCGATCCCTGCCGTTCCTTTGCGTGGAGAGGGGGAGTCAGCTACGCGGGCAACAGCTTGCTCTCCGTATCGTACTGTCCGGGCTTGTGTATCACATTGACAGCTGCCATGTAACATCCATGGTCGACCCAGACCAGCGGAGGGCCTCAACAGACTGCGTTATTGCCCCTGCGTTTCTTGTGAAGTGGTAAATCTGCAGCAAACGCATCTTTGCAAGAAGAAACCTGCGGTTGACCACGGCCACCAGGCTCGGCTCATGTGAACGCTCTGTCCTGCCCTGCTCCAGTGCAGAGGTCTCTCCGCTAATTAATTACGCCTCTCACTTTGCTGTGGACAATCGATAGTGACAGGGGCTTCCTGGAAACCAGATCTATCAGCAGACGTTCCCCAGACAAAAGAGACCGAGTCTGTCCGCAGGGATGCGGTGCAGACCAGGAGGTGAGGATCAATGGTATTCCCAGGCTTGGTAAATATAGTCCGTGCCCCAGGGAACGCTGGCATTCCCACCAGGGCTCTCGGATTCTCTCTGCCCTGGAGGAGAGCGTGTGAGTGTGTGAGAGAGAGAGAGAGAGAGAGAGAGAGAGAGAGAGAGAGAGAGACAGAGAGAGAGAGAGACTGTGCGGGTGTGTGTGTGTGTGTGTGTGTGAGTGACTGTGAATGTGTGTGTGTGTGAGAGTGTGTGAGTGAGTGTGAATGTGAATGTGTGTGTGTGAGAGTGTGTGAGTGAGTGTGAATGTGTGTGAGTGTGAATGTGTGTGTGTGAGTGAGAGTGTGTGTGTGAGAGTGTGTGAGTGAGTGTGAATGTGAGTGAGTGTGAATGTGTGAGTGTGTGTGTGTGAGTGTGTGTGTGTGAGTGAGAGTGTGTGAGTGTGTGTGAGAGTGTGTGTCCATCCCAACAGGGGAGTGCTTGCACAGTGTGACCCTGGGGTGCCGGGGCTAGAGGACGATAAGTGACTGGGGGAGGGTGTTCGAGGGGAGGTGTGTGTCTGAGAGTCTGTGTCAGTGCGACCTGCCCAGCCTTACGCACCCCCAGCGCAGACCGTGCGCAGTCCCTCCCCCACTCCACATTCGACCCTTCTCCCTCGCCCCCGCCGCTTGCACCCCGCGTACCTCGGTGGCGTTGACCCTGCCCTCCTGGAAGGAGCAGTCGGCGGGGTCGTGCGTGCAGACGTGCCGATACTTGCACCAGTAACAGGGGTATGGACCCCCGACGCACGACAGGCAGCTGTGGGGGGAGAGAGAGAGAGGGGCTGTCAGACACGGGAGGGGCCGACTCGGCTCCCCCACCCACGAGCCAGATCTACCGGGGCGGCTGTTCACTGATCCAGGGCCGGGACAGGAGTGAGGGGTGGTCCGGGGAGAGTGGGAGTGGGTCAGGGTGGGTGTGGGGGCAGGGGGGGGGGAAGAGTGTGGATTGAGAAAATAAGATCCCTGCAGGAACAAACCCCAAAACCTCTGGTCCTGAGGATAGAACAGAGACCCAATGGGACAGTATGGAGGGGCCGAGTGGTCCCAGAAGATGGAACGGAGGGAGCCAATCGGTCCTGGGAAGGGGGTCGAACACTCCCAGGAGGCAGGGCGATGGACCGGTGTTCCCAGGAGACGGGGCGGTGTGGGCGGGCGTTCCCAGGAGACGGGGCGGAGGTCGAGTGTTCCAGGTAGATGGGCGGAGGGGTTGAGCAGTCCTGCGAGGCGATATGGAGGGAGCCGGGCGTGCCCAGTCCAGACGGGGAGACGGTGTGATACAGTCTCCCAGCACACTGCTGTCAGGACACCAAGCTCCAGCGACCGACAGAGATGGGGACACAGGGGAAATCTCCCCAAGCACGGCTCCGGGGGGAACTTGAACACGCAGTGCGGAGGAAGAGGGGGATTTACTCACGAACGATGCACACTACAGTTGTAAAAGACAAAGTAGGTGACGGCAAACAGCTTGTTGGTCTCCTTGGACTTGAGGTGGAGTTTGATCACACGCTTGTCCCCTGGAAGACAGACGGCGAGGGGGTGGTGTTAGTGATGGAGATCCCTCTTCACTGCCCCTCCCACAGAGGGGAGATCCCTCTTCACTGCCCCTCCCACAGAGAGGAGATCCCTCATCAATGCCCCTCCTGAAGAGAGATCCCGCCTCACTGCCTCTCCCCCAGAGGGGAGATCCCCTCTCGCTGCCCCCACAGAGGAGATCCCTCCCACAGAGAGGAGAGATCCCTCCATGTTGTCCCTCCCACAGAAGAGATCCCTCCTCACTGCCCTCCCACTGAGGAGATCCCTCCTTGCTGCCCCTCCCCCAGAAGGGAGATCCCTCCTCGCTGCCCCTCCCACAGAGGGGAGATCCCTCCTCGCTGCTCCTCCCACAGAGGAGATCCCTCCTCACTGCCCCTCCCCCAGAAGGGAGATCCCTCCTCGCTGCCCCTCCCCCAGAGGGGAGATCCCTCCTTACTGCCCCCACAGAGGAGATCCCTCCCACAGAGAGGAGAGATCCCTCCATGTTGTCCCTCCCACAGAAGAGATCCCTCCTCACTGCCCTCCCACTGAGGAGATCCCTCCTTGCTGCCCCTCCCCCAGAAGGGAGATCCCTCCTCGCTGCCCCTCCCACAGAGGGGAGATCCCTCCTCACTGCCCCTCCCACAGAGGAGATCCCTCCTCACTGCCCCTCCCCCAGAAGGGAGATCCCTCCTTGCTGCCCCTCCCCCAGAGGGGAGATCCTTCCTTACTGCCCCTCCTGCTGTGTTACACTCCTCACCGTAACCGTTGGTGATGAGTGGTATCTGCTTAAGGGAGGGGGACACGCAGTGAATTTCGGCTCCCTCGATCACGGCCTCACTCTCAGACACGTCCTCAAAGGAGCAAGTCACGCCTCCAGAGAGATCCGGAACATTCCGAGCACGGAGAATCAGCTGACAGAGGAATCACACAAAGTTAGACCAACTGTACACCCACTGCAGGTCTCCTGACCCCAACACCGACACCCCCAAACCCCCCACCGTAACACCGACACCCCCCCACCGTAACACTGACAACCCCCCAAACCCCTCACCCCCCACCATAACACCGACACCCCCCCACCGTAACACTGACAACCCCCCAAACCCCTCACCCCCCACCGTAACACCGACAGCCCCCAAACCCTCACCCCCCACCGTAACACTGACACCCCCCAAACCCCTCACCCCCCACCGTAACACCGACACCCCCCCAAACCCCTCACCCCCACCGTAACACTGACACCCCCCAAACCCCTCACCCCCACCGTAACACCAACACCCCCCCAAACCCCTCACCCCCACCGTAACACCAACACACCCCACATCCCCCACCGTAACACCAACACCCCCCAAACCCCTCACCCCCACCGTAACACTGACACCCCCCAAACCCCTCACCCCCACCGTAACACCAACACCCCCCCAAACCCCTCACCCCCACCGTAACACCAACACACCCCACATCCCCCACCGTAACACCAACACCCCCCAAACCCCTCACCCCCCCACCGTAACACCAACACCCCCAAACCCCTCACCCCCACCATAACACCAACACCCCCCAAATCCCTCACCCCCCCACCGTAACACCAACACCCCCCACAACCCCCCACCGTAACACTGACACCCCCCACTGTAATACCCCAACACCGACACCCCCCACACTCCTGACATCCCCCAAACCCCTCACCGTAACACCGACACCCCCAAACCCCCCCACCGTAACACCAACACCCCCCAAACCCTCACCCCCCCACCGTAACACCAACACCCCCAAACCCCTCACCCCCACCATAACACCAACACCCCCCAAATCCCTCACCCCCCCACCGTAACACCAACACCCCCCACAACCCCCCACCGTAACACTGACACCCCCCACTGTAATACCCCAACACCGACACCCCCCACACTCCTGACATCCCCCAAACCCCTCACCGTAACACCGACACCCCCAAACCCCCCCACCGTAACACCGACACCCCCCAAACCCTCACCCCCCCACCGTAACACTGACACCCCCCAAACCCTCACCCCCCCACCGTAACACTGACACCCCCCACTGTAATACCCCAACACTGACACCCCCCTCAACACTCACCCCCTACCGTAACACCGACACCTCCCCACACTCCTGACCCCAACACCGACACCGCCCAAACCCCTCACCCCCACCATATCACCAACACCCCCCACTGTAATACAACACTGACACCCCCCAAGCCCCTCACCCCCACTGTAACACTGACTCCCCCCAAACCCCTCACCCCCACTGTAAACCAACACCCCCAACCCCTCACGCCCCACCGTAACACCGACACCCCCCACTGTAATACCCCAACACCAACAGCCCCCAAACCCCTCACCCCCACCGTAACACCAACACACCCCCACTGTAATACCCCAACACTGACACCCCCCAAACCCCTCACCCCCACCGTAACACCGACACCCCCCTCAACCCTCACACCCCCACCCCCTCAACCCCCCACCCTAACACCGACACCTCCCCACACTCCTGACCCTAACACCGACACCCCCCTCAACCCTCACCCCCACCGTAACACTGACACCCCCCACCATAATACATCAACACTGACACCCCCCTCAACCTTCACTCCCACCGTAACACCGACAGCCCCCACACTCCTGACCCCAACACTGACACCCCCCAAACCCCTCACCCCCACCGTAAAACCGACACCCCCCTCAACCCTAACACCCCCACCCCCTCAACCCCCACCCTAACACCGACACCTCCCCACACTCCTGACCCCAACACTGATACCCCCAAACCCCTCACCCCCACCGTAACACCGACACCCCCCAAACCCCTCACCCCCACCGTAACACTGACAGCCCCCACTGCAATACCCCACAGACAACCCCCAAACCCCTCACCCCCACCGTAACACCAACACCCCCCACACTCCTGACCCCAACACCAAACCCCCCAAACCCCTCACCCCCACCGTAACACCAACACCCCCTAAACGCCTCACACCCACCGTAACACCGACACCCCCCACTGTAATACCCCAACACCGACACCCCCAACCCATCACTCCCACCGTAACACCAACACCCCCCAAACCCCTCACCCCCACAGTAACACTGACACCCCCCAAACCCCTCACCCCACCCACCGTAACACCAACACCCCCCACAACCCCCCACAGTAACACTGACACCCCCCACTGTAATACCCCAACACCGACACCCCCCAAACCCCTCACCCCCACCGTAACACCGACACCCCCCACACCCTCACCGTAACACTGGCAGCCCCCAAACCCCTCACCCCCACCGTAACACCAACACCCCTCACTGTAATACCCCAACACCGACACCCCCACTGTAACACCAACCCCCCCTTCAACCCCCCCACCGTAACACTGACAGCCCCCAGAACTCTCACCCCCCCACCGTAACACCGACACCCACCAAACCCCTCACCCCCACCGTATCACTGACACCCCCCACAATAATACCACAACATCGACACCCCCCTCAACCCTCACCCCCACCGTAACACTGACACCCCCCACCATAATACACCAACACGGACACCCCCCTAAACCTTCACTCCCACCGTAACACCGACAGCCCCCACACTCCTGACCCCAACACTGACACCCCCCAAACCCCTCACCCCCACCGTAACACCGACACCCCCCTCAACCCTCACACCCCCACCCCCTCAACCCCCCACCCTAACACCGACACCTCCCCACACTCCTGACCCTAACACCGACACCCCCCTCAACCCTCACTCCCGCCGTAACACTGACACCCCCCACCATAATACACCAACACTGACACCCCCCTCAACCCTCACCCCCACCGTAACACCAACACCTCCCACTGCAATACCCCAACACTGACACCCCCCTCAACCTTCACCCCCACCGTAACATTGACACCCCCCTCAACCTTCACCCCCACCTTAACACCGACAGCCCCCACACTCCTGACCCCAACACTGACACCCCCCAAACCCCTCACCCCCACCGTAACACCGACACCCCCCAAACCCCTCACCCCCACCGTAACACTGACAGCCCCCACTGTAATACCCCACAGACAACCCCCAAACCCCTCACCCCCACCGTAACACCAACACCCCCCACACTCCTGACCCCAACACCAACACCCCCCAAACCCCTCACCCCCACCGTAACACCAACACCCCCTAAACGCCTCACACCCACCGTAACACCGACATCCCCCACTGTAATACCCCAACACCGACACCCCCAACCCATCACTCCCACCGTAACACCAACACCCCCCAAACCCCTCACCCCACCCACCGTAACACCAACACCCCCCACAACCCCCCACAGTAACACTGACACCCCCCACTGTAATACCCCAACACCGACACCCCCCAAACCCCTCATCCCACCCACCGTAACACCAACACCCCCCACAACCCCCCACAGTAACACTGACACCCCCCACTGTAATACCCCAACACCGACACCCCCCAAACCCCTCACCCCCACCGTAACACCGACACCCCCCACACCCCCACTGTAACACTGGCAGCCCCCAAACCCCTCACCCCCACCGTAACACCAACACCCCTCACTGTAATACCCCAACACCGACACCCCCACCGTAACACCAACCCCCCCTTCAACCCCCCCACCGTAACACCGACACCCCCCAAACCCCTCACCCCCACCGCATCACTGACACCCCCCACAATAATACCACAACATCGACACCCCCTCAACCCTCACCCCCACCGTAACACCAACACCTCCCACTGTAATACCCCAACACCGACACCCCCCTCAACCCTCACCCCCCCACCGTAACATTGGCACACCCCACACTCCTGACCCCAACACCGACATCCCCAAACCCCACACCCCCACCGTAACACCAACACCCCCCACACTCCTGACCCCAACACCGACACCCCCCAAACCCCTCACCCCTCACCCCCACCGTAACACCAACACCCCCCACTGTAATACCCCACTGACAACCCCCAACCCCTCACCCCCACCGTAACACCAACACCCCCCACTGTAATACCCCACTGACACCCCAACCCCTCACCCCCACTGTAACACCGACACCCTCCACTGTAATACCCCAACACCCCCCAAACCCCCCACCCCCACCGTAACACCGACACCCTCCACACTCCTGACCCTAACACCGACACCCCCCTCAACCCTCACCCCCACCGTAACACTGACACCCCCCACCATAATACACCAACACTGACACCCCCCTCAACCCTCACCCCCACCGTAACACCAACACCTCCCACTGTAATACCCCAACACTGACACCCCCCTCAACCTTCACCCCCACCGTAACATTGACACCCCCCTCAACCTTCACCCCCACCGTAACACCGACAGCCCCCACACTGCTGACCCCAACACTGACACCCCCCAAACCCCTCACCCCCACCGTAACACCGACACCCCCCTCAACCCTCACACCCCCACCGCCTCAACCCCCCACCCTAACACCGACACTTCCCCACACTCCTGACCCTAACACCAACACCCCCCTCAACCCTCACCCCCACCGTAACACTGACACCCCCCACCATAATACACCAACACTGACACCCCCCTCAACCTTCACCCCCACCGTAACACCAACAGCCCCCACACTCCTGACCCCAACACTGACACCCCTCAAACCCCTCACCCCCACCGTAACACCGACACCCCCCAAACCCCCCACCCCCACCGTAACACTGACAGCCCCCACTGTAATACCCCACAGACAACCCCCAAACCCCTCACCCCCACCGTAACACCAACACCCCCCACACTCCTGACCCCAACACCAACACCTCCCAAACCCCTCACCCCCACCGTAACACTGACAGCCCCCACTGTAATACCCCACAGACAACCCCCAAACCCCTCACCCCCACCGTAACACCAACACCCCCCACACTCCTGACCCCAACACCAACACCTCCCAAACCCCTCACCCCCACCGTAACACTGACACCCCCCAAACCCCTCACCCCCCACCGTAACACCAACACCTCCCACTGTAATACCCCAACACCGACACCCCCAAACCCCTCACCCCCACCGTAACACTGACACCCCCCACAACCTTCACCCCCCCACGTAACACCAACACCCCCCAAACCACTCACCCCCCACCGTAACACCAACACCCCCCTCAACCCTCACACCCCCACCCCCCTCAACCCCCCACCCTAACACCGACACCTCCCCACACTCCTGACCCCAACACCGACACCCCCCTCAACCCTCACCCGCACCGTAACACTGACACCACCCACCATAATACACCGACACTGACACCCCCCTCAATCCTCACCCCCACCGTAACACCAACACCTCCCACTGTAATACCCCAACACCGACACCCCCCTCAACCCTCACCCCCCCACCGTAACACCGACAGCCCCCACACTCCTGACCCCAACACTGACACCCCCCAAACCCCTCACCCCCACCGTAACACCGACACCCCCCTCAACCCTCACACCCCCACCGTAACACCGACACCTCCCCACACTCCTGACCCTAACACCAACACCCCCCTCAACCCTCACCCCCACCATAACACTGACACCCCCCACCATAATACACCAACACTGACACCCCCCTCAACCTTCACTCCCACCGTAACACCGACAGCCCCCACACTCCTGACCCCAACACTGACACCCCCCAAACCCCTCACCCCCACCGTAACACCGACACCCCCAAACGCCTCACACCCACCGTAACACTGACACCCCCAAACCCCTCACCCCCACCGTAACACTGACACCCCCACAACCCTCACCCCCCCACATAACACTGACACCCCCCAAACCGCTCACCCCCCACCATAACACTAACACCCCCCTCAACCCTCACACCCCCACCCCCCTCAACCCCCCACCCTAACACCGACACCTCCCCACACTCCTGACCCCAACACCGACACCCCCCTCAACCCTCACCCCCACCGTAACACTGACACCCCCCACCATAATACACCAACACTGACACCCCCTCAACCCTCACCCCCACCGTAACACTGACACCACCCACCATAATACACCAACACTGACACCCCCTCAATCCTCACCCCCACCGTAACACCAACACCTCCCACTGTAATACCCCAACACCGACACCCCCCTCAACCCTCACCCCCCCACCGTAACACCGACAGCCCCCACACTCCTGACCCCAACACTGACACCCCCCAAACCCCTCACCCCCACCGTAACACCGACACCCCCCTCAACCCTCACACCCCCACCGCCTCAACCCCCCACCCTAACACCGACACCTCCCCACACTCCTGACCCTAACACCGACACCCCCCTCAACCCTCACCCCCACCGTAACACTGACACCACCCACCATAATACACCAACACTGACACCCCCTCAATCCTCACCCCCACCGTAACACCAACACCTCCCACTGTAATACCCCAACACCGACACCCCCTCAACCCTCACCCCCCCACCGTAACACCGACAGCCCCCACACTCCTGACCCCAACACTGACACCCCCCAAAACCCTCACCCCGACCGTAACACCGACACCCCCCTCAACCCTCACACCCCCACCGCCTCAACCCCCCACCCTAACACCGACACCTCCCCACACTCCTGACCCTAACACCGACACCCCCCTCAACCCTCACCCCCACCGTAACACTGACACCCCCCACCATAATACACCAACACTGACACCCCCCTCAACCCTCACCCCCACTGTAACACCAACACCTCCCACTGTAATACCCCAACACTGACACCCCCCTCAACCTTCACCCCCACCGTAACACCGACACCCCCCAAACCCCTCACCCCCACCGTAACACCAACACCCCCCACACTCCTGACCCCAACACCAACACCCCCCAAACCCCTCACCCCCACCGTAACACCAACACCCCCCACACTCCTGACCCCAACACCAACACCCCCCAAACCCCTCACCCCCACCGTAACACCAACACCCCCCACAAACCCCCACAGTAACACTGACACCCCCCACTGTAATACCCCAACACCGACACCCCCCAAACCCCTCACCCCTACCGTAACACCGACACCCCCTCACCCCCACCGTAACACTGGCAGCCCCCAAACCCCTCACCCCCACCGTAACACCAACACCCCCCACTGTAATACCCCAACACCGACACCCCGCAAACTCCTCACCCCCACCGTAACACCAACCCCCCCTTCAACCCCCCCACCGTAACACTGACAGCCCCCAGAACTCTCACCCCACAACCGTAACACCGACACCCCCCAACCCCTCACCCCCACCATATCACTGACACCCCCCACAATAATACCCCAACATCGACACCCCCCTCAACCCTCACCCCCACCGTAACACCAACACCTCCCACTGTAATACCCCAACACCGACACCCCCCTCAACCCTCACCCCCCCACCGTAACATTGACACCCCCCACACTCCTGACCCCAACACCGACATCCCCAAACCCCTCACCCCTACCATAACACCAACACCCCCCACACTCCTGACCCCAACACCGACACCCCCCAAACCCCTCACCCCCACCGTAACACCAACACCCCCCACCGTAATACCCCACTGACAACCCCCAACCCCTCACCCCCACCGTAACACCAACACCCCCCACTGTAATACCCCACTGACACCCCCCAACCCCTCACCCCCACCGTAACACCGACACCCTCCACTGTAATACCCCAACACCCCCCAAACCCCCCACCCCCACCGTAACACCGACACCCTCCACACTCCTGACCCTAACACCGACACACCCCAAACCCCTCACCCCCACCATAACACTGACACCCCCCACTGTAATACCCCAACACTGACACCCCCAAACCACTCACCCCACCGTAACACTTACACCCCCCACACCCCCCACCGTAACACTGACACCCCCCAAACCCGTCACCCCCCACCGTAACACCAACACCCCCCACAACCCCCCACCGTAACACTGACACCCCCCACTGTAATACCCCAACACTGACACCCCCCAAACCCCTCACCCCACCGTAACACTTACACCCCCCACCCCCCCACCGTAACTCCAACACCCCCCACTGTAATACCCCAACACCAAAACCCCCCAAAACCCTCACCCCCACCATAACACCAACACCTCCCACTGTAATACCCCAACACTGACACCCCCCTCAACCCTCACCCCCCCACCGTAACATTGACACCCCCCACACTCCTGACCCCAACACTGACATCCCTAAACCCCTCACCCCCATCTTAACACCAACACCCCCCACACTCCTGACCCCAACACCGACACCCCCCAAACCCCTCACCCCCACCGTAACACCAACACCCACCACTGTAATACCCCACTGACAACCCCCAACCCCTCACCCCCACCGTAACACCAACACCCCCCACTGTAATACCCCACTGACACCCCCCAACCCCTCACCCCCACCGTAACACCGACTCCCTCCACTGTAATACCCCAACACCCCCCAAACCCCCCACCCCCACCGTAACACCGACACCCTCCACACTCCTGACCCTAACACCGACACCCCCCTCAACCCTCACTCCCACCGTAACACTGACACCCCCCACCATAATACACCAACACTGACACCCCCCTCAACCCTCACCCCCACCGTAACACCAACACCTCCCACAACCATCACCCCCATGTAACACCGACACCCCCCACACTCCTCACCCCCCAATTGTAACACTGATACCCCCCCACACTCCTGACCCCAAAACCGACTCCTCCCACCGTAAAACCGACACACCTCACACCCCCACTGTGAGATTGACACACCCCACACCCCTCACTATAACACTGACACACCCCACACCCCTCACTGTGACACCGACACACCCCACACCCCTCACCCCTCACTGTAACACTGACACACCCCAAACCCCTCACTGTAACACTGAAACACCCCACACCCCTCACACCCCTCACTGTGACACTGACACACCCCACACCCCACACCCCTCACTGTGACACTGACACACCCCAAACCCCTCACTGTAACACCTACACACCCCTCACCACTCACTGTAACACTGACACACCCCACACCCCTCACTGTGACACGGACACACCCCACACCCCACACTGTGACACCGACACACCCCTCACCCCTCACTGTGACACTGACACACCCCACACCCCTCACTGTGACACCGACACACCCCTCACCCCTCACTGTGACACTGACACACCCCACACCCCACCGACACACCCCTCACCACTCACTGAGACACTGACACACCCCACAACCCTCACCCCTCACTGTAACACTGACACACCCCACACCCCTCACTGTGACACTGACACACCCACACCCCTCACTGTAACACTGACACACCCTACACCCCTCACTGTGACACTGACACACCCCACACCCCTCACCACTCACTGTAACACTGACACACCCCACACCCCTCACTGTGACACTGATACACCCCACACCCCTCACCCCTCACTGTAACACTGACACACCCCACACCCCTCACTGTGACACTGATACACCCCACACCCCTCACTGTAACACCGACACACCCCACACCCCACACTGTGACACTGACACACCCCACACCCCTCACTGTAACACTGACACACCCCACACCCCTCACTGTAACACCGACACACCCCACACCCCTCACTGTGACACTGACACACCCCACACCCCACACTGTGACACTGACACACCCCACACCCCTCACTGTGACACTGACACACCCCTCACCCCTCACTGTGACACTGACACACCCCACACCCCACACTGTGACACTGACACACCCCACACCCCTCACTGTGACACTGACACACCCCTCACCCCTCACTATAACACTGACACACCCCACACCGCTCACTGAGACACTGACACACCCCTCACCCCTTACTGTGACACTGACACACCCCACACCCCTCACTGTGACACCGACACACCCCACACCCCTCACTGTAACACCGACACACCCCTCACCCCTCACTGAGACACTGACACACCCCACACCCCTCACTGTGACACTGACACACCCCACACCCCTCACCCCTCACTGAGACACTGACACACCCCACACCCCTCACTGTGACACTGACACACCCCACACCCATCACTGTGACACTGACACACCCCACACCCATCACTGTGACACCAACACCCCACACCCCTCACTGTGACACTGACACACCCCACACCCCTCACTGAGACACTGACACACCCCTCACCCCACACTGTGACACTGACACACCCCACACCCCTCACTGTAACACCAACTCACCCCACACCCCTCACTGTGACACCGACTCACCCCTCACTGTGACACTGACACACCCCAAACCCCTCACTGTGACACCGACACACCCCACACCCCTCACTGAGACACTGACACACCCCACACCCCTCACTGTGACACTGACACACCCCACACCCCTCACTGTGATACTGACACACCCCACACCCCTCACTGTGACACCGACACACCCCACACCCCACACTGTGACACCGACACACCCCACACCCCTCATTGTGACACCGACACACCCCACACCCCTCACTGTGACACCGACACACCCCACACCCCTCACTGAGACACTGACACACCCCTCACCCCACACTGTGACACTGACACACCCCTCACTGTGACACTGACACACCCCACACCCCTCACTGTGACACCGACACACCCCTCACCCCTCACTGTGACACTGACACACCCCACACCCCTCACTGTAACACCGACACACCCCACACCCCACACTGTGACACTGACACACCCCACACCCCTTACTGTAACACCGACACACCCCACACCGCTCACTGTGACACTGACACACCCCTCACTGTGACACTGACACACCCCACACCCCTCACTGTGACACTGACACACCCCTCACCCCACACTGTGACACTGACACACCCCTCACTGTGACACTGACACACCCCACACCCCTCACTGTGACACTGACACACCCCACACCCCTCACTGTAACACCGACACACCCCACACCGCTCACTGTAACACTGACACACCCCACACCCCTCACTGTGACACCGACACACCCCTCACCACTCACTGAGACACTGACACACCCCACACCCCTCACTGTAACACCGACACACCCCTCACCCCTCACACCCCTCACTGTGACACTGACACACCCCACACCCCTCACTGTGACACCAACACCCCACACCCCTCACTGTAACACTGACACACCCCTCACCATTCACTGTGACACTGACACACCCCACACCCCTCACTGTGACACTGACACACCCCACACCCCTCACTGTGACACCAACACCCCACACCCCTCACTGTAACACTGACACACCCCACACCCCTCACTGTGACACCAACACCCCACACCCCTCACTGTAACACCGACACCCCACACCCCTCACTGTGACACTGACACACACCACACCCCTCACTGTAACACCGACACCCCACACCCCTCACTGTAACACTGACACACCCCACACCCCTCACTGTAACACCGACACCCCACACCCCTCACTGTGACACCGACACACCCCACACCCCTCACTGTGACACCGACACACCCCACACCCCTCACTGTGACACTGACACCCCCCACACCCCTCACCCCTCACTGTGACACTGACACACCCCAAACCCCTCACTGTGACACCGACACACCCCACACCCCTCACTGTAACACCGACACACCCCACACCCCACACTGTGACACTGACACACCCCACACCCCTTACTGTAACACCGACACACCCCACACCGCTCACTGTGACACTGACACACCCCTCACTGTGACACTGACACACCCCACACCCCTCACTGTGACACTGACACACCCCTCACCCCACACTGTGACACTGACACACCCCTCACTGTGACACTGACACACCCCACACCCCTCACTGTGACACTGACACACCCCACACCCCTCACTGTAACACCGACACACCCCACACCGCTCACTGTAACACTGACACACCCCACACCCCTCACTGTGACACCGACACACCCCTCACCACTCACTGAGACACTGACACACCCCACACCCCTCACTGTAACACCGACACACCCCTCACCCCTCACACCCCGCACTGGGACACTGACACACCCCACACCCCTCACTGTGACACCAACACCCCACACCCCTCACTGTAACACTGACACACCCCTCACCATTCACTGTGACACTGACACACCCCACACCCCTCACTGTGACACTGACACACCCCACACCCCTCACTGTGACACCAACACCCCACACCCCTCACTGTGACACCGACACACCCCTCACCCCTCACTGAGACACTGACACACCCCACACCCCTCACTGTGACACTGACACACCCCACATCCCTCACTGTGACACCAACACCCCACACCCCTCACTGTAACACCGACACCCCACACCCCTCACTGTGACACTGACACACACCACACCCCTCACTGTAACACCGACACCCCACACCCCTCACTGTAACACTGACACACCCCACACCCCTCACTGTAACACCGACACCCCACACCCCTCACTGTGACACCGACACACCCCACACCCCTCACTGTGACACCGACACACCCCACACCCCTCACTGTGACACTGACACCCCCCACACCCCTCACCCCTCACTGTGACACTGACACACCCCAAACCCCTCACTGTGACACTGACACACCCCACACCCCTCACTGTGACACCGACTCACCCCACACCCCACACTGTGACACTGACACACCCCACACCCCTCACTGTAACACCGACACACCTCACACCCCTCACTGTGACACTGACACACCTCACACCCCTCACTGTGACACCGACACACCCCACACCCCTCACTGTGACACCGACTCACCCCACACCCCACACTGTGACACCGACACACCCCTCACCCCTCACCCCTCACTGTGACACTGACACACCCCACACCCCACACCCCTCACTGTAACACCGACACACCCCACACCCCTCACTGTGACACCGACAACACCCCACACCCCTCACTGTGACACCGACACACCCCAC
Organism: Mobula hypostoma; assembly: GCF_963921235.1. Classification (NCBI taxonomy): domain Eukaryota; kingdom Metazoa; phylum Chordata; class Chondrichthyes; order Myliobatiformes; family Myliobatidae; genus Mobula; species Mobula hypostoma. The sequence goes on from NC_086124.1 coordinate 32,122,736, forward strand.
ACCCCTCACTGTGACACTGACACACCCCACACCCTCACTGTAACACTGACACACCCCACACCCCTCACTGTGACACTGACACACCCCACACCCCCCACTGTGACACCGACACACCCCTCACCCCTCACTGTGATACTGACACACCCCACACCCCTCACTGTAACACTGACACACCCCTCACCCCTCACTGTGATACTGACACACCACACACTCCTCACTGTAACACTGACACACCCCACACCCCTCACCCCTCACTGTGACACCGACACACCCCACACCCCTCACTGTGACACTGACACACCCCACATCCATCACTGTATCACTGCCCCCCCACTCGGACGGACACCCACGGGAACGCTGGGCATCATGACGGACAGGTTGTTGGGCCGGACGCTGAGCTGGACACAGCGGCTGGAAACGGTGCTGAATCGTCGCGGCTCCTCGGCACGGCCACATTCCAACCGCTTGCTGCACCTGTGGGTGGGGGCGGAATGGGGAGTGGGAACACAGGGGGTCCAGGGATGATCGTAGTGACGAGGGAGGTAGGAGAGTGGTGAGAGTGAGACGGGAGGGGTTGGGAGAAGAACTGTAACATCAGTCGGAGTGAACACAGGGGTGACGATCACACACACCGAGGGGGGGGGTCTGGCCTACGGGGACTCAGACACAGACAGACATCTACCCCACCCAGACGCCCGGAAACCACCCAGCCGGCAGAGCAGAGGAACAGGAACTGGCGGTGGGGAAGGTGGCAGACAACCCTCCCAGACAGAGGAGTGTGGAGGGAGGGCAGATGGGGAGGCGAGGAGGATGTGAACGTTGACGAGGTGGGAAACGGGAGGGAGGACGGAGAGAAAATTGAGGTGAGGGAGGGGGGTCAGAGACGGGGGTTAGCAAGGGAGTGGGGAGGGGAGAGAGGGGAGAGGGAGAGAGGGGGAGGGGGAAGAGAGGGGGAGATGGGAGCAGAAGGGGTGAGAGAGGGGGAGAGGGAGTGAAGGGAGGAGACGGGAGAGGGATGGAGAGAAGGGTAGGGGTGGGGGTAAAAGGGGAGAGGAGGGAGCAGAGATGAGGGGAAAGGAGAGGGAGCTGAGGGAGGGATGGGTGATGAGGGTGTGGTTGCTGTGAATGGTGGTGTTGTCTGGATATTTGTGCTGTGAGGGGAGTGGACTCAGGGGAGATCCCCGTCCCATCGGTCAATCCCTCCCCCTACCCAGACAAAGCCCTCCCCCTACCTACACAGAGTGAGAGCCCCATGCCGGGGGAGAGACGTTGATAAGGGGTATTTGTTTTTGGGGAGGTACGTTGATAAGGGATGTTTGTTCCGGGGGAGGGACGTTGATAAGGGATGTTTGTTCCAGGGGAGGGACGTTGATAAGGGATGTTTGTTCTGGGGGAGGGATGTTGATAAGGGATGTTTGTTCTGGGGGAGGGACGTTGATAAGGGGTATTTGTTTTTGGGGAGGGACGTTGATAAGGGATGTTTGTTCCGGGGGAGGGACGTTGATAAGGGATGTTTGTTTTTGGGGAGGGACGTTGATAAGGGATGTTTGTTCCGGGGGAGGGACGTTGATAAGGGGTATTTGTTTTTGGGGAGGGACGTTGATAACGGATGTTTGTTTTTGGGGAGGGACGTTGATAAGGGATGTTTGTTTTTGGGGAGGGACGTTGATAAGGGATGTTTGTTCCGGGGGAGGGACGTTGATAAGGGATGTTTGTTTTTGGGGAGGGACGTTGATGAGGGATGTTTGTTCCGGGGGAGGGACGTTGATAAGGGATGTTTGTTCCGGTAGAGGGACGTTGATAGGGGATGTTTGTTTTTGGGGAGGGACGTTGATAGGGGGTATTTGTTCCGGGGGAGGGACGTTGATAGGGGATGTTTGTTCTGGGGGAGGGACGTTGATAAGGGATGTTTGTTCCGGAGGAGGGACGTTGATAGGGGATGTTTGTTCCGGAGGAGGGACGTTGATAGGGGATGTTTGTTCTGGGGGAGGGACGTTGATAAGGGATGTTTGTTCCGGGGGAGGGACGTTGATAAGGGGTATTTGTTTTTGGGGAGGGACGTTGATAAGGGATGTTTGTTCTGGGGGAGGGACGTTGATAAGGGGTATTTGTTTTTGGGGAGGGACGTTGATAAGGGATGTTTGTTCCGGGGGAGGGACGTTGATAAGGGATGTTTGTTCCGGGGGAGGGACGTTGATAAGGGGTATTTGTTCCGGGGGAGGGACGTTGATAAGGGGTATTTGTTCCGGGGGAGGGACGTTGATAAGGGATGTTTGTTTTTCAGGAGGGACGTTGTTAAGGGATGTTTGTTCCGGAGGAGGGACGTTGATAGGGGATGTTTGTTCCGGGGGAGGGACGTTGATAAGGGGTATTTGTTTTTGGGGAGGGACGTTGATAAGGGATGTTTGTTCCGGAGGAGGGACGTTGATAGGGGATGTTTGTTCCGGGGGAGGGACGTTGATAAGGGGTATTTGTTTTTGGGGAGGGACGTTGATAAGGGATGTTTGTTCCGGAGGAGGGACGTTGATAGGGGATGTTTGTTCCGGGGGAGGGACGTTGATAAGGGGTATTTGTTTTTGGGGAGGGACGTTGATAAGGGATGTTTGTTCCGGGGGAGGGACGTTGATAAGGGATGTTTGTTCCGGGGGAGGGACGTTGATAAGGGGTATTTGTTCCGGGGGAGGGACGTTGATAAGGGGTATTTGTTCTGGGGGAGGGACGTTGATAGGGGGTATTTGTTCCGGAGGAGGGACGTTGATAAGGGGTATTTGTTTTTGGGGAGGGACGTTGATAAGGGATGTTTGTTCTGGGGGAGGGACGTTGATAAGGGGTATTTGTTCCGGGGGAGGGACGTTGATAGGGGATGTTTGTTCCGGAGGAGGGACGTTGATAAGGGATGTTTGTTCTGGGGGAGGGACGTTGATAAGGGGTATTTGTTCCGGGGGAGGGACGTTGATAGGGGATGTTTGTTCCGGGGGAGGGACGTTGATAGGGGATGTTTGTTCCGGGAGAGGGACGTTGATAGGGGATGTTTGTTCTGGAGGAGGGACGTTGATAAGGGATGTTTGTTCCGGGGGAGGGACGTTGATAGGGGATGTTTGTTCCGGGGGAGGGACGTTGATAGGGGATGTTTGTTCTGGGGGAGGGACGTTGATAAGGGGTATTTGTTCCGGGGGAGGGACGTTGATAAGGGATGTTTGTTCCGGAGGAGGGACGTTGATAGGGGATGTTTGTTCCGGGGGAGGGACGTTGATAAGGGGTATTTGTTCTGGGGGAGGGACATTGATAAGGGGTATTTGTTCCGGAGGAGGGACGTTGATAGGGGGTATTTGTTCCGGGGGAGGGACGTTGATAGGGGGTATTTGTTCCGGGGGAGGGACGTTGATAAGGGATGTTTGTTCCGGGGGAGGGACGTTGATAGGGGATGTTTGTTCTGGGGGAGGGACGTTGATAAGGGATGTTTGTTCCGGAGGAGGGACGTTGATAAGGGATGTTTGTTCCGGGGGAGGGACGTTGATAAGGGGTATTTGTTCCGGAGGAGGGACGTTGATAAGGGATGTTTGTTCCGGGGGAGGGACGTTGATAGGGGATGTTTGTTCCGGGGGAGGGACGTTGATAGGGGATGTTTGTTCCGGAGGAGGGACGTTGATAAGGGATGTTTGTTCCGGGGGAGGGACGTTGATAAGGGATGTTTGTTCCGGGGGAGGGACGTTGATAAGGGATGTTTGTTCCGGGGGAGGGACGTTGATAAGGGATGTTTGTTCTGGGGGAGGGACGTTGATAAGGGATGTTTGTTCCGGAGGAGGGATGTTGATAGGGGATGTTTGTTCTGGGGGAGGGACGTTGATAAGGGATGTTTGTTCCGGAGGAGGGACGTTGATAGGGGATGTTTGTTCTGGGGGAGGGACGTTGATAAGGGATGTTTGTTTTTGGGGAGGGACGTTGATAAGGGATGTTTGTTCTGGGGGAGGGACGTTGATAAGGGGTATTTGTTTTTGGGGAGGGACGTTGATAAGGGATGTTTGTTCCGGGGGAGGGAAGTTGATAAGGGATGTTTGTTCCGGGGGAGGGACGTTGATAAGGGGTATTTGTTCCGGGGGAGGGACGTTGATAAGGGGTATTTGTTCCGGGGGAGGGACGTTGATAAGGGATGTTTGTTTTTCAGGAGGGACGTTGATAAGGGATGTTTGTTCCGGGGGAGGGACGTTGATAAGGGGTATTTGTTTTTGGGGAGGGACGTTGATAAGGGATGTTTGTTCCGGAGGAGGGACGTTGATAGGGGATGTTTGTTCCGGGGGAGGGACGTTGATAAGGGGTATTTGTTTTTGGGGAGGGACGTTGATAAGGGATGTTTGTTCCGGGGGAGGGACGTTGATAAGGGATGTTTGTTCTGGGGGAGGGACGTTGATAAGGGGTATTTGTTCCGGGGGAGGGACGTTGATAAGGGGTATTTGTTCTGGGGGAGGGACGTTGATAGGGGGTATTTGTTCCGGAGGAGGGACGTTGATAAGGGGTATTTGTTTTTGGGGAGGGACGTTGATAAGGGATGTTTGTTCTGGGGGAGGGACGTTGATAAGGGGTATTTGTTCCGGGGGAGGGACGTTGATAGGGGGTATTTGTTCCGGGGGAGGGACGTTGATAGGGGATGTTTGTTCCGGAGGAGGGACGTTGATAAGGGATGTTTGTTCTGGGGGAGGGACGTTGATAAGGGGTATTTGTTCCGGGGGAGGGACGTTGATAGGGGGTATTTGTTCCGGGGGAGGGACGTTGATAGGGGGTATTTGTTCCGGGGGAGGGACGTTGATAAGGGGTATTTGTTCCGGGGGAGGGACGTTGATAGGGGATGTTTGTTCCGGGGGAGGGACGTTGATAGGGGATGTTTGTTCCGGAGGAGGGACGTTGATAAGGGATGTTTGTTCCGGGGGAGGGACGTTGATAAGGGGTATTTGTTCTGGGGGAGGGACGTTGATAAGGGGTATTTGTTCCGGAGGAGGGACGTTGATAGGGGGTATTTGTTCCGGGGGAGGGACGTTGATAGGGGGTATTTGTTCCGGGGGAGGGACGTTGATAAGGGATGTTTGTTCCGGGGGAGGGACGTTGATAGGGGATGTTTGTTCTGGGGGAGGGACGTTGATAAGGGATGTTTGTTCCGGAGGAGGGACGTTGATAAGGGGTATTTGTTTTTGGGGAAGGACGTTGATAAGGGATGTTTGTTCTGGGGGAGGGACGTTGATAAGGGGTATTTGTTCCGGGGGAGGGACGTTGATAGGGGGTATTTGTTCCGGGGGAGGGACGTTGATAGGGGATGTTTGTTCCGGAGGAGGGACGTTGATAAGGGATGTTTGTTCTGGGGGAGGGACGTTGATAAGGGGTATTTGTTCCGGGGGAGGGATGTTGATAAGGGGTATTTGTTCCGGGGGAGGGACGTTGATAGGGGATGTTTGTTCCGGGGGAGGGACGTTGATAGGGGATGTTTGTTCCGGGGGAGGGACGTTGATAGGGGATGTTTGTTCTGGTGGAGGGACGTTGATAAGGGGTATTTGTTCCGGGGGAGGGACGTTGATAAGGGATGTTTGTTCCGGAGGAGGGACGTTGATAGGGGATGTTTGTTCCGGGGGAGGGACGTTGATAAGGGGTATTTGTTCTGGGGGAGGGACGTTGATAAGGGGTATTTGTTCCGGAGGAGGGACGTTGATAGGGGGTATTTGTTCCGGGGGAGGGACGTTGATAGGGGGTATTTGTTCCGGGGGAGGGACGTTGATAAGGGATGTTTGTTCCGGGGGAGGGACGTTGATAAGGGATGTTTGTTCCGGGGGAGGGACGTTGATAAGGGATGTTTGTTTTTGGGGAGGGACGTTGATAAGGGATGTTTGTTCTGGGGGAGGGACGTTGATAGTGGATGTTTGTTCTGGGGGAGGGACGTTGATAAGGGATGTTTGTTCCGGAGGAGGGACGTTGATAAGGGATGTTTGTTCCGGGGGAGGGACGTTGATAGGGGATGTTTGTTCCGGGGGAGGGATGTTGATAGGGGATGTTTGTTCCGGAGGAGGGACGTTGATAAGGGATGTTTGTTCCGGGGGAGGGACGTTGATAAGGGGTATTTGTTCCGGGGGAGGGACGTTGATAGGGGATGTTTGTTCCGGGGGAGGGACGTTGATAAGGGATGTTTGTTCCGGGGGAGGGACGTTGATAGGGGATGTTTGTTCTGGTGGAGGGACGTTGATAAGGGGTATTTGTTCCGGGGGAGGGACGTTGATAAGGGATGTTTGTTCCGGAGGAGGGACGTTGATAGGGGATGTTTGTTCCGGGGGAGGGACGTTGATAGGGGGTATTTGTTCCGGGGGAGGGACGTTGATAAGGGGTATTTGTTCTGGGGGAGGGACGTTGATAAGGGGTATTTGTTCCGGGGGAGGGACGTTGATAGGGGGTATTTGTTCCGGGGGAGGGACGTTGATAGGGGGTATTTGTTCCGGGGGAGGGACGTTGATAAGGGGTATTTGTTCTGGGGGAGGGACGTTGATAGGGGGTATTTGTTCCGGGGGAGGGACGTTGATAGGGGGTATTTGTTCCGGGGAAGGGACGTTGATAGGGGGTATTTTTTCCGGGGGAGGGACGTTGATAGGGGGTATTTGTTCCGGGGGAGGGACGTTGATAAGGGGTATTTGTTCCGGGGGAGGGACGTTGATAAGGGATGTTTGTTCCGGGGGAGGGACGTTGATAAGGGATGTTTGTTCCGGGGGAGGGACGTTGATAGGGGGTATTTGTTCCGGGGGAGGGACGTTGATAGGGGGTATTTGTTCCGGGGGAGGGACGTTGATAGGGGGTATTTGTTCCGGGGGAGGGACGTTGATAGGGGATGTTTGTTCCGGGGGAGGACGTTGATAAGGGATGTTTGTTCCGGAGGAGGGACGTTGATAGGGGATGTTTGTTCCGGGGGAGGGACGTTGATAAGGGATGTTTGTTCCGGGGGAGGGACGTTGATAAGGGGTATTTGTTCCGGGGGAGGGACGTTGATAGGGGGTATTTGTTCCGGGGGAGGGATTGTCACACTGGGGGAGGGGGAGAAGAGGGAACTCCATACCACAATCACTTTCCCAGTCGCACCGACCTGTCCTCCCCACAGGACTCTCGCCGAGCACAGACGAGACTGCCACACCCTCGGCCCTGGGGTGGTGCTGGGTGGTGGTCGCCCAGCCCGCAGTGGGCTCGCGGATACACTCACCTGTTACTGAGGACACACCAGCCACAGTGGGGGTCCCCCGAGCTGAGACACTTGGAGCAGGTCTCGTGTTGCTGACAGCTCTCCACTGGCAGCCGGGATACCTGTAACACCAGGAATTGGCCATTCAGCCCATCGAGTCTGCTCTGCCATTCCACCAGGGCTGATTCATTGTCCCTTTCAACCCCGTTCTCCTGCCTTCACCCCATAACCTTCGACTAATCAAGCCCCAGTGACTTGCCCTCCACAGCTGCCTGTGACAATGGATTCCACAGATTTGCCACTCTTGGGCTAAAGAAATTCCTCCTCATCTCCGTTCTAAATGGACGTCTTTTATTCTGACAGTGTACCGTCTGGTCCTAGACTCCCACACCAAAGGGAACATCCTCTCCACATCCACTCTACCTACACCTTTCAGCATTCGATAGGTTTCATTGCGATCCCCTCCTCATTCTTCCAAACTCCAGCAACAACAGGCCCCAAAACCATCAAACACTCCCCATACATTAACCCTCTCGTTCCTGGAATCTTTCATTCGCCAACCTCCACAGAACCATTTCCAGTGTCAGCACATCCTTTCTAGGGGCCCATGTGAGGCCTCACCAGTGCTTTATAAAGTCTCAGCATCACATCCTTACTTTTATCGTCTAGTCCTCTGAAAATGAATGCTAACATTTCATTTGCCTTCCTCACCACTGACTCAACCTGCAAGTTAGCCTGCACAAGGACTCCCAAGTCCCCTTACAACTTGGACATTTGAATTTTCTCCCATTTTGAGAGAGTCTCTGCCTTTATTCCTTCTACCAAAGTGCATGACCATACACTTCCCGACACTGTGTTCCATCCGCCTCTTCTTTGCCCATTCTTCTACCCTATTTAAGTCTTTCTACAGTGTCCCCTGTTTCTCAACACGACCTGCCTCTCCACCCAGCTTCATATCGTCTGCAAACTTGGCCATCAATTCTTTCATTCAGATCATTGACCTATAACGTGCAAAGAATTGTCGCCAATATCATCATTCAGAATGCCTCACTACTCTCCCCCCTCCACTCACTTCTTCTCCCTCCTCCCCCTTCTCCACCCCCCACCCACTCACCACTTTCCCCTCAATCCATACAACTCTCTCCCCGCCGTTCCCAATTTCTCTCCTCCCTCTTCTACAACCTCGATTGCCTCCACTCGCACTGCCTCCTCCGTCTGCCTCCATTATCCTTTCCCAGCTCACCTCCCTCCACCCATCATTGTATCTTTGGGGGAGGAGACAGAGTGAGGGAATGTGGGAGAGATGAGGGGGTTGAGGGTATCGGGGAGAGAGACGAAGAAATGGGGGACGGAGATGAGGGGACGGGGGATGCAGACGAGGGGATGGGAGGTACAGAGACGAGGGTATGGGGGGTACAGAGAGGAGAGTACGGGGGTACAGAGACAAGGGGACGGGTCAGTGGGTGGAGACGAGGGTACGGGGTACAGAGACGAGGGGATGGGGGGACAGAGACGAGGGGACGGGTCAGTGGGTGGAGATGAGGGGACGGGGTACAGAGAAGAGGGGACTGGGGGACAGAGACGAGGGTACAGGGTACAGAGACAAGGGTACGGGGGTATAGAGACGAGGGGACAGTGTCAGAGACGAGGGGATGGGTCAGTGGGTGGAGACGAGGGGACGGGGGACAGAGACGATGGGACAGAGGGTGGAGACGAGGGGACAGGGGTGGAGACGAGGGGACAGTGGGGACAGAGACAAGGGGACGGGAGGTACAGAGACGGTACGTGGGGTACAGAGACGAGGGTACGGGGGTACAGAGACAAGGGGACAGTGTCAGAGACAAGGGGATGGGTCAGAGGGTGGAGACGAGGGGACAGTGGGGACGGAGATGAGGGGACGGGGGACGGAGAGGATGGGTCAGAGGGTGGAGACGAGGGGACAGGGGACGGAGACGATGGGTCAGAGGGTGGAGATGAGCGGACAGGGGGTGGAGACGAGGGGACAGTGGGGACGGAGACGAGGGGACGGGGGGCGGAGATGATGGGTCAGAGGGTGGTGACGAGGGGACGGGGGGTAGAGACGAGGGGACAGTGGGGACGGAGACAAGGGGACGGGGGACGGAGACGATGGGTCAGAGGGTGGAAACAAGGGGACAGGGGGGTGGAGATGAGGGGACAGTGGGGACGGAGACGAGGGGACGGGGGAACGGAGAGGATGGGTCAGAGGGTGGAGACGAGGGGACGGGGGGGCGGAGACGATGGATTCAGAGGGTGGAGAGGAGGGGACGGAGATGATCGGTCAGAGGATGGAGACGAGGGGACGGGGGGGCGGAGATGATGGGTCAGAGGGTGGAGATGAGGGGACGGGGGTGGAGATGAGGGGACAGTGGGGACGGAGACGAGGGGACGGGGGAACGGAGAGGATGGGTCAGAGGGTGGAGAGGAGGGGACGGAGATGATCGGTCAGAGGGTGGAGACGAGGGGACGGGGGACGGAGATGATGGGTCAGAGGGTGGAGAGGAGGGGACGGGGGTGGAGACGAGGGGACGGGGGGTGGAGACGAGGGGACGGGGGACGGAGATGATGGGTCAGAGGGTGGAGAGGAGGGGACGGGGGTGTGGAGACGAGGGGACGGGGGGGCGGAGATGATGGGTCAGAGGGTGGAGAGGAGGGGACGGGGGGTGGAGACGAGGGGACGGGGAGAGAGACGAGCGGACGGTGTCAGATGGGGACACAGATGTGAAGTGCATTGACACCAGCACCAATCCCCGTGGTCACCTTGTGCTCGGTCAGCAGGTAGATGTACTTGAAATCGGGGCTGAAGACAATGTCGCGCAGGATGGGGGAGCCCTCCATCACGGGCACCACCTCGTACCGGAGGGCGTTGTGAGGGGGCCGCGGAACGCCATCCACACGCAGCTGAGGGAGACAAACCACATTAACACGTCCCGCATTGGGGAACGCCTGTCCCGCAGTGCAAAACACAACTGGCGCGCTATTGCAGAGGAAACGCGAGCATCTGTGTTGGAGAACACGGGGCGCAACCCATACTCCCAATCTCTCCCACCACCAACAGGAGACCCCAGTTTCCCCAGCCCCTCACTCCGTCATCTCTCCCCTTGCAAAGGGCTGTCCCAATCCCGCCTCCCTCACGCGCACACACCGTGGGATTCTCAGCGTAGAAGGCTATCGTAGATTGACAGGACACAGAGATGGGCTGAGAAGTGACAGACAGAAAAGTGTGAAGTAGGGTTACTTCAGAAGGCAGGAACGTTGAAGAACTGAGGGATCTTGGGATCCACGTCTATCCATCACTCAAAGTTGCTGTCAAGTTGATAGAGTGGTTAAGAAGGCAAGTGGGGTGTCGGGCTTCATTAGTCAGAGGACTGAGTTCGAGAGCCAAGAGGTAACATTGCAGCTCTATAAAACCCTGGTTGGATCACACTTGGAGTATTGTGTTTGTTCTGGTCACCTCACTAGAGGAAGGATGTGGAAGCTTTAGAGAGGGTGCAGAGCAGATTTACCAGGATGCTGCCTGGATTAGAGAGCGTGTCTTATCAGGAAAGGCTGAGCTTTTCTCTGGAGTGAAGGGGAGTGAGGAGGGGTGACTTGATAGAGACGTACAAGTTTAAAGATTTTAAAAGATTTGCTTTATTGGTCACATGTGCACCAGAGAGAGGAGTCAGAGAGATGGGGAGGGGTGTAGGAGAGGGAGGGGGTAACAGACGGAGGGGTGTAGGGGAGGGAGAGGTTCACAGAGACAGGGAGGGGTGTAGAGGAGGGAGGGGGTAACAGACAGGGAGGGGTGTAGGGGAGGGAGGGGGATCAGAGATGGGGAGGGGGGGTCAGAGACAGGGAGAGTGTAGGGGAGGGAAGGGGTAACAGACAGGGAGGGGTTTAGGAGAGGGGGTAATAGACAGGGAAGGGTGTAGGGGAGGGAAGGAGTCACTGAGACAGGGGGTGTAGGGGAGGGAGGGGGTAACAGACAGGGAGGGGTGTAGGGGAGGGAGGGGGATCAGAGATGGGGAGGGGGGTCAGAGACAGGGAGAGTGTAGGGGAGGGAAGGGGTAACAGACAGGGAGGGGTTTAGGAGAGGGGGTAATAGACAGGGAAGGGTGTAGGGGAGGGAAGGAGTCACTGAGACAGGGGGTGTAGAGGAGGGAGGGGGTAACAGACAGGGAGGGGTGTAGGGGAGGGAGGGGGATCAGAGATGGGGAGGGGGGTCAGAGACAGGGAGAGTGTAGGGGAGGGAAGGGGTAACAGACACGGAGGGGTTTAGGAGAGGGGGTAATAGACAGGGAAGGGTGTAGGGGAGGGAAGGAGTCACTGAGACAGGGGGTGTAGGGGAGGGAGGGGGTAACAGACAGGGAGGGGTGTAGGGGAAGGAGAGGTCACAGAGGCGGGAGGGGGGGGAGGGAACCAGAATGAGGCTGAAACCAAACAAAATAATGAAAAGAGGGGAGAGATTATTTATTTAGTGAGATACAGCACAGAATCGTCCTTCCTGGCCATTGGAGCCAAGCTGCCCAGCAATCCACCGATTTAATCCTAGTCCAATCACAGGACAATTTACAATGACCAATTAACCTACCAACCAGTCCGTCTTTGGACTGTGGGAGGAAACTGGAGCACGTGGAGGAAACCCACGCGGTCACGGGGAGAACGTACAAACTCCTTACAGACAGCAGTGGGAATTAAACCCAGGTCACCTGTACCGTAAAACGTTACTCCAACCACTACGCTACCACCTCACGAAAATTAGAGAAATCGGTGTTCATGCCTTCGGCTTGGATGCTGCACAGACGGTCTATGGTGTTATTCCATCTGCGTATAGACACAGGAACAGAATTGGGCCATTTGGCCCGTCAAGCCTGGCTAAAAGATGAAATTATGACACATCTGGGTAGCAGTAACAGGATCGGTCCGAGTCAGCATGGATTTACAAAGGGGAAATCGTGCTTGACTAATCTTCTGGAATTTTTTGAGGATGTAACTATGAAAATGGACAAGGGAGAGCCAGTGGATGTAGTGTACCTGGACTTTCAGAAAGCCTTTGATAAAGTCCCACATAGGAGATTAGTGGGCAAAATTAGGGCACATGGTATTGGGGGCAGAGTACTGACATGGATTGAAAATTGGCTGGCTGACAGAAAACAAAGAGTAGCGATTAACGGGTCCCTTTCGGAATGGCAGGCGGTGACCAGTGGGGTAACGCAGGGTTCAGTGCTGGGACCGCAGCTGTTTACAATATATATTAATGATTTAG